>NW_008795129.1:8109872-8114883 GCF_000699145.1 Aptenodytes forsteri
CCCCGCGGGGGCGGCCGGGGCAGGGCCCTCCCCGGTGCGCGGGGGACACCTAGTGTCAGCCACCGCCCGGGCCGGAGCCGGGCGGGGAAGCTGTCGGCAGAGCGAAGCCGACATGCGGCCTTCTTCGCACAACGAGATGAACGTTGCTGTAATGAAGGCTGAGTGGGACAGTGACATCTGCTCAAGGCTTTCTTCCTGTGTCATGCCTCCTTCACGGTGACTTCTTTAAAGATCCCCCGTGCTTATAGTCGGGTAAAATCTGGCAAAGCATCCCAAAAGAGTGCCTCAGTTACACGTGGATATTTTGAGGTACTAGTACCCCTCTAATCTTTCCTCATGGGTCTGTTCTATTTCAGACACACAATAAACGGACTCAATGGAGGAGAGAGGCTGATATTGACTCATTTATCTTTCTGTGCAAGAAGTCCTAAAAAGGAAAGACTTCTGCAGAGACTGAGAAATGACTGCTGGAGAAGAGGTGGGATGCAGAGTCCTTTCTCCAGTTCGCGGGAGGGGTGAGCATTTTCAGATAGATTTCCCGCTTCCTAGCTGCGTTTCTTACTTAGAGCTCTCCCTAGTTGGTTGTCTGGGGTGGGGGTAAACAGCAGTGAAGAGAGGGTCATGAGAAGGAAATAAAATGGCTTAGGCAACAAACCATAGGAGAGGGTTTACAACCAAGAACCTAAAGTGGAAGCTGGTATCTCCTTCCGTCCTAGAGTTACATACATAACTATCTCTGAAGGACGAGGCTTAGCTGACCGTTGGCTGTGCGTGGCTCCTTGCTCGGCATGTTGGATCGTGTAAATCCCTTTCATGGGTGCTGAGGTCTAACCATGGGCTGTAGGAGGAATCTTGGCATCCAACTTAGGGCTGTGGGTACCGTGAGGCATCATAAAGAACTGCATTGTGACTTTTAAAACCCTCTGTGGCTCCAGTGAGCGTAAGGCACATCATGTGCCTTAGCTTATTAGTCCACCAAACCTTGGAGTCGCTTTCAGATTAAGTTCTGACCACCTGTAATTGCTTCACATTATTACACTGGGATCCTCGTCCATTTTCCACATTCTTGCTATCATTTATGCAATGTGAAATGGAGTTGTCTAATATATTTGAGATAACCTGCTATAAAAGTGATCCTAAGTGTATCAGGATTGGAGGGAAATATTACTGTGTGTTTTAATGAACGTTTTGCTGTTACACTTTTTGGACAGTTTACTTTAAATCTCATACAAGTTATTACTGTTCAGGAACTAAGGAAAGAAAATGAAACAGAATGAAAGCTTGCCTAGCCTCCCCATATAGTGATTTTATCCTCCTTAATCATCTTTGTCATGTTCTCCTGGTACCTATATTTACACACACATTTTCCTCCATGATTGTGACTCATCTTTTGCAGTAAAGCAGATGTTAGTCTTTGATACTCATTGCTTCTATATTAATTTTCCTGCACATGCTACAATTTTATCTCTTGGTTTTGATGGGGATGTGTGTGGGGGGGAAAGATCATTCTTACATTACCAAAATCACTGTATCCTTTTGTTCTGTGTTTGCAGTTAAAATAATCTAGGTAGTCTGTGTTGCTGCTGTAGCTGGGTTTTGACTTCTCTTTCCCTACCGTCCCCCTCACCTTAGAATATAACCTTTATAGTTCTAGAAGTCAGCTGGTTATGGAGTTATCTTTGAAAACATGATCAGTGTGCACTGTGCCAGAGATACTTGCCTTGCATCTGCAGAGAGCTTGAAACAAATCTCTGAGGAGTTAATGGGCCTGTACATCAAAGTAAATGAACTAAAGAGTGTGCTCACTATGTGACTCCTGCAAGGAGACTAATCTGGAAGGAATTACAGATGTACCGTTAGATTGCAATTTGGACTCCAATCCAGACTCTAACCGAAATTCAAAGCTAACATGAACAGTCTAAGCCATGGGATTCAGCTCAATGGTGAGAAGTGTAAGATACAGGTCTGAAACACCTGCACAAATCCAAGATGATGGATGCTGACTAAGTAACATGTCTGCAGAAATGCGTGTAAGGCTACAGTGAATCACAAGCTGAATGTGAGACATTTTTCATGCAACTGCAAAAAAGGCAGACACATAAATATGGATATTGCCTATAAGACACAAGAAGTAAGGCATGGGCTAAAACCAGGCTTTGAGTGGGGCATTGTATCCAGTTTTAAGCATTACTCTTCAAAAAAAGATAAAGATCAACTGGATTGAGTCTGCAGAAGAGCGACGAGAACATCACAGACCTAGAGAACTTGATTTATGATGAAACAATTTAAGCAATGGGCTTGTTAACTTAAAGAACTAAGAAAGCAAATATGGCAATAGTAAAAATTCAATTACTGCCTAGAGCTGTCTCCTCCTTATGCATCTTTCCATTTCAGAAGTTCAGACCATAGCTTTAATTGCACTTTTCATTGACCAATGAATAAATTATCCTGTTAAATTTTAACTCTGAACCAAAAAACCTTTATTCTGTTTATAGGCCACTTCACCCACATTGAAGATATTGTACAGGAAACTGGGTTAGGGCTTTGACTTCAGGGTTTTGAGCTTTGAAAATTCAGTTGAGTTAACCATTTGTTTTTTATGAAAGCTCCGGTCACTGTGAAGAATAATACTTATTTCTCTTATTCTAGCCCCTAGGATCGCAGCAACAATTGTTAATGATTGCAAGAATAGTTTTGCCTTACAAGTGGAAAGTAGCCACAGTCTCCAGCCCTGTCATTATAAGCGCCTTTTCAGAGAAGTGGGTAGTGTAAAGAACGTTGATGATTCATAAATCTAAATTGTTTTAAATATACAACATGAGCATAGCTGTGTTTAACCTACTTGTTTGAGCTGTCGGTTTTCTGATTTCTTGTTACTGGCTCAAGAGAATAAAATCATATTTAATGTGGTAATAAGCATCAACTATAGGGAGATAGACTGACCTTCTCAATTACCTGGTTTTGTTCAGGGCAAGCCAAGCTCTGCACGGTGTAAAAGACAAACTGGTGGCTGAAGAGCCATGCAGAGACAGATTTCTCAATTGGGTCATGAAGCAGAATAAAATATTACCTTACACTGGGAAGGTGCCCAACAGTCCCACTCATCTCTGCTGGGCACTTCAGAAGTTCAATCCCTAAAGGGTATCATGATTTACTGGCTTTACTGGTAGAGGTGTCTAATGCTTCATGTCCAGTTATGCTGGAGGATCTTCTGAATGCAGACAGTTGTAAGGTGCCTCACTCGGAGCTAGAGCACTGCAAGGCGAAGTTGTGAAGCATTTTTCATCATCTTTCCTCCTTCCATCACAAGCTGGCAAATAAGCGTGACTACTGAAAAGTTTTGTAAGATTATTTACAGGTTAGTATATTATTAGCACCTTTGACCTGCAGATAGCTGAAATTCTGGGGTTTGCTTCCTGTTTCCAATAGTATAGAAGGAACAAAGCAAAACAAGAATTTCCTTGCTCAAATTTTCCTTTCTTTTTAAGTCTCTTCTAGATCCTATTTAAGCGCTTCTCTAGGGTCAGACCGATGCCTTTGTCTGGGTTTTTGCGTGTTTGTGTGTTGGTTCTTTCCTTCCCTGCCAATAAAGTTCCAATGAAGTTCAACCCAACCTTTCGTTCAAAAGATGGCTTTTTGCAAAATGATAGAACAGTTAAAGAAACTGCATAGTATTGATCAATAAGTCAATTTCTTACGCTGCAGAATCTGTTTGAAACCATCCATATGCCCATCCTTCAGTCAACAGATCATGCTGCTGCTGAATGCTCTCTTGAAAGCCAGGCCATTGCAGGGTGCTTCAGCATCATCCCAGAATACAGTTTCTCCTCAATTCATTTGGTTTAACAAAAACTCTTCCACACAGGTTTCCACCATCTTTTCTGTCTTGCATTCCCTGCAGGTTTTTCCACAAGCTGGTCTGAGTCATTCGCCTTGTGTTCTCCAACGCTGTGTTATTCACACTGGAGTTCAGGAAATCTTACTGATTTGAGTTTTTGGTAGTGGTTCCTTTGCTCCATAGGAACCACTTTGTTCCTTGCACCATGTGTATATGCCTTTCTTGCTTTGACCTGTACGTTCTGAGCTCAGATTGTTGTATTTCTGATTAGAGATATGTAACTACATGCTAATTTTTCTAAGCATGTAATTTTTCATATTTAAAATGCCACCTATTAAATGTTTTCTTCTATAATCTGCCTTCCACTGCAAGGATGCTTCTTTTTCAGTCGTGTAAAGGTTACCGTGCTTATTCTTTACCTTCATAAGCAAACTTACGAAGTTTTTTCATTTCTGTTTCTCAAATGTTTGTCAAAGAGTCATTGTTGTCTCCTTTCACAGAGAACCCACATGACTACTATTTCCTACCTTCATTCTTCATTGTATAATTAATGGACTGACCTTGGCATTGACAATGCCCCTTGTTGAGTTTGGTATGGGAGCTGCTAAAACACCCCTACCGCTCCAGGCTTTTCTATCAGCTGATCAAAATCTTAAGTCTTGTGAAAGGCTGAACTTCAGCTTTGCCTTTTCCATTCTTTAAGCTCGTTCAAAATAAATCAGCCTCTGGCCTCTAATAGTGAAGGAGATCACAGAAAGAATTGATTTCAGCTACTACTAAACAGAGGACTTCATTAGGATACCAAAAAAGACCATTTCCTTTTGTAGAACTTATTGCTGGTCAATTGAAAGAGGCAGAAAGTATATTCCTCATTGTTGTAGCAACACACACACAGACCTATATGTAATTAAAAAACCGTGCCAGTAACGTAGAATGAAAACGAGTTGCCTTTTAAATTGATCTTGGCTGCTTATTTTAGACACAGACAGAAGGGGTGGGGGGAACACATTTCATCTGGACACTTCTAGAAATGTGAAGTGTTAAAATTAACTCAAAAAAATGCATATTGAGATGGTTTCTTTGCTGTCTTTCACAATGTGGTGGAGCTGACCAACATGCTATGAAAGGCTTATTTCATCATTTAAGGGAGAAGAGTAGCTAACGGGAAGAAAG
>NW_008795129.1:8115591-8117138 GCF_000699145.1 Aptenodytes forsteri
GTGGGGGAGAGCTCTAAAATGATAGGAGATCGGCTGTTAAAAAGTTACCAGGGAATGCTTGTATCAGATAGTGTGAGAGAGCGTTTTTATTCAAGAAGCAGCAGGCATAGCGTGAGGATAGCAGACGGCTGGTAATGTAAAACCTGGTACTGCAGCATGAACTCCCCATTCGCCACGTGTGGGAGGAAATGTGTTGTACAGATCACTGAGAAAACTGAGGGGTGGGATTGCTTCTTATTTTTCTTTTTTGTGAAATGCGAGGAAATTTCACATTCTGAAGATGTAAGTTGTGAGGGTTTCATTAACAAAATGTAGTTGCAGAGCTTTTCAAAAAGGAAACAAATTA
This sequence comes from Aptenodytes forsteri, assembly GCF_000699145.1. Taxonomy (NCBI): domain Eukaryota; kingdom Metazoa; phylum Chordata; class Aves; order Sphenisciformes; family Spheniscidae; genus Aptenodytes; species Aptenodytes forsteri. The sequence continues at coordinate 8,115,938 of NW_008795129.1, forward strand.
TAATTATTTGACAACCAAGTTGTAAACAGAAGGCAGTTCTTTAAAATAGATTAAATGTCTTGTGGTTTGAGTAAAAAACTTCAAAGCTCTATATTGCAATACAAGTTTAAAAAAAAAAAAAATTCTAGAACAAAAGGTCTGATCTACCAGGTCCAGTTAAAATTCCAGAAAACATAAATGGCAAATTTATAAAACATACAATAAACTGACCTGGTATGTTTAATTTTACTTTGTAAAAAATAATAGAAATAGCCTATTTTTTTTTCTGAAGAAAAATGTAACATGGATAATGCGTTCTGTATACCATCACAGTGAAGTACCTCACCTGAAACTGGAGCAAGTTCAGACATTTAACTTGTCCAGACATCCAGTTTATTCAGAGCTTAATTCTCTTACCAACTGCTCACAAACTGAAGGCTGGAGATTGGTTTTCCATGGTGTGAGATATGTAGACTATTACAAGGAAGAGTAAATGTCAGAAGAGATAATTATGAAAGATGTCATGTACCTAAAAGGTGGATGTTTTTCTTAAAAAAACCCCAATTTTTTTATGGGTTATATTTATTTTTATATTGTGGTTTTATCTAAAGATCTGAGGTAGTGGGGAAAACACTGGTGTATTAGACACTAGCAAACAATGAAGTTGGCCCTGCCGTGTAAATTAAAGTGATTTTTATGGGGCAGAAATACACAGGCTATACAAGCCCATGTATACTCTGACAACATATGATTCATGGCTCTTGTATTACAAAATTAAAGCCAGTTTGATATTGTGTTCTTTAAGTAGAACTATACTATGCATAAGTATCAAATAAAAAACCACGCCATAACAAAGAAGCATCAAGGAAAGACACCTGGTTAAAAGGAGAACTAAGAACCTAATATTAATAAAAGCAGCTGAGCAGCATATTCTTGCTCGTGTATGTTTGCTTTGACACTACACAGGCCACCGTGTTTCCAAAAGGATGTTTTCTGGTTTGATACAAACGTGCATCCTGTTACCAAGCACTTGCTGCAGGCACAGTTTTTCAAGCAGTTCTGGCACTTGCTTTTGTGTGTTAGAAAATATGGTATTTTATTCTTGTGGTAGAAGATACGGAATAATCATAGAATCATAGAATCATTAAGGTTGGAAAAGACCTCTAAGATCATTGAGTCCAACCGTCAACCCACCACCACCATGTCCACTAAACCACGTCCC
>NW_008795129.1:8117905-8130511 GCF_000699145.1 Aptenodytes forsteri
CTCCCGCCCAACTTGGTGTCGTCTGCAAACTTACTGAGGGTGCACTCGATCCCCTCATCCAGATCATTGATAAAGATATTGAACAAGACCGGCCCCAAAACTGAGCCCTGGGGAACACCGCTCGTGACTGGCGCCAACTGGATTTAACTGGATTTAACTCCATTCACCACAACGCTCTGCCCAAAAGAGCGTTGTACACTCTTGTGTACTTGCTGCACTTGTACGTTTTTACCCATCTGTTTTCTTGTTTCAGTTTGCTATTGCTAGCTCTTTGGTCTGGATCCCTAAAAGCCCAGGTGCACCATAGCTTCTGTGAGTTCTGCTGCCAGGCTCTGCCGGCACTCATAGTCCTAACACACCTATGAAAGGCTTCTGGTACATGTGGAGAACTTCATGTAGGCAGTTGTGGAAAGTTTGGAAGTGATAACAGAATTTATATCCAAAACGTGATTTTCCCTTCACATACCATAGCTGGTGCTCTTCCCAAAGAATAGAATTACTTTCCCCATTGCCTTGCTACTCTCAATATGTACCAAGGGATTAACAAAGTAGGACAGAATTGGACAACTGATAAACTGAAGTTCCTTCTCTTATTCCTTAAGCAAGATAAAAATCACTCTAAGAGGGTTTTTTTCCCTCAATTTAGAAAGAAAAATGTATCACAAAACCCAGAAATCTTTTATACACCTGCGCTAGTGCTTCAGAGTTGTGGAGAAACTAGTTAATTCATCCCCTTTGCTCTGCAAGGAAGGAAATGGGTATTATTTTTGTGGTACATACAGCAAAACTGAAACGCAGGTAGAATGTGTTCCCATCCCTAAATCGGGAATGTCAAAAACCCAGGCTTCCTGATAGACAGCCAGGCAATTCTATCTCACTGGAGATGTGGGCTGGCTCTGGCTGTATTTTGGTGAGGTCCAAAGGAGAAAATCATGTAAACTAAGTTCTGCCCTGACACTCCGCTGTTGTCCCTGTCCCCTCTGCTGTGTGGTGGACTACATCGCTGGGTGAACACCGAGCCTCCAAGCAGGACCTGGGACTTGTTAAGCCTGGAAAGGATCGTTCTTTGGGATCTACATTTTAATCTTTCTAAAGACCTGATGTTTCTGAAAGAAGTCTTCCCATTGTGGACTGAGTGCACCCAGAAGAAAGCTGCTCGTTGGAGACAGGAGGCAAGAGGTGTGCAGAGTGTTAGTTCCATTGCTGGGCAAAGCACCTTGTGCATGCACTTTGCTCTTTTGTGCAATCTCTCTGCATCCAACATGTGTCTTTTCTTCTGTTAGCAGATTATAATTGCTTTCCCCTTTCTGCATCCTGGTCTCTCTGGGCCAGAAAGGCTCCATTAGAAATGGAAAATATTTTTTCCACGCCCTGGCTTATTAGGAGAGCATAGTGATGAGACCTTTATAATTACCAGTTCAGGTGGTAACAGAATCACAGCAAATACCACAGTATCAGGCAGGGAAGGAACTCCTTGTAGTGTATGGAGTATGCGTGCTAGCATGGTACCAGGCAATATAGAGCAGTGGGGTTGCATGCAGGCAGACTGAAATTTAGGACAAATCCATTTTGTGGATACAAGATTGCATGATGTTAGATGCTTAGCCCAAAGGCTATCAAAATCACAATGACTCCTTCTGCTCCGTACATCCAGTTCTTCCAGGTTAACCCCTTGGGGGTGCTGAAATTCTTTGTATTTTCCATTGTAACATGTATCAGCAGACTGAAGTTATAGAAGTCTTTGTTCCTGGAGCAATATGCCATGAAGAGCTTTTTTCCTTTCTTACCACACATGATACCCTTGCCAAGAGTGATGGGTCTTCTGCCTCTAAAACCCTATGGCCTAAGCCAAAATATAATGTTAATGAGGAAAATTATCTGCTTCATTGAAAACACACTATAGCTGAGGCTAAGAGACAGTGATGAGAATTTCCTGAATGGAAGTGTATGACTTTTCTGAGTAATACAGCAATATTAGTGTCAATACTCAGTGGTATTAAACTACATGAAAATTTTCCCCTGTACTGCTGTTCTGCCTTCAAGGTTATTTCTTTTTTTATTGTATAGATTTCCTTCATCTTCCATCGGCATGTTTCTCAGGAGTGACTCTTGACTGGACTGCGGGGGAGCAGGCATGTTGTAGCAACACCTAGGGAGAAAAAAATACATTTGGAAGCATATGACTTGAGGCATTGTTTGAACTCAGCTTGTGCCACCCCGAAATTACACATTTCAGCTTCATAAAGTAAGACATACTAAACAACAACTGAAGCTCAAGAAGACATTTACAATTCAAATTTTTTGCCTGTCCAGCTTGCTCGTCTCTGAAAGTTAGGCTTAAATTCACAAAGGGGATTATTCAGAAGCGAAATAAAATGTTGTTTCTATAAAAAAAAATAAAGGTAATGCATATTCAGATAAGCAGCTATTGTGCATTATCTGGAAGCAAAAGTGACGGCAGTAGTGAGCGCAGTGACCTCTGCTTCAGATAAAATCAATTTGTCCCTGGACTAGCCCCAGATGTGCTAAGATGGTGCCTCTGAGCATCATCATAGCAACTTTTTACCCCACCTCAAGGAAATGGCTTCCGCTACAAATATCTGTAAAGCTACTTCATGCTCCTTCAATAGCTTAAGTTGTCAGTAGCACAGTGAAAATCTAGCCCCTTTTTGAAAGAAGCCTGCAGTAAGCTGTTGTGTCCCAAAACCACCCTATTGTTCTCAGTAATAGTTGCTCTATATGTTATGCTTTCTTGTGCCTTGTATATGTACATTTTACGAAGTCATTTAGGCAGCTATCTTGAGAGCTAGTTATCTTAATACCTATTAAAATCTAGCTTTAAATGGTTCTTGAAATGCATCAGTGGTGCAGAATTTTATTGCAGCTCCATCAATAAAAATTGCCTTTGTTTTCAAGAAGAGTCTTCCCATGAGTAAAATGCTGTTAGGCTGTGTTAAAAAGTAGTCTAGGCGGACTGGCCCAGTGGTGAATACCCGTGGTCAGTGCTAAAGTGTTCAGACACAACCGGGGGCCTAACAATATGCAGCTGGAAATGAAAAGTGGGAAAGGAAACAAAAGCAGAAGTAGTCACTATTACCTGTTGAAAACTGTTTGAAAGGAGAACATCACACTGGAGGAACATCTGCATAAATGTAACAGCAAATGTGGCTTCTGTTGTTGATGCCACTTATCTAACGATTTGGTTTCTAAAGGATTCTCCTCTTCCAAGCTTCTTCACGGATGCTGTGAAGAAGGCGGCGGGACGGCCCCATCCTTCACACAGCAAAAGAAGGCGCAGTCGCAGACCCAGCACACCGATTCCCTGCCACACACTGTTAACCGAATGGCTGCCGCAGGAGGAATAGATGCTACCAGAAGTAATGCAGCCGCAGCGCCGCATGAAAGGACACGAGCAGAGCGCCTCAAGGATGTCCTGTTCATGTGGAACAGCTGCTGTCCCCAAGTGCCAGCGCCCTGGGAAAGGGACAGGCTTTTGAGAATATGAGCAAAGCCTTTCCTTTTTTTTGGAGGTCCACCTAGCAGAGCAGAGGATTTCTTTTGACCGTTGCTGTGGGTGTGAAAGGCCTGATAGCGGGAGTGACTGTAGCAGAGGGCTTTCTGGGTTACGACGGTGCAGATGTTTTCTTTGAAGCTCCTAAAGAGCTTTAGGCTGAAGGCTGGCAGCACACCTGAAGGGCTTTAGGCTGAAGGCTGGCAGCACACCAAGGAGGTATCAGTCTGGTGCTACTGTAATTCATGGCTTGGAAGAACTGGTACTACAGGATAAGCATGCTTAGAGTGGAAATTATGGTTATTAATTACCACTATCAATTAATTTATTGTCACAATGTAGTTTGGCAGCACTAATATTCTGCTATAGTCCAAAACATAAGAGACAAAATGTCTAATTACCAGTTTGCTGTCTTGAAACTCAGCTCTGTTTTGTATTTCCCTCCCTCTGTTAACAAATGCACACCAAGAACATTTGCCATGAAGTTGCTTCTGATGACTATATTAGTTATTTCGGCATTAGTAAACACTCTATGCTCTGTGTTATTTTATGCACTCATTTATTTAAACTACTTTGGAAAATTGATAGTTCTTATCACTTTGATGGTTTATATCTTTTTGTTTCCTGAAATCTAAATGGTAACGTAGAGAGACTTTTCAGACTGACCATCAAACAAAAGAGCAAATCCAGCTCTGCGTACATAGTAAAGATCATTACCTCTTGTCAGGTTTTTAGTATGATCTCTAACTGGTTCAGCTTTGTTACCAACAGCAAAAAATTGCAACTAGTTTCCACACTTGGTCATGTTACCCTGTCTGTTACTATCCCGCATCACTGGCTTTTTTTCCCCTTCAGCTAGTCAGAGTCTAGGGAGTTTTTCCTCTCATCCTAAAGTAGGTGTCTTCACCTGGTCCAATGAATCACTCTAGACATGTTTGACTGTTTGGCCTAGGGCTCCACTGATTGTAATAGAAGCTCAGACAACTGGCTCACGTGTAGTTAGTTACCTTTCATGCAAAAGTCATCACAAGATTTGAGCCCATGAAATAGTGTATATGAACTCCATTCAGCCAGTTCAGATTTAAATATGAAAAGAGGAAAATGAAGTGATGTGTTCTCACTGAGGGTGGGTGCAAAGATGAGTTTAATTAGTTAAAAATATATTAAAATGCTGAACTGCAGAAAACTCTATGAAAATGATCTTCAAAGAAAAAGGGGAACCTAGCAACGGTTTCTGCAAATTTTACAAATGGAAATGTCTTCTCACCACCTAAACTAAAATAAAACTGGCTCAAGATGACACTCTGCTCCTCTGGTTGATGAAGATAAACCTACATTTTCCCCAGCATCTTCATTCATTTTATGCTATGCACCTGTAAAGTTCCTGCACACATGTCCACACTTCATTTATTGCCGTCAGTAGTTCCACTGATAGGCAGTTTTCCTATCATGTAGCTAGTTAACTTAGAAAAACGTGAAATGCAGGTATAAGCCCTGGGTTTTCTAAAATGTCTTGAATGATTAGACACAGGTAGGGATTGGGGAGGGATAACGCGCCCAGATCAGGATTGCCATAAGTTTTTTCAAGCCAAATATGCCAGAAAAATTCATTACTTTAACATCTTTGTGCCTTTCTTTGGTGTAAATGCAAATCAGTTCTTAAGAGGCCTAGAAACCTGAGGAGTAGCCCGTGCCCAGGGGGTGCATCCTGCTGTATGTCCCTTTGCAGTAGGAAAGGCGAGAGGATTCAGGCAAGTAAGTTAAATTATAACAATAAGATAAATAAAGTTAAGAGTTTGTGGTGGGAGTCTGTAACCATGGTGATGAAACCACTTAAGTACATCAGAGGCCAGGGGGACTGGACTGATAGTGCTTAACATCCAGAAAGCCACTTCAACCTCCCAGGTGAGGAAAAAAAACAGTTTATGAAGAACAGAGAATTTTTCACAAAAGAATTTTTACTGAGAAATACTCAACTGATTGAAATATACTTAATATGGTGTGCGTAGGTGCATCATCTGAAATCCAACACAAGAGGCATGATTTTGGCAAAAGCAAAACAACAGATGCTTCTGACAACCAAGTTGTATAACAGATTTCTCTTTCTGCTACCTAGGTCAGCTGTTTCTCACTGAAATTAAAGTTTAACTGAAATGTTAAGGCATCAGCTTAGTATCAGAGGGATAAGAATAAAATATATACAGTTGAGGTATGATCTTGTTTTCCTTTACGTTGATATTTCCACTGCATTCAGCATTTGTTAAAGTTACACCTAACTATAAACTTGTGGATAAGGTTTTTTTGGTTTGGTTTTATTTTTACCTTTATCATAGCAACTATATGTAATAGTTGCTAAATCAGAACTATTTAATTCATTTTCCATTTGTACATATATTTGGATGGAGTTTCTAAGGGCACAGTGTTATTTAGTCTGTATTCAACTCAGCAAAACAAATTACAACAGTTTAACAAGAAATAGAGAGAGGAGGAGGGAAGACTAATTTTGGAAAAAGATTATTTCCTCTGATGCCTTGGAAATATACTTTGCAATATATAAGGGCTAATATCCCTCTGCAATATCCGCATGTCTGTATGCATTTGTGAGGGAGAAAGAAGATGGGGAAGGTGGAAGATTTTTCCTGCAGGTTGGACACATGGGTAGACTTCCAGTCCGAGGAGAGGGGGAGACTGGGAGGAAATCTAGTCTTTTTAGGTTTTGCTGATTAGGATTTTGCTAATGGGGAGTTTCTCTGAGAATGTATTTTGCTGTTGTTATGGTTTGAATTGCAGAATTGTCCCAAGGCTTTATGTTTTCTCATACCGAGTGACACCTGCTTTTTCAGTCCCTTCTCATTCCTGGAACTGATACGTGTAGAGGCAGTGCTGTAGCTGCAACAAGCTTCTTAAAGTCAATGGCGATCTCTGAAAGTTTGTGTGTAATGCAAAATAAAGCCCTACATAAATGACAGGCAAACAGATAAGCAATAAACAACGGAACACAAAAATGTAAGCATAATGTCAAGGATGCATGTGCGTTGTAGTTGATCTTTTTAAAAATACTGCTTAGGAAACAAGACGAAACTTGATGAACGTGGTGTCCAAGTACATCTTTGCTGCCCTACTGTTGCCTCCTGCTGCAGCGGTGCTGCGTGTGACTGGTGGCACTACATTTGTTTTTAGAAACAACGCCCTGATGGCTGGTTACTGAAATGTCACCTGGCACCTCTGCCACACAGGGGTGTGGGACCAGCCTTGGTCTTTCAGCAGAAAGGAGTTCTTGTCCTTGCTCTGCTGTATCTCCAGCTCCAGACAGACCTGCCTTGAGGTTTAATTTTCCTTTTCCTTGAAGAACGGTGTTTACTTTCTAGCCCAGTTGTCTAAGAAGGCATGCCCACATGCATGCACATATCTGTCTCTGTTTACCCCCATGCTTAACTTTTAAACCCAACGAACAATTTCAGAGAAATCTGACAGCAGGGAAAAGCTCTCAGCTGGATAAGCATCTCTACAGCCCCCCAGGGAGGCTACAGAGACATTATCCCTATTTCTCATGTGCAATGTAATAATGAGAAGGCAGCTCAGCTACATAAGCTTTTAACTGACCACAAGAAGTCTGTATTCATTTCAGTTGTGTAATAAAGAAATAGGACCTGTAGCTGGCTGAGAACTTTGTAGACTGACAGAAGGAAAGGAAGTGGGAATTATTTGAACAGAGAAGGCATTCGTTATACATTGTAAAGCCCTACCACTTGTACTTTGCTGAACTGGGACATGTTTTGATTCGGATGTTTAGACATTGGCTAATAAGAGTGTTTAGATAAGATGACTGTGAGGTTGGACTGTTTTGACACCAAGGCTGTTTAAAAGCTATTTTTTAGGTCACTGTGACGTTAGTGGTATTGTAAATGTGGAACTACTAGGCATGGAAGTGAACTGCTTTTAGTCAGTGAAATACCTTACATAAACTGTGGTGAATCCATAAAGAAGTATGTAGATTTGATGATCTGAGTTATAAAAAGTGTGTTTGAGGAATAGCCACAGATCTCCCTAAAATAATACCTTGGCCATTTGTGATTCATTTTGTCCTGCCAAGCCAAGAAAGTTGTGACCCAGAAACAGATAACAAAGCGCTGCCAAGTTTTTGCTTTGGAAGGTGTTTCGTTTGAGTGGCTGCAATGGTGTAAACAGGAAGTAATTTTGCCTCTTAATTTCTGCTGAGGTAAACCTTTGGATTTTGTAATAATTTTAATATATCTCATCAGACTTGAACCTAACAATGCTAACTGAACCTTGTGTAATCTAACACAGCAGCTTGCCCTGTCATGAGAAAAATGTCAATTAGAAATCACAGTTGATCTCTAGAAAAAATTCTTGGGAAAATAAGTCTTGCCCATTTACTGTTCACAGAACTGTGTGGTCTGTAGTATGCTTGACATTTGGGAGCCTTCCCAGTCTAGGAAAATAAAAATACATACAGTATCAATATTTACGTGTTATTAAATCACCAACAGCAGAAGCTGTAATCTGAAGGGCTATGTGGTGTAGCTTTCATATGAAGTACCTTCCGTAATATGCCACTTAAAATGAATATAAACAGTTTATAATACGCAATTTCTGAAATTTATTGCAGCCTTGAACATTACACTGCACTTACTACAACGGACCTTACGGCTGTAAACTATTGTAACATGTATCATCTACACATCAGTGATGACCATTATCAATCAGGTACAAACAACTATTTCCAGCATCACTTACAAAGAGCAATTTTAAATTGTCCCTTTAAAAAGCTTCAGTAAAGACCAGATTTTTTTCTTCAGGTAAATATCCATTTATTTTCAGGTACAATCTGACCTATTAATGAACCTTATTGAAACTATAGCCACAAGCACTGATACAAATAGCTTTTTCCATTCTTAACACAAATATAGTTTCGTAAATCAAAGCTACCATGCATTTCTGATTATTCTTAAGAGAAAACATCATTCAAATATATTCATTGCTTAATTTCTGCCACCCACTCTGCCATGCACTAAGTTTTCATCGCTCTATGTAGTAAGTCCAGACTACTTCCTGGGCGAGACAGCTCCCGTAGGCAGGGCAAACCTCGTGCGAAGGTAAACCTTTCCCTTCCATTAATTAACAGCTTTTATCACTAATAATGAGACTGTACACACACTAAAAAAAAAAAAAAAAGCTCCTGTGCATAATAATTTCATGTGTGGCCTTGACTGCCAGAAGACTGCCTGCCCACGAGAAGGAAGATGTGTGTGCGCAGGGAGTTAGCTCTCTGAGGGATGGAGCCAGCTGAAGGTCTTGCAACAGAAACAGAAGCGTAGCAGGCAGCGAGGGAGTCACACTTCAGGATAGTGTCTTATCAGGCGTGTCAGTATATCCCCAGGATGGGTTTTAGTGTGGAGGGGGTGAGATGAGAAGTCTCTTACAGTTCTAAGATATAATTTTGGTTTTTTGGAGGAGATAAAAGATGCTGACACTCTTATGGTACGTTTCTGGTTTGTGTAAGAAGGAAGAAATGCAGCAAGGAAAATCCTCTCACAAATTGATTGACCCTTTAGCATCTGAATCCATGTACAGTTCACGTATCATCACCTAGAAAACAATCAAAGGGAATCAAAACAAAAAACACAGATCTTGTATCTCTTTGAAGAAAATACTAGGTTTATTTCAGGGTTGCTCTCCAGATGAGGCACTAGGCATGCTGAATGATAGTTGTTAAATGCTAAGAAAAATGGGTAATCACTAAGAGAAGAAGGGAAATATACAAGTGGGTTCTCAAAGTTCTTATCTGTATGCTTTTTTGCCTTCAAGAAAATAGCTAAGGATCATTGCATGCAAAAAAAAAAAAAATCAAACATCTTAAGCTCAATGCTTAAGGAGTTGTGTTGTCATAGTGAAGCAGGACTAGAAAAGATCTCAAGAGACCATTACACTGTGCCTCTGCCCCAAGACAGGATTAACAATGCCAATGTCATTTCTGACGGATGTTTAGCAATGTCATCTTAAAGACTTTTACTGAGAAAGATGTCATAACCTCCCTAGGCAATCTACTCCAGTGCTTAATTACCCTTATTCTTAGGAAGTTTTTCTGAAGCCTTGCTTTTGTCTTTCTTACAGTTAAGCCCATTACCTCTTGTCCTGCCAGTCTTGGCCATAAAGAACAGATTACAGTCACATCCAACTATCCATCAACGACACATTCCTGAAAAGAGCAGGATAGCAAAAGCAGTTTTTCCCATAAGAATTAATGTGATGGGGGGAAATGCGAACAGGGACTTCAGAATTACACGGTTTAAATTCACAGGGAGCAGGAGCAGGATCACTGGGAGGAGAGTCTGGCTTTTCAGCAGCTGACTGTTCAGCGTGGATCACTGTTCTGAAAGATATCAGCTGTGCTATCTATAAGACTGAATGTCCAAGAAAACTCTTGCAGTGTAAGCATTCTTGATGTCTCTTTCTGGACAGTTGCATTTTTATCATCTTCCTTAGATGAATCAAGGTCAATCAACTCAATCATAGGCAAAGGACAGAAAAATGGGGTAATGATGTTGGTTAGTGGAGCACAGTATTAAATGGTCAGCAGCAGAACTCCTAAGTGGTGGGCAGAGAAGTGGAGGACAGCGAGGTGCTGCTGTATTCCCTTAATGTCTGCTGAACCCTTTTACACATACAGAAATGATTGTCAAGTTCCCCCAGTATTTTCTCTCCTGCGAGCGATCCAACACCCACTTGCTCTGCCTTTTGCTGCTGTTCGTGTCTACAAGTAGTGAAATGGGTTCAGAGAGGTGACCTGGTCACTTTTTATTTTGTGGACCAGCTTGCTTTCTGGAAGGATCGGCTGCCTGAACTAGTAGGAGAAAGAAGGATTGCAGCTGCCTCAGCTGATAGCAGCTTAAATCTCACTGGAGTTGTAGTGCTGCTTCTCAAACACCATCCTGCTGTAACTTCAGCCTAATACAATACTACATTTTTTAACATTTGAGGATGAGGAAGATCCTAGCGCAGTATCTTTAAGCCTGGATACCAAAGATTTGGCACCTGAAACTGTTTGGGCTCCTACATAAAAGCAACTTAATTTTCCAGGGTTTTGAGCAGTCTTTTGACTCAACATAACATAGTGATGTTTTAATAGAGCAATTTTTATTTAAGAGCCTAAACACAGATTCAGACATGTAAATCCAGACAGGCAGTTTTGAAATAAACTCAGAAGTAAAACCAAACACAAACCTTTAAGACCAGAACTATGCACATGTATGATGTGAAACCGTGAGGGGGGGGAAAAATGGGTTTTAGCAATGAAGCTAAATCTAAGATTAACTTATCTATGTAAGGTTATATTATAGAGTCTCAAACTATGAGTTGTTTTTATTTTGATCTAATTATCTCACTATTCTTAATAAATATCACAAGTTTGATTGAAGCGTGGAGGTGAACAAATGCGTGGAAAATGTCTACTGACTGTGAACAAGGGTAAGGGGTGAAGGTGGCCGTGGGAAGAGGTTAATATGTGGTTGCTATATGCTTTTGGGGTGGACTTCATATACCCATCACCCCTCTGGGGTAAGAGCAGCAGGTCCCCATCCCTCTGGGATGGGCCTTTGTTTGCTGGGGGATGGGCGTATCTCATGTGCAGGCAGAGTGAACTCTCCCCGTGGGATGGCTGTGTGTGTGAGAAACGCACAATCACTTATCCCTCTGGAACAGGGTGATGGGGTCCCTCACACTGACCAAGCCCCGTACAGGGGGTAATAGTTTCCAGGGATAGCTCTGCCTTGCAATCAAATTGCAAAATGGCTGGCACCTGACGACTCTTGGGGCTGCTGCCAGGGGCAGCCTGTGTCTGAGAGGTCACAGGCCTCTTCTCCATAGACATCTCCTCACTGCTGTCCTCTCCCTGAAGGCTTACAGCATGGGGTACGGGCTGCACCCAGGCATTGACAGCAGGGGGGCGTACTGACCATGAGGCAGCTCCTTCCTTCTGGCAGGTGGTATCATGGTGGTAGGAAACCAGCTCATCGCTGCAGTTGACCCTCTCCACAGTGGATCTGGGTGTGCCACAGCAGAAGCACCAGCAGCCCAGCAGGTTGCTGAAAGCCCGCCTGAAGTCTGTGTTGAAAGCATAGATCACTGGATTCACTGAGGAGTTGGCCCAGCCAAACCACACAAAGATGTTGAAGGTGGTTTGGCCAACGCAGGGTGACTGTCCTTCATGGTCACTCTCCAGCTCGGGCTGGCAGAAAGGCAACAGACAGTTGAGCAGGAAGAAGGGCAGCCAGCAGCAAACGAAGACTCCCATTATGATAGCGAGGGTCTGCAGCACCTTGGTCTCCTTGTGCAGGGAACTCCGCAAAGAGGAGGTAGGCTCCTTGTCATGAGCTGGCCACTGCCCCCCTGCTCGCTCGAGGGTGGAGATGCGGCGGATCTGGGCCTGCGCAATTCGGTAGATCCTGGTATAGGTGATGATCATGATGGCCACGGGGATGTAGAAGCTGATAAGGGAGGAGGTGATGGCATAAGTGCGGTTCAGGCTGACATCACAGCGGGGCGTCCCAGGCAGCCAGGAGCCTGGATATCTCATGTCCTTGGCTTTATGCCAGTGTAGCTGCACTGGGACGAAGGAGATGAGGATGGAGAGGGCCCAGGCCACGGCTATCATAGCGCAGGCAAGGCGCCGTGTCATCCTGCGCTCATAGCGAAAGGGGCTGGCGATGGCCCAGTACCGGTCCAGGCTGATGATGCAGAGGTGGAGGATGGAGGCGGTGGAGCACATGATGTCGAAGGCCACCCAGGTGTCACAAAAGCGGCTGCTGAAGAGCCAGGAGCCACCGGCCACCTCGGTGACCGCCTTCCAGGGCATGACCAGGAGGGCCACGCAGAGGTCCGAGACGGCCAGCGACAGCACGAACCAGTTGGTGACCTTGGCGCGCAGGTGGCGGAAGCGCAGGACGGCCAGGCACACCAGCGCGTTGCCCACCAGCGTGCTCAGCACCAGGGCGCCCAGCAGGCACCCGGTGAGGGCCCGCAGCGCCCGCGGGCCGCCCCCCGCCGCCGCGTTCCCCATCAGGGGCGCTCCCCCG
>NW_008795129.1:8131210-8140294 GCF_000699145.1 Aptenodytes forsteri
TGGAGGGAGCAGAGGGGCGAGCCCGCCTTCAGACGGAGCTTGCGGCCGGGTGGGGGATGGCGTGGAAAGTCCCCAGGATCAAGCGACCGTCGTAACTGCACGGAGGGAGATCCCCCCGCAGCACCGCCCGGGGAAGAGTCCTTTTTCAGGTCTTCAGTCTGTACTTGCGTAAGTGTCAGGGACGAGGATCTGGGGCTTTCCAGGCATCTCCTTCTTTTGGAGACCACAGTCAAATTTCAGGTCTCTTAAAGGGCAGGATAGCACTTCGCGTCTGTTTGCATTGAGAATGCTATCAAATCTGGGTATTGGAAGCTGTGTTTTCACCAAAACAGTATTTTGCAATTTATTTTTTGTTTTGAATGGAAATCCTATGTGAAGAAACCAAAAGCATAGAAACCTGAGACATCCCTAGTTTGGATTTGTTGCATTGTGGCAGAAGGTTGTTCATGGATTTCCTCAGACACAAGCACCCAAAACCTGCCTCTTTATTTTTCAGCCAAAGGTGTTATCTGATGTATTTCAACAGTCTTCCATTTGCTGTTATAATAATATACATGTTGTCGTATAAATGTCTTGCATGTATTTACAGCCTACTTTCAATAAAGTATCCTAATGCAAATAGGGTATAATCCTTTATTTTGGAAGAATTTATATGGTAATCCTGTCATGAGAAAGAAGACATTGGGATGTGAATAGAAAATATCAACTCATGTAATTAATTAACATGGCAAACAGGTATTTATTTTTAGATGAGGTATTTTATATTTTCTTTTTGCCCCCTAATTAAAACTACTTCATCCACTAATGCAATACAAATAATTTTCAAGCCAGTAAGTCTCTGATTTCCATTGTACTGTTATGATATTCTTGGTAATTAGAACAGAGACTGGAAATTTTTTAAACAAATTTTGAACAGCAAAGCTGGCAGCTTAGCCTGTAAAAATCAGCATATTTAAGATAAACTGGCTGGATTGTACCAGTTCATAACAGATTGTCAACTTTTGGTCATGTTTTTTAAGATCCTAGTTGCTTTGTGCCTTGGAGACCAGAGTCTTCGTAATGCAGCCCACTGTGTTATTCCTGCTGTGACACTGAAAACTGGAATACGCTTCTTGTTAATGTGTTAGTATAAGACTAACTCGTAATTCAAACAATTTACCTAGAATCTTCTCTGATAAAATATATACCTTGTTAAAACAGTAGTAGCTGTCAAAATAACATAGGCTGTAAGATAAGCGCCAGCTCCACACCTTGTCTTACTTGGAACTATCTGTAGTTCCACGTACGTGGATTTTGCCAACATCTGCAAACCACAGTACATCTCTGATTTTCGCTCCAATACTAAGGGCTAAATCTTAGTTTGTAAGAATTATCTACACGCTTGCTAATTTGACTCAGTACATTTACTCTTATTTAACAATCAATAAAATGACCCTGAAGAACAGAATATATTTGTGAAGAACGGTAAATGGCACAGTAGATGGAATTAAGGCAATATAGCACTGAAAAGGAGAGAGCAATGCTTTTGCATATTCAGCAGATAGTAGTGCTACAGGGCCCTGTAGCGGAAGGTAGCTAACATTATCCTTATAAAAACAACTGTTTTCAGTGTCTCTGTGTGTCTCTGGTTCCCAGGATCTCATTATGCTCTACAAATATCTCTAGCTCCTTTTTAGCATGCGTTATAAAGGGCAGTGTATGTGATCATGCTGGTTTGTGTGCATATGTTTTTATGCAAGCGCCCTACCTCAAAATTTTGAGGCTCTTGGCTGAAGTCAAATCTGACTGAGAGGTAGATGTCTCGGAAAATTAATTTCCTACCATTTTAATTAAAGTAGGCATCTGGGTAGAAGTCAGAACCCCTACTAGTATCCTCACCGAAAGGAAGGTTGCAGTGCGGACTCAACCCTTATTAAACACAAGAGAATCCACACAGAGGGAGACATTATGAATGCTCTTATCCTAAAGAAAACATCAACAGGCACATTCATCTTCTTAGATACCAGAGGATCCAAGTGCAAGATGCAAATGCTTAAGAAACTATACAGTGAGCCTGTGGCAAAGACAGGAATAGAAACATTGCCCCGCTCTTATTCCTATATTGGGCACGGTGGAGTGAAGTGTAGGCTTATCGGAGAGGGAGGAAAGAGAGACACAGGGGAAAACACAACACTCTATGAAAATCAGTGTGTGCAGTGAGTTGAAAATGCTGTAAACTTTGATTTTAAGGCCTGTAGCTATTTCTTGAATTAATCTTACTCAGGATAGAATAGGAAGGGTCTGAGCAAAATAATGTAAAAAATACTGATGGACTGGATAAAACGGTCTCTCGTGACTCCAGAAAATTTGCAAGCTCATTCCATCTGTGAAAAAATAAACTTACCCAGAGAATATATGTAAAACATATTGCAATGTATATAATGTCTCTATATTGTATGTTTTTTAAATGCAGTCACTGTATTCAAAATATCTCTCTCCCTCCAAGAAGAGAAAGAAGGAAGCCTGGACAGACAGATCTATATAAGAAAACAAAATCAGTTTCCTTCTCCCTCCCCTTTCGTTCTCCTTGTCTTACTTCTTCCTTGTAAAACTACCTCATCCTAGACTCAGTGCTCACATATTTATAGCACATATTATGATTAAGAGGAGATCTGATTCAAAACTTAAAATTAAGCTTTTAATGGTTTACTGTGATTGCATTCGGAGCTCATGCCTCTGCCTAGGTCCCCGATGTGCTAGCTGGCTGGACAACTGAAGCAGGTTAAAACTCAGCGCTCAACAGGACATGCTATTTCAACCCAAGCCTCAAGGTGCCTCCTGGAAGGACACCACAGTTCTGGTGTCCTGTGCCGTCATGCTGCAGTCTGCTGGGGAGAATGAGCCTCCAGCAGGTTAACGGCAGGGACCGCGCTGTGCCTGCAAGCTGCCTGCAGACCAATGCCAAGTCTCACTGACGTTACGTCGTCTCATAAAGACGGCAGCTGTAGATTTCAGCCACATCTATCCAGTGCCAATCATTACTGCCTTGCCAAACGAATGTAATACCAACACTGGTTAATTAAATAGTTCATTTAATTCTGAGATCTTGCCCAAATGGGGGACCATTATTATAACAACTTCTTGAAGTAGTATCATTTAATGGAATGTGATCACACTGTGTAAAGATATATTGAGGTACTGGTAAAATGATGCTCTGAATAAGTTGTCTTCCTTGCAGTCTGAAAAACCATTGATAGTATGTGAATCAGACTAAACTGGGTTTCGTGATTACCTTTACAGCTACTTTCGGGGACTGATTTTAAATGTCTTGGAAGAAAATGTCACTGAAGGCAATAACGTTACATCTGAAACCAATATGATTACCTGTCTATCCATCTATCCATCTCTGTATAGCTAAAGAATCTATCCAATTTTGTACATATATGTGTGTATGCTTATCATCTTGGCTTTATATATTATATTCATGCTTTCAATGCCATGTGAGTTCTGTGAACTTGATCATATACTGAGACAGCTAATCTATTTGTATAGTGAATCCAGCATTTACTGTTGAAAATAAATGACCTTTTTATTACAGAGATATGGATTAGCTGTATGATAGAACTGGAAGTCACTGAATAATTCATTGTTTCAGAAACTGTCTACACAAGTTAAAGAAAGAATAACTAAATCAACAGCTAAGTATCAAAATCATGTTTAGTCTTTTCAGGCTTAACAGAAATAATTTGAAGGTGTGATGTCCAATACGGAGTCCACTGTAGCTCTTCACATCATTTGAAGTTAATATGGTTCTTAAAGTGATTTCACTATAAGTTGTTTAGTAAATCAGCTCTTGAGTTTGGAATACCTTTAAAGTTAAGTAAGGAAGAATAAAAGCATTGTAATATCTAACTAAATTACTTTTCTGGGAAAAGTGCCTGGCTTCTCTCCCAGACATAAAGGCCAGAGATGTCAAATTAACTTTTTGGAAAGGCCCTCCAAGCATCACTATATGATAGCTTATGAATACCAGTCTGTGGGGATGCTGTGATGCTTTCATATGATCTAGTTTGGAAGACAACCCTATGCGCAATTGGGATTACCTGTGTCAGGGTGGTAGGAGAACAGTAAGTACAGGTAAATGGCTTTCCCACAACACTTGCTGGTATCACAACGCAATGGGTACTCAGCAGTGAAGATGACGCTACCTCTTGTGTGTTTGGACCACTAAGAGGCTAAACAGATTTCTTTGAGAGATAAAGGGAAGTTTCTTAATTTTTTTAGCAATCTTTAATGAAAGATACTATTTAAGGAATTTTAAATGTCAAAGAATAATTGCCATCAATTCTCCCTTGTTGCCATTTTGACAAAATCAAGACAGTATTTTATACCAGCTCAGCAAGAGATGATGTCTCTTTGCAGAAACTTTGCCAATCAGATCCTTTCCTGCCATAATCAATAAGGTGTTTTATTGTAGTGTGGTTGACAAATTGACTGGGTGCAGGGTCTCTGCATTATCTGTGTATCTGTTTTATGTAATCTAAACAGAGTGGTTCTATGTTCTTCTACTGACTGGATCATTCAGGCTTTGCCTAAACTGAGCTGTAGGTGTGTATTGCAGCATGCTCCAACATCTTCATCCAGACCGGGAACTTCATTAGAGCACGTCCTGGCTCCCTTCCCGCTGTTGTACCCAAGTTTCCTTCCCACGGATGCCAGTGACTGGGTTAGCACACACCGGAGTCTCTCGTTGAGGCAGGGTCAGGACATATCTAGGAAGTATACACAAGAATATCTGGACCTAAAAGTTTGGATATTTTTAGAGTTTTAGAGTGCAGAGATTGTGGGCATTAGAGGCCTGATAGTGGCTTCCAGCAGATATCGAGGCATTTGGTTGAGAGTCTACTGAGCTATCCTTTTCAATCCAATGTCTTGAGTAAACACCTCTCATTGGGAATGCCTGGAGGCGGCACTGTAGAATTATAATTTAAATACAGGTGCACTATTTTGACCCTCCAGGTCTCACACAAAAGCTGCATATTTTTGCTAACAGCCTAACCCCTTCATCTGTAAGTGCTTTCAGAGTTCTTGGGTATGCCACCTGGATGCAATGACTCTTACGCTTTTAAAATGATTGGATTGCTCGGATTTATCTCATAGCTACCCTTCAGTCTGAGAGAATGCTTTATTTTCACCACTAGGAAAGATTAGGTCAAGAGTAGCTCTCTTCCCGTCACATTCTCCAGTTTAGAACTGAAGTAGAGAAGACAACATTGTCCTTCCTAGGACTGCCTAAATCTTGATTTGATTATTCCCTTTAACCTCTAGTGATACAGGAGACGCACAGATCCATTTAGGGCCATACCAACCCTTCTAATTCCTTTCCTATCCTCTGTCTGTTGTAGTTTACTATTCCTGAGGCTGTTTTCAGTAGTTTGTTTTGGAGCTGGACCCCAGAATTCAAAAGGACTGCACTTTGGCTTTGCTATTGCTGGGCATTCATCATTTAGCCACATTGGGTATGTGGCAAACTGCTTTCCTGGTATTCAGAGGTACACATCTGTTTGAATGTCTCTGTGGTTTCCTTAAGCCATAGCTAGCGCTAATGTAAGGATTCTGCCTCCTTCACTGTTCCCTTACTTGAGCATTTTTGTTAGTTTTGTCATTTTATGGAAGTCTACCATTTCAAATATAATTAATGTGATTAGCAGATGACTACTCTAAATAATAGATACTGTAAATAACAAAAGAGTATAAGGTATATTTAAGTGATAAACTTTTTTTTTAAATAATAGATAGATTTAAAAATGCTTTTAAAAGATATAAAAATAAATATGTGAAGACTGAAGTAGTGTAGGAGGTCCAATCAACTGCCATTTGAATTGCAACTTTAATGTGAACAGCATGAAAGAGAACAACTAATTCGAAAGGGTTTGCTTTGCAAAGCAACATTTCATAGCTGTGCATTTAACCTGAGCTACCTTACTTCATATTACGGTAATTCAGCCCATTCTCCAGGGAAGTTCTGTGTTGATGTCACACTGATAAGCTCATCACATTGTTTTCTTTTATCAAGGTATTATTCCTTCCATTATTCTTCAGAACTAGCATAAGTGAGTTTCTTGGTTTTTCTCCGTTTGGTGTTCTCAGTGGCTTAGCTTTTATCAGCTCCCTCGTCTCATCCCTCGCCAGCACAGTTCTAGTTAGCTGCTTCCACCAAGGAAGCTCAGATCAGAGAACAGGGCTGGCAATTCATCACCCCTGGCCCGCTGCCCTGGACCTTCCTGGGGGGGTGCCTGTGACTGAACACTAGTATTTTTCATTCAGCACCTTCAAAGGCAAATACCTTTAGGCAGGTGCCCTTCCCAACTCGGACAGGGATGAAATGCCCAGTGTGACATTTAGGTACAAGTCCAAAATCCAGAAGGTAAAACCAGAAGCTTTAATGCCCAGGCAGCCCTGGGACAGTGCTCTTGCCTATTCTGATCTTGATGCAGCATTCACTGGCAGCCATGAAGCACCCCTGTAAGGCAAGGCAGCATACAAGCTGACCAGAGTAATGTTGGGGTTGAGTTGGCTCCTGACACAGCCCATAATTTAGGAGGCAGAAAGATGGTTTCAATGCAATCGTTGCCCTCTTAGACATGAGCTGTATTTTTTGAGTTGCACAGCACAAAAGCCAGCATTTTCTCTATTGAACAGCACAACATGTCCATGTATTTTATGGCAGTGGCTGCCTTTTTCCAGAGAGGCAGGGCACAGTAAAAAGCTTTTAGCCAGTGTTTACTCTCGATTAAAGTAATCAAGATAATAATAATGTGAAAACCAGTCTATAATAAAGTGTTGACTATTTCAAAATGCTACCTCTGTATACTTTAGGATACAAATGCTTCATTGACTGTCATTGCATTTCTAAAACAAGCTTTAAAATTAAGATTAAAAAATGCAATCTATCATATGTTTCCAATAGAGGGCACACACAGCACTTTGCAGAATGAAAAATTTTTCAAATCTGCTCTTACTAATTGATGTGGCAGAACTATTGCCAAATCCTATTCAGATTCCTATAGAAATTAATAATTTGTGCTCCACTTCCAACAATAAGTTCTCTCTGGTTTGCTTCAGCATATGTAAATTTTGATTATTCAGAAAATCAGTGTGAGTTTTCCTTACTTTTTTGCACACGTCCCCACAACATGCAAATAGTTTTTTGAGAGATGTGTGGTATTTTCAAAGGGCAGACTGCAAATGGATTTTCTGTCTATAAGGGACAGTGCTCAGCACTCAGCATCAAGAAGGGCAATTAAATCTCTACTCAAAATGATTTGACTTTAAAGAATTTCAGACAGCCACAGCCATTGCTTTTTGTTTTATTTTGTGTTCACTTATTTTAGAGGTTTAGTGAAACAGATCCTGTCAGCAAGCTGGAAAGCTTTCTAGCACCCAGCAGCTGTGATACATGACAGCCACTGAATTCTAGTGTTTCAGAAGGACCATTTCAATCTCTCGTCTTGCTAAAAGTCTGCATGCAGCCACTATCGGAACTGGTGGACTACACGGTCAGACAACACAGAGATGATGCACAATTGTTTCTGTCCTGAAGAGATGACCACGCCACTGCCACCAGTAAGGCTTCGTGCTTGGATAACCTGGGTTTGAGGAATAACAACAATTAGGTACACAGAACGTAAGCAAGATGGAAGTGAAGCCAGGAGGCAGCTTAAAGCTTTTTGAAGGCTTCACTCTTCTTTCTTTGAAGATCCCACATCCCTACAATCTATCCAACCTGTATTTTAGAACAATCTTTGGATTCCTCTCAAACACTCATTTGACAGCACAAACTTTCTATTATCTAAGCTAGGTTATTAGCCCATACTGGCAAGCAATGGCAAGCCTAATTTACCCATTGACTGCAAGCTCATGGCTGGACTACAGCATTTAAAGTAAACGGGCATTGATGTTCAGGGACACTTACAGACCTGTGGGCACAACAGATAAGGTCTCCACAGCCTACACTGGCTGTTTTGGAAATTGATTGAGATTCAAGTTCTTCTTTATCTTCAAGGCTTTCCCAGACTTCATGCTGCTAAAGGCCACATTAAATATTCACAGTAAAGATCATGGTTAATAACTACTTGGGAACTGTCCCTGGTCAGAAAAAAATCCATCCTGCAGGAGTCACCTGGTTGCAATATTTGCCCCAGAAGTTCCAGCACCTCACACACCTTGCCACCTAGTGCTCCATATTTCTTCTCTAGTAAAAGCTGAACAAATTTGTGTTTGATTACAAAACAAATAAACAAAAATCCTTGTCTGTAGTATGTGCTTCTTTCCCTGTGGTAGAACATGACAAATATTAGTTGCACTGGCTACATCTTGATTGCATGACAGGTACTTCCCAGGAGACACTCCAACCGTTCAAACACAGGGAGGCTTTGTAGCCAAGATCTGTGTTTGATTACAAAACAAATAAACAAAAATCCTTGTCTGTAGTATGTGCTTCTTTCCCTGTGGTAGAACATGACAAATATTAGTTGCACTGGCTACATCTTGATTGCATGACAGGTACTTCCCAGGAGACACTCCAACCGTTCAAACACAGGGAGGCTTTGTAGCCAAGATCTTCACCTCCAACAGAATCTGTTCCTTTCCAGCCCTATGACAGCTCCACCACAACACGTACTTGTCACCCCTCCACACTGAGTTCAGCCACCCAAGTCTGCCCACACATCCACTCTGCAGCCAGCCTTACCTCTGCTCGCCCACTGCAGCTGTGGTGGCCCTTCACCACTTCTCTGATTCCTGGCTGGGATGGCTCCTTTCATCTCACCCTTCCCACCTCAGCTCCTCCTGGCCACCCAATATCCTCAGCAAGAAGAGCCAGCATAGCCAGCCTGCCAGGAGCAAGCCCTGGCTGCCTGCCCCGCAGGCCTGATAAGCTCTCCCATCCCAGAGGCAGGTGGTCCTGGGCACCATTAACGAGAGGGCACCTTCCCCACACGCAGCTGCAGGTTGGGTTATCATCACAAGGGTGCTGCCAGCTAACTGTATCAGGATGCTAGGTCAGTCTTTCAAGGAAAAGCAGGAGCTACCTTAAAAAAAAAA
>NW_008795129.1:8144852-8151580 GCF_000699145.1 Aptenodytes forsteri
GGCATAGGTTGCCCAGAGAGGTGGTGGATGCCCCATCCCTGGAAACATTCAAGGTCAGGTTGGACGGGGCTCTGAGCAACCTGATCTAGTTGAAGATGACCCTGCCCACGGCAGG
Source organism: Aptenodytes forsteri (assembly GCF_000699145.1). NCBI lineage: Eukaryota > Metazoa > Chordata > Aves > Sphenisciformes > Spheniscidae > Aptenodytes > Aptenodytes forsteri. Next base: position 8,144,968 of record NW_008795129.1, read on the forward strand.
GGGGTTGGACTAGATGACCTTTAGAGGTCCCTTCCAACCCAAACTATTCTGTGATTCTATTCTATGATTCTAAACTGGGAACAGATCCCTTTCAGTCTTTCCTTGGCTTTTCTTCTCTGGAAACCATTGCATGGAGAAATGGAGGCATGATGTATGATTAGCTCTTAACATCAAGTCAGGATAAAATGAGTTATACCCCTGGAACTGAGAAATGAGAAGTGTTCCACTGTCCCACAATTCAGACATAGCCATTATCTAATGGCTGTGCTTATTGCCATTACTTAATGCAGTGCTGGACTGGGACACCGCAGTGATGAGCATAGCATAAAAAACTGTATAGAATAACTCAGCAACACAAGCTTTCAGTGCTGTCTGGAAAATAGCTCAGGATATGTGTAGGATGCAACACTACATAACTAGAAGGTGGTATTTCTGCATAGTAAATATATGTCTCTTTTTTTTTTTTTCTCATTTTCCTCATTTCTCATTCCTATCCATCCATGGTGCCAAATGTTGCATGTTGTTTTTTATAAACAGACAAACGTTTCTTAGTAAATATACTTAACAAATGGCCTTAATAAATAATACACTTCAGAAGTTTCTCCCCTTTTGCACTGCCTGTGATTAGCCCCAGTCGCACTGGCTGTGCCTGGCTGCAACATTTCCTAAGGGACTGTCTCCCAGTTTAGCACTGCTTAATCACAGAGCAGTACACTGAACCTTACCCTTTCTAACCACTCCCTGTTATTCTGTTTGCCCAAGATAAGGGAGACCTGTTCTTTTAAGCATAAACTCTTGTTTACTACTATTTAGCACCTGGTTCAGCATTCACAAGCAGCAGTTTGTAAACTGAGGTAGGCAACTCCTGCTTCCAGCTATTTATTCATGTGTCCACATCACCCAGCTTCACGTGCTGTGAAACCACCAGAACTGCTAGGGCTGTAAAGTAACATGGCAAAAAAATTAAGTTATTTTTCAGCCATATCACTTTCTCAGTCTGATTCATTGCATTGCCACACGAAAGCTGAGATGACATAACAGCAGGCAGGATTAGGAAGGTGAATGCATGACCAGGAGCTGGGACAGAGGAAGGTCTGTTCACACCAACATTGTCACTGAAAAATTGTTCACTCTTTCTACCATTTGCTCTTATACGCCCTGTGACAATTTCTTCAACTTTCTGTGAAAGGTTTGAAAGCTTCTATGCTGGTCATATCTCAAGAAAATAATTTATAATAAAATTCAATTAAAAGATTTCATCTGCAAGTAGTCCTAAGCCAAATTCAGTTCTCACTGAATTCAGGAGGAAAGACTCTTTCATCTGTTTTTCTTAGTGAACTTCTCTTGCCAGTAAATCTAGCGGACAGAATTCCAGAGTGCCCTGGACCTGATGCTCAGTCTCGGGAACATTTTGCAGTCATGCTGTATATATATATATAAAAAAATATATATCGCAGCTGTAGGTTCAGGGCAGCATAAAATCAGATCAATTAGATTATTCCTAAATATTTTATATGAACTTAGCTTATGAAGCGAAGAGAATGTGTTTGGAGAATGCAAAGAGAGTCTTGTTCTCATAGCCCCAATGTGCATTACAACTTTTTTTTTTTTAAATTCTAACTTAAGAATACAAATCCAATATGACTTGGCAAAAAATTAAAAGGAAAAATCCCAAGAATCCATTATTTTTTTGCTGCTTATATTATATCAGCCATAGAAGTGATTTTACTGGTATTAGTGACACAGTGAGCAAACAGAGCACAAGACTGAGACAGGAATTTGTGATAAGGTTGTAATCACCATGGGGGAAGACTAACGAATCTTTATCAACTACGTATTAACTTTAGAAAAGTAAACAAAAAACTTATAAAACACTCTCATTGCATGTGACAATACATGTTGGTAGGAAAAGTGCAAAGTAGAGTCCATGCAGTTGAATGAGCTCCCACAAAAATATTTACTGCTGTAGGCTAAGGACCATGCTGATATCCTGCCTGAAAACAGGAAAGGGTTGAGGCTGAATATAAGTGATTCAAAACGGGCCTAATTAGTGGATGAAATAAGTAAAGGAAGAACTGTTGTTGGTCCTAAAAAAAAGCAAGCAAACCCCAAAGGGTTAGGTGGAGAATAACTGGCCAAAATATTCTCAGGGAAGGGAGAAAAGGGCTCAGATCTCTGCTTCATTACAGCGACTTCCCTTTCATTTCATCCCAAAAATATGCCTCCACTAGCAACACAGGGTTACTGCCTGAGTGAGTGAGGATCCCAGGCTGAGGAATGTGAGATCCTGTGATGCCTGTTTACCCTCATCTCTTCCTTTTCATCTGCTTCACCTGTGTCTGCTCTCTGCCAGCTTGCACCTATTCCTTTGGTGGATCTCAAAGGGTGGATCTGAACAAAAAGAAAGAGAAAACTCGCAGTCTCTGTGAAAACAACCTGAGGTTTCTAGCATGCAGATGGACAGAGCCTGTGGATTAGGCAAGTGTCTAAGTGATTAGCTGGATAGAAAGAGGAAAATAAAAGCCTTTTGGATCCTAGCAGAAACAGATAATTTTGTTTTCATTTCTCTCTTCTGTTAAGAATCAGTATAATTACATTTCTGTTTTGGATGTGGCATTAAATACGTCTATTTGGTTTTATCTTAACCTGGTTTCAGGACGGGTGATTTCTAGGTAACTCTCTGTCCCTACAGGTTTCTTGACATTTAAACCAGGAATATTGGGATATGCTAGCTTTTCAGTATCTTGATGGTGATAGCCAGAGGGTATCAGAAAAAGTCTGTACATAGGCGTGTCATTACATAGGTCAGCCTGGAAGTGGGCAACATGGAGGTTACACGGAAGGAAACTTCCATGTGACTGTCAATAACCTGGAAAGCCTTCTAGCCCCTAGCAGAGCAACGGCAAATATAGCTTACCCCACTGCAGTGCTCAGGGAGGTTTTGGCACTGTTTGAACCACAGCAAGCATAAGCATACACAAGCAAAGCACCACAGGCTGAATTATCTTAATACAAGTATACAACCTGTTTGATCCACAAGCAGTTCAGTTTAATTCTAGGACTCCAGCACAGCTGGGACTATGCTAAGGAGAAGCTTGCAGTGTGCAGGAGTCTGCCAAACATCACGTCTCTGAACATCTTAATTAATTGTTAGTTATACTCTGCGATGAGATCTTGTCCACAAGGCATTGTGTTAAAAGTACAAACTGCTATTAGTGAGGTGCAAAGATGTTCTTGCCAAAGTAGCATTTCCAAAGAAATGAGAGCCTCTGGAGTGAACTGCCAAAGAGCACAACTATATTGCAAATGGAAGAACATCTGAGGTTTTGGGAGCCCTAGGGTACAGTTCTTCCTATATATTGATTTGAGGAAGCCATTGCATATTTTAATTACCGAAGTAATGAAACAGCACAGGGAAACCACCAGCTACGTATTGGTTATGTGTGTAACTATTAAATGTGTATTTCAGTTATCAGCACTAGTTGGCACAAGGGGTAAACTAATATCTGTGGCCTTGCTAGTTGTTCTTTTGAAAAGGAGAACCTAGTGATGGGCATTGGCTTATTTTTTGTACACTTTGTTGATTTTTTTTTTTTACAGAGTAGTGTTGTTTTTCAGTACTTGGGAAACAATTATAAATTGACAGTTTCCTCATTCATAATTTCCAGAACTGCAGAGAGTGTCTGATTCGTGAGCTGCAGATGGGAACTGGAGATGAGGACTTACATAAGCACATAAGAAAACTCATTCCTGTCAGACTAAGGGTCTGTTTAGCCCAGTATCCTGCCTTTAAACCAGAGGCTGGGGCTCTCTTACCACTGCTAGGAAAATGAGTCTCCCTGGGAGTCCAAGCAGCTGTACAGGCTCCGTCTCAGTGGCCTCAACTTTGAAACGATGGATGAGAGCTCCTGAAACCACTCTAAGCAGTCGCACACTCTGACTGACTGAACCTTGCTGGATCTCTCAGCCAAGCACTTTCCCCTTGAATCCCTGTAAATGTTTTGCATCCATCGCATCTAGCCCCAAAACTTCCCCTCTCACTCTTTCCTAGGAGAATGCCCCTTGCTTGTGTTGCCTGTGCGCTCCTTCTGTAGACAGCACAGATGGGCTTGTGAGATTGATTTCAAGTGAGCTAACTCGCCCTTTAGAGAACTTCTCTCTCCATTGCCTACACAGGGGACCTGTAAAAATGTTTAGAAATAGGGAGGATGAGTCTGGGCCTTGAACTTTCCACCTCTTGGCCTCCATACTGGGGTTCCCTGAAGTCCCTGCACAGCAGCCATATGTAAAAGTAAGTGTATCTCACCACTCTGTAGGAAATTAATGACACGGAAGCAGATCACCTGTCTCCTCAAATCATTTGCTATTCTTTTCCTTGAAGAAACATAGATAAAGGAGAGAGAAAGGCTGGCTGGAGCTTAGGCCACTATATCTACCATGGTAGATAGCCCTGGCCAAAACAGTCTTGTAATGATTGTGGAGTCAATAGGAACATTCTCTTTGTTTCTCACCACCAGACCTGTTATAGAAAGAAAATTATTTTTAACAATTTCAGGCTTAGCATTTTAAGTAGCCCTTCTAATGTTAAAATTTACAGCTTTATTAGGTTTTGTGTGCAGGCATTCAGAATACAAAGCTGCATCATCTTCTTGGTGGCAAAGTGGTAGTGATAAGAAAAGACTTAGGTGTTTACTTTTCTTAGATCAGTTTTCTCAAGTCATATTCAGTATCACAGCTGGCTGGCATTTGCATTGGGAGATATTAATGCTAGGGCTAGTCCAAACAATCTCAGATCTCTGGCCTCAAAGAGGAAAGATGGTTCCTGGTTTATGGCAAAGGCATGCTCTTGAAGAGGCTCTACCAGCATTTGATGAGCAGTCTAGGTAAACATAGAGTGTTACTGCAAACTAAGAGTGTTTATGGTAATATTAGTTTGCAGGCTTTGTAATCTAAATTTGCTGTACTAAAATGATGGTCAAGAGAATTGTAGTCACAGCCCTTTTCTTGTTTTTGTGGTAGAGATCAGTCCTGACAGACCTTTGAACTTGACTACTAGAATCTTTTGCTCAAGGTGTTAAAAACCTGAGGTTTTTAAAATTTCATAGTAGACCTGAGCCCCCATGGAGATGTCAGTTTGGTGGAGAAATCAGATCACTACATTCTGCTTTTCAGCAACAGGTTCTTGTTCCTGAATGAATGCCTTACGATTTTCTCAGTACTGCCAGTAGCATTGTGTGAGTCTAGTTCTCCAAGGACCACACACCAAAGTATGCAGAGTTCACAACCACGTTTTAGCACTGCTCACAGTATACTTTGTCATGAATGTTTGCAAAGATTAGATCCTTTGCCTGTGTTCACAGCCTCCTTGACAACAATTGCCTGGCCTATGTTATTGCAGAATATTCCTTATACTTGGGCGTAAAAAAATGGTCTGTATCACTAAAATCCATAACCGGATGTGGCAACACAGATCAAAATGGAAACCAGAGCTGAAACTAATGACCTAGGATTGTGCTAATTATATGACAGATGTGTGACTTTTCCTAAGTGTTCAGACCTTTGAAAGGGTGCAGTTATAGACAGGGGCTATTCCTAATGAGGGATGGCATTGAAAGGTCAGCTGTCAAAAACAGTGAAGGATGCAGACAGGTCTAGTTCTCTGTCGGTGGTTGTTGTGGTTTAACCTCAGTCGGCAACTGAGTACCACCCAGCCGCTCGCTCACTCCTCCCCACCCCCCCCCCGCCCCGGTGGGATGCGGAAGAGAACTGGAAGAGCGGAAGTGAGAAAAACTCGTGGGTTGAGATAAAAACAGTTTAATAATTGAAATAAAATAAGAATAAAAATAAAAATAAGAATAAAAATAAGAATAGGAATAAAAATAAGAATAGGAATAAAAATAAGAATAGGAATAAGAATAACAATTAAAATATATTAAAAAAATTAAATAAAATAATGATCCAGTGAAGATTGCTTCCTTTCTCTTTCAATGACTAACAGTGAGAACAAACTAGCCAGATTCCTCTCACTTAGCTCCTGTTTCATATGTATTTTCTTGCTACCACCTGAAAACTGGCATAGCACTCAGAGCTGACAGCCTTCTAAGGTAGAAAAGATACTGCTGCCTTCTTTGTGACATCCAAAATGCCTGGAGTATCTTCTCCATAGCTGAGATATTTTATAAATTGAGCTAGAGGCTTTGTTACTGCAGAAAAGTTTTTAGCAAAAGAAAAATAACTCAGCTGCACGTTTGTGTAACGTGACTCACTCTTTCATCACAGAATCTTATTTGGTAAAGTTGTCTCCTTCATAAGGGTCACCTTAGAGAGCCAGGAGCACAAAGGATCTTATTACATGCAATTGCTGTAATCAGTTTGAGGACAATACAAAATCACTACCTAGTAAGTTATTCACAATATTCAACTAAGCAGCTATTTTCTTTTCACTAATAAATTATGCTATTTCTCATGTGAATATGTGTCAATGTGTCTTGTTAACCCCACCCAGCAACAAACCCCCACAGCCGCTCGCTCACTCCCCCCTGGTGGAATGGGGAGAGAATCAGAAGGGTAAAAGTGAGAAAACTCGTGGGTTGAGATGAAGGCAGTTTAATAA
>NW_008795129.1:8153191-8156803 GCF_000699145.1 Aptenodytes forsteri
GGGGTGTCCTGCTCCCGCATGGACTCATCCACAGGTCACAGTCCCTTCAAACTCGAGTTCACACTGGAGTTGCAGCCTGTCCAATACAGCAGCACAGAAACAGCAGCGATGCCCTGGCCATCTGCCAGCCCAGGCGCATGGCCATCGCTGTTACCAAAATGTTCCCAGGCACAGCCGAGTCAGATGATCAGCAGTACAGCAAGCAGCGAAAGCAAAAAGCAGCCACTAACGAGCACTAGACTCTAATATATAGTAAGGCAAGCAAGCCCCATGGCAAGCACAGAAGCCTGCCCATTAATAGCTGAACAGCGATAACAACTATAAATTCGATCTAGCACATTCCAATCAAAACTGTCGTTGTCTCGAACCCTTCGAGCCCCATGTTGGGCGCCAAAAAGGACTGTCGTGGTTTAACCCCAGCCAGCACCTAAGCACCACAGAGCCGCTCGCTCACGAATCCAAAACATAGCCCCGTACTAGCTACTATGAAGAAAATTAACTCTATCCCAGCCAAAACCAGCACAGTATGTCTAAAAAATTAGATACTACGGATCTCACTACCAGGTCAGAACTATAGTACAAATAATGTCATTTTTAACAGTACCAGGCAACAGCACAGTTACTATGTGGTGTGGTTAGGGTAGCATCCCATGTTGTAATTTCTTCAGTGTCAAGGTGAAGATAAGAGGTTCCCACTCTGGCCAGTCGTTCCCAACCTCCAGCCACAGTTTAACTCTCTTTCACTTGTGATGATTCAGTTGTTTGGGGGGCCTTGCCCTAAAATGAATCAGTGAAACGATGGGGGATTTTGATTTTCTGAACCAGATGATTTCACAGATCTGCTGTAATAATTGCACTCTCGCAAGGCTCAAAACGTGTTCCTTCACTCCTAGTCCTTTCAGCAGCCCTGCTCTTAAAATTCATGGATTTTATAACCACCTATCTGCTGTTTAGTCCCCACTTTTTCCCTGTGGATTGCTCACAGCCCTCTACAGACTCTAGATTACCTGCTCATCCTTGCTCATCCAAATCAGAATGACCTTCTAACATGAAGCTAGCTGCCCAGGGGAGCATGCACTTTTCTGTGGATTATTGCCTTGACTTTCAGATACTTGGCTTAAAGCTGTTTCATTATCAGCTATGTGTGAACTGTATAATACATATTCCTGCTAATCACATCTTTAATTCTTTAGTTCATTGAGGTATTCCTCAGGATTGAGCATTTCTGGAAAATACAATACAGAGCTTCAAAATCCTCATTCAGCTCTAAACTCCATCCTACAGGAGTGATTTAAAATCCAAAATATTATTTGGAAATCTGTTTTTTTTTTTTAAATATATATATAAGATTAACCTGCCCGTCTAGCAAGTCCTGGAGGTAGAAGTCAATGCAAATGCAGTGAACCAGTGGTTTTATTTTGAGCAAAACAACTTGCTATCCTTTGGAATCCCTGGCATAATCACCAACTATCCCAGCTGCACTGACTGAAATAAGTTCACCGTAAGCCAATCTTGTGTTACAATCTCAATGCTAGTCTTCATTTTGCTTAGCTTGTTTAACATCTGGTACTGTTTTGCAGGTTCTGCGTTAATTAAATCATAGGAGTCTATTCAAGAGCGACACTGCCATACAGCATCCCAGGTAAACGGTTTCAACACTTTGTTGAAAATGAGCACAAACACTCTATGGATTTCTAAGTGTTTCCTTAAACCTAAAATCCTCACTAGTAAAGGCAGGTATATCTCTCATTTTGTCCTGGTGCAGAATGAGCTCATGGATAATTTATACTTTATGGATTCACACTGCATCCACCCCTTCCTTACTTGTAAGGCATAGGGTGCTGCTGTGTTTCCACAACAATTCACTTGATACCACGTTATCCAGGGTAACAATGACTATGTAGATGTTAAGTGAAATCACCGGTGATCCCTTCTTACAGTGTATGAAGTCACCAATTTAAGAGGAGTAGAACAATACCAAGACTCATTTTTTTTTTTAATTACTTTTGAAGATGCAGTATCTACCCTCCCTGTAGCTGCTGAGTACTCAAGTACTCTTTGGCATATCCTGCTTGCTGCATCAGCTTAATTAAAATACAACAGAAGTGCAAAGTGGATGGATGAGCCATCCGCCCAGACCCATAGTCTGAAAGAGGATCCATGGCATATGCTGCACATAAGTTGCATAGTCTCCTTGCACAGAGAGCCTCTATAGCACCCAGGATGTATGTTCACTCAGCAGGCACAGTGATCAGTCCCCACGTGTTTGAGATGACCCGGATCACAGTGGAGAACAGAAAACCTACCATCTCAGTTACAGCAAAAGGCTTAATTAAAAAGCTTTAGTTAACCAAAAAGCTTAATTAGTTCATCTTTGCTAATGGTTTGTTTTGACCGAAGTAGCCTACAAAGTGCTCCCACAAGCAGTTCAGCTGGCATATCCAAAGGATAGGTAATCCTGGCAACCTTTACTCGGCATTTTTGCAAGTGGCTGAGGCCAATGGTCCTTTATTTGGCACAGCTGTAGCTGGATGAGGCTGTGTGCCTGCTATCAAGATAGGCAAGGCAAAAAAACCCCAAACCAGATTTATTTCTTCTCCAACTTCTGAGATCCCAAGTATTTGCCAGCTACTCAAGTCAAAAGGGGTGAGATCAGACTTGCTTGTTACATGTAAAATAACCAGTGTTGCACGTCTGACCTCAGAAGTACAGTTACAAGATGACAAGAAGGGAAAAAAAAAAATCGCATCATTTTTTTATTCTTTACTAAAGCAAAGCCCAGAAGGCTTTATATTGCAAAGTCCTAACAAGAAGCCATAACACAACGAAATGTATCAACTTTTTATTTGGATGGGGATTGCCAGTTTAAACCTTTCTTTCTAAAATGCCCACAATTTCTAAGAAAAAAACATTAAAAGAGGGTGGCTGTTCCTTCCCCGTTTCCATGTGGTGGGTGAGGCCTCCCTCTCTGGGCATGCCCCACCTGCCTGCCTTTAAAAGCAAGGACATCCACAATGCTGCAGGGTCTCTGAAGGTGGAGTTACCAAATGGAGGACTTCTCTGGCCGAGGATTTCCAAGGGAATGGTACTTCCCGTGTTACCAGCTGTGAGTATTTACTGCAGGAATACAAATGTAATCTGTTGGGTTGAGGTGCTACCTTTGGTGCTTGCCTAGGATGAGTGGTAGATAGATAGACCTTGTATGGGGCTTATGTTGTTACTGCTGCTCCAGGGACTTGAAGCCCCTTTGCCCTTTCTTTTGCCTGTGACTTTGGCCCTGCTTCCTCGCTAGGCAGAGGGGACTATAATAACTTGGATTTTCCTCTGAGAGATGCGGTAGGAAACATGGGTGCTGGCACCTTGCACCCTACACATCCTCCATCCCCCTCCCCAGTGTTAACCTGAGGGGTTTTGAGATCCCATCGCAGCTCTGGAGAGGATGCACCCCATGATTTCAGAGTGCCCATCCTATTTCTCTTTTCTCTCTTTCGGGTTCCCCCCAAAAGCTCAAGTACATCCTATCTCCTCAAAAAAGAGCCACAGGCAGGCCCGGGCGCTACCCTGCCCGTCCCCGTCCCCCGCGGCCACTGGTGCCGCCCGTTGGGCAGGCGG
>NW_008795129.1:8157017-8157431 GCF_000699145.1 Aptenodytes forsteri
CCAATCCCCCTCTCCGCCGCGGGTGAGCGGGTAGCTCCGCCCGCCACCGGAGGGAAACCGGTGCCGGGTCTCCGTGGATCCTCCGCCGTCCTCCTCAGAGCCCGCCCCGCTCCGAGGCCCGGCGTTGCCCTTCCCCCTCGGGCGCCCGCCGGTCTCCGCACAGCCCCGTCTATGCGACGCTGCCGCCTTCCCCGTCCTGCCTGACCTCCCGTAAGCACACCTTAACCTATGGTACCAGGCGTCCCTCGCAACACCCTCGCTGCAGTTAAACGGCTCTTTATTATTGTTATTCCTTCGAAAAAAGGTCAACAAAGTGAAACTACCGCGCGCCCTGCCGTTCCCCTCCGTAAGCCCCGGAGTCCTCTGCCCTGGGGCCGCGGGGCGAGGCGCGGGGCCCCGCCGGGCCGGACGCCG
>NW_008795129.1:8159013-8164564 GCF_000699145.1 Aptenodytes forsteri
AGCACCCGGCCTTGAGCCTGGCGGGGGGAGATGCCCCGCGGGGCGCGCTGGAGGCGGGGGGTGAGGTCTGCCGGGCCAGTTCACGGAGGGTGGTGGGGTTCTCGGAAGGACCGTGTCTCGGCGTCAGCAGTGTCTTGCTGCCGGTCAGATGGTGAGCGATTCCAACCCCGACGGGATCTTTTGCCACCAAGTAAATACTGCTGCAGCAAGAAAGAGGCTTTGCGTTGGACGTGAGTGTGAGACGATAAAGATGTTTTTGCTGCTGCAAACTACGTGGACTTCAAACTGGCGTTTGCTTTCTGTGCCAGAGCGTTTTACTACCTGAATGAACGCAGTGGTACCGATTAAACTGCTTGGGGAACAAGGTGAAAATTGTTGGTATTGGAAGTTACTGCCAGGAGATTCTGAGGATCGTCATGGAAGTTGCGAAGGCTCATAAAGCTACTCGTTGACAGTGTAGATACATTGCACTTATTTATTCCAAAGCGTGGTGTGGAAAGCTTCAAGGACTAGGCTTTGTGCTCAGATTAATTGGGCTTCTGTTAAGCTTCTAGCACAAAACTAAACGCTTCAGGATATCCAGCTTCATTACCTGGGGACTCTGTAGCATCACTCACTCTTTAACATACTACACAGGAGAGGCATCTTGACTATAATAGTTTATAGCATGCTCTATATTACTTTTCTTACGTTTAAAGAGGGGAGTTTAATTTCCAGATTTCTAACAGTTTTTGTTCTCCAAAACCTCGGGGTTATAGTTATTGTGTGGCAGTCACTCTGATAGCGCAGAGGGTCTCTAAGCATTTTGAGAAGACAGAATAAGATTAAATCTATTAACTGAAGAATTGATACAGAAGAGGAGAGGTTTAATCTCAAGGCAGGATCCCAACTTGGGAAGCGGGCTCCTTCTGCCAACCCTCTGGAAAGGGAGAGATGGATTCCTGCCTGCGGATAAGGATAGTGGCAGTTGCAGGGTAAGTTTGATGCCTCCACTTTGTTTCAAGGATAGGTTGAGAGATGTCCCACTGTTTCCTATTAATGTTCTTCCCTCCCACGCCCTTCCTCCACAAGGATAGGAGAGATGTCCCACTGTTTCCTATTAATGTTCTTCCCTCCCACGCCCTTCTCCCCGCCCCCCCCACCCCCCCCCCCCCCCCCCCATCCATAGAACACGTTGACCAGCAACATTGGTACTTGTTGCTTTTTGCCCCAGAGCGGCAGCTTAATCAAATTCTGGAGAATTTTCCTCACAGAAAAGACTGAACTTGGTGTGCAGTAGAAATTGTTGTCAATATGCACTGACGTTTGCTGTTTTCAGTGAAGGCTTCGGTAATACATGGAAAAATTTAATTGCTTATACCCTGGCAAAAGCTATAGTGCTGACACCTCAGTGGAAAAAAAAAAGAAAAAGATTTGCCAGGGAGCCAATTTCATAGCCCCTGACTGGCCCAGCTGGCTGTGCCTCTCGTACATCTGGCCTGGCGAGCGGTATTGGCCCCAGAGACTTTACCTTCAGCTCTGCCTATACATTCATAAAAGTGCCTTAGTTACAGCTGACTTCATCTGAGCAGCCCAAATGAGATCTTCTGATTAAAAACCACTTTTACTGATTTTTTTTAAAACAAACCCAAACTTCTCTTCCTTGATAGATTTGTCTCTAGATACAGCGACACTAGAGTTTGTAGTCTCCATTGCTTAAAAAAGTGGTAATAAAACTTTCTTTTCATCATTTTTTTTGAGTAGTTAGCTCTTGTCTTCTGAATTATTTCTGATACTTTAAAAGCTTAGACTTCTCACTTTTGTTTTTTAAACTGCTCAGAGTCATTCAAAACTGACAGTTGCCATTGTGAGTGGGTTTTTCTCCAGTTCTTAGAAAGAGAAGCACCTTGGCTTTCAGTAATGAGGACTCAAATTGTTAAAAACTGTCCTGTGATTGAATGTTGGTAGCAACTATACCTCCTTGTGAAGCTTCTCAGCAGATGGCTGCTTGTATTTTTGAATGAGCACAGAGCCATAGATGACGTTGCTCCCCAAAGTTTAAGTTGTACCGGGTGGCTGTGTTCTATCAAAAGTACTTGCTAAGAGAGAACAACTTGTTTGCGTCTTGTCAGAATGTGTACCTGCTCCCACAGTGTACGAGAAAAGGTACTGGATGTGCTAAACACGGGTAGTTCAGCAGTCTGGAGCATCTTGTATAGGATGTTTCACACTTGTAATGCTCTCTGTCCAGTTTACAAACTGCCTAAAATTTGGTAGCTCCCATTGTTTCTTCTGATAGTCATAATTGTATGGAAATTCTTTTAAAAGGTGGACATTTCTTGCTGTTATTCAAAAACTGAGAGAAGGCAAGGGGGCAAGTCCTGCTGCCTTCGGTGTGAAAGCTTCGTTGTTGTAATTGCCCAGTCAGACAAACTGTTCGGTCATGGCAGATCTGGGTTAGGAGGCTGCTGTTTCCAGCTGCTCGTTCCCATCTCTTCAGTTACCAGGCTGGCCCGCTTTGCCGTTCTTTGAAATCATCCATGTTAATTGTCTCTCTTCATTTCACTGAACCGGAGGAGAAGCTGATGAGGTGAGGTAGGGGGAAAAAGCAAGCAGCTGTCAACAGCAGCATCTTACCAGAGCTCTGCAATGGGAAGAGTGGCTGTGCCCTTAACATTGTCAGTAATAATTATTCGAAGATTATGGGAAAGTTTACATCAATGATTAAAGCTTTTTTTTTTCCCCCAGGTAAGTATTAGGTGTAATATTTGGCCCTGGGATCTTAAGTTGTATTTGTGCCAAATTATTAAGCCTGTCAAATCAATGCTAGCATCCTTTTAACTGAAAAATAATTGGTTTTGCTGTCTTTTTGTTCTACCTCTTTGTTTCTCTCAGCATGTGAAGTGGGATGCCTCAAGTAAATCAGAGGTATGTGGAGCAGAGTGCCGTGGCAAGGAAGATTGCATGAATATGGTCACTTGTCTCCACTGTGCTACTGTTTTGGTCAGAGTATTAAGTGGCTTCTTGAAAGTCACCTGTCACTGCTTTGTACTCCTGTGTATGATTCATAATACAGAGGTATATAGGCACTGTTCTTACGGTTTGTGGTCTTATATAGCAGCTTACAAGCACCACGCTCTGTTCTTGGGTTATTGGATCACTTTTCAGTAGTGCTGGTGGATTGCTGTTGGGTACAGAATGGTTCAGTGAGCAGGAATGTTGCGTGGACAGTTGAATTAAAGCCATGCTGATTACCTTAACTGCAGCATGCCTTATCCCTCAAAGCAGCACATACAGAGCAGAACAGTAAATGAAAAAGGACAAGCAGCAGTGAGTATTCCAGGGCTGAGATAAAGCCGCGGTGATTCTGAACCTCTTCTAAAGATGAATTATACTTCATAGTTCTACATGTACGTACCAGGCATCTTCTCAGCTTGTGTAGATATTGTTCCTTTCTGAATCGTGTATTTACTAGATAAATTTAAGTATCTGGTAGTTGGCAAAGTTTCTTGTTCCTGGATTCAAACCTTACTGTTGACAACAGCAGTGAGTACTTACTGTTGTAGTAAAGCAACATTTTCCTAAATACTTGTTTTCCAGAATTCATCTAACAAGTTTTCCTGGTAAAATCGCAAAGAGCTTAATTCAAACTGCCACTTCTCATAGGTCTTTAGGATGTGCTGTGAGCAGTAGGTGTTGAGGGGTTGTAGGCATGTATGGTATTGGCACACATGCTTATAAAAACTGTCTCTAGTCTCATCCTTCCTTCCTCACCCAGAATGGTTGGGCTTAGTTTTGAAAAAATCTTCACTTGTGGAGATGATGGAAAGTTGAAGGGAGTAAGTATATGTAGGAACAAAGAACTGAGAAATTGCTGAAGCCCACATCTTTTTCTCCCTCTTCGTAAACACAGTTCTTGTGGTTCAGTAAGTAAGTAGTTCTTCAAAAGCTGCTAATCTTCTTGGTCCTACAAATGTCTGATGACATTGACAGAGACTGTGGAGGGTTGCAAAGAGGTTCACTTCCCTGAGTATTGTTACTTGTGTACATAGTAATGTCTCTAGACCTGTAGTTTATATTTCAATTTATTACTAAGTAGCACTTGCAGCTCTTTGAGCTATATAGACATCTACCTAGTCTACAGTTGCATCCTGTGAATGTTTAATACCAGAATCAGTGTTTCTCTTTGTATACAGAGCTTTTTCCTTTCATAAAGCAGTGTGGAACTTCCAGGGGTGTGCTGTGCATCTATGAGGAAGAAACCTGTTTTGTGGGGTTTTGGTAAAAAATGAGAGTCAAGTGGGGAATGAGCTGCCCTAGCTGCAACAGATCTTCTAAGCCTTCTGTTTGTATAAAAATCGAAGAACAGATTGATGGGGGCATTCCACAATGCTTCATTTATATTCCTGTATGGCCTGTGCCTATATGTTGGTCAGTTCTTGCTGACATCCTGAAAGACTTGTGTGTGTGTTTTGGATTTTGGGGTTGGCTTTCATCCTGTCCAGATTAAAAAAAAAAGTACAGAATGCTTCTAACAGGTCAAGGAAATATACTGACAATATATTGGAAAGATAACTGCGGAGAAGAGCTAAGGGAATATGATAAAGCTGACCACCAGAAATTGTGGGGGCACCCTTCACCCTTCTGTCTTTGTCGGACTTAGTTTTTTTGCTTTCTGTAGGCAATCTTGCAACTTAAGTGAACAAGCGGATACTTATAATTGATTTGAATTAAAGCTGACTGGAGAAAGTAGGCAAGAGCACCTGGACCCAAATCTGTGACTAACTTCAAACAGTATTCTTTTTTCCTGAGTTAGGGACGTAATTAACTTGATATAAATACAAAAAGCATTCATATTATCAAAATGAGAAGCTTCTCTGTAGATTCTCCATTCACTGTTTGCTAAGAATGACATTTTATGAAGTTGTGTTGACATGTTGCCCAGTTTCTGGCTTTCAGTCATATGAATAATAAATATAATGACAACTTAAGTAAATGTAATCTCCGAAGGAAAACAAACTGTAGCAAACTTTGAAGATGAGTACTCAGCATTACTTTTTTTTGGCTCCCTCTTTTTTAATAACTGTGTACATAGAAAATTTAACCCAATTCATATAAACTTTTTATTATTCATAAAAAGGTCAAGGATATATATCTGCACATGTAAAGTTTTTTTCGCAAGTGTGGATCCCACTGTAGCAAACTAAATCTATATGACAGCAGCCTTGTTTTTATTAGTGAATCAGTTCCAAGCAGCTCACAAAAATAAGCAAGTCCTCAAGCTCTATGAGTTGAAAATGCCTGTTTGAGAGAGCTTCATTCCCAGGCCTCATGATGTATAGGTTTTAGAGTTTTGTGTTTCTGAAAAACATTAGCAATGGGTGTTTCACCTTAAGTATGTAAGACATTGTGCACCCATGTTATCGTTTTGGCTATGATGTCTGAGTAGCAAACCAAAATTAAATTTCAGGGGTGCAAGTGGAAGAATTGTATGCTGATTTAACTCTGGGTAGGTATCAGATTGCTATATTGCTCCAACTTCTGTCTGCAGCCTGTGTCATCCCATTTCCCC
>NW_008795129.1:8164603-8206722 GCF_000699145.1 Aptenodytes forsteri
CGCGCCTCGTCCCCCCCTTTTCCCCCCCCCCCCCCAAAAAAAAAAAGCTGACTAAATAGATGTCAATTCTAAGACCTTAGAGCCATAAGTATAACCTTTATCAATTTAAACTACCCAAAGTAGTATTAGGAGTTTCTCTGCTCTCCTTGGTAGACAGTGTAATATTTTATGTTGGTACAGATAGTTGCACTGGGAGTCTTATAATCCTAATAGGACTTTTCCTGAAGTAAGTTCTTAAACTAATGCTGTAGTTTTTGGAGGGGTTTGTGTGTGGTTTTGTTCAAGCCAAACAGCTGAAATTGCTGTTTAGTGTGCAACAAACTGTTGGAGTCATAGCTTGTTTTGCTAAGGAGCGTTTTAGAGGCATTTAAACTTAACCTGAAAGTATCTTCTCCCCCCACCTCATTTTGCAGGTGGCCTTTTTCATTCCTTGGTCTCTTCTGCTTATTTTGTGTCACAGAATTTCCTACAGACTCAATATATTGAGTAGTGTGACAAAGTGAATGGGACCTCTCTTCTGAATAGGCTATGACTAAAAGGAGAATATTTTATATGGAAAAAAATCAAAGGAGGTTGCTTTAATCACAGCTGGCCTCTAAGAAAATGATAGTTCTATGCTTTTGCTCTTCTGGCTGTTCAATTATTCATTAGGCTATTTTGTCTTGATTGTTTAAGAATAAAAAAGGAGTTTAAGGGTTTTGGTCACATTTCATTCACATGGTTGCAAAAATTGTTATTCCTCTCTTCAGCTTCTGGGAACTGCTGAGATGTTTATGATATAAAGCCTGTCCTTTTTTATCCCTTGTTGGTGGCTGTTCAGCTGGGAAGGGACTAGGTTTGTTAGATTGGGTGGTAGGCATTGCTTTAAGCTTCTCAGACTGTGCTGTGCTTCTCAGACTTTTTATTATTGCTTTCTAAGGAAGTGAAGCTTAGGCGGTTGCTGCCTGACCTCTCTAATGCTGCAGCCTGATAGCCAGGTTCAGTCAGACTTCTCTGAGACCGAGAGGACTCGAATATAAAAATCCTACAGGTTTTTGAATGAAGGCTGAGCATAAGGAGAGCCTGCAAAAGAGAGACTCTGCTAATTTGGCTCTGTATTTGCAGAAACCAGTCAGCTGTGCAAACCACCTGCAGAGCATATTGCTTCTGGCCTGGCATTGGGGTAGCAGTGTGAGAGGTGGATGGATGTTGTGTAGGTGAACTTATGACTTCAATTAGTAGAAAACTAGTTTTGATGGTCATACATGAGTTTATTCTTCCAGAACTTCTGAGAGCCAGACTGGTGTTGTAAATTCCTTTCCTCCTGCCTGAAAATAATACCTGTATCCTATGGGAGGAAGCTCTTAGCAGTTTTTCTCCATCCTTCTCCAAGGTACTTCTTTATTAAGAAGAAATCATGTTCAATTTCCATTGTTATATTGGGAACTTTTATTTAATGTGCTCTTGGGTAAGTGAAAGAGTCTCTCTTGATCAGGTAGTATAATAAAAGCTGCCTTGTTGGCTCCCCTTGCCTAGGGCAGTTCTGTTGATCTAAACAAACTTCCTGAAGGCCAGCTATAGGCAAACTAAGTGATTGTCTAGAAACAAAGGAGAAAAGACACCAGGGAGAGCAACAGAACATCTATAGCCCTTCTGCCTCTGCTGGAGCTACAGAAACCCAGGCTTGCTGCTGCCTCTGTCTCTGAGGCCTGGTTTGATGCCATGGGAGAAGGGTTATTCTACTTCACACATCTTTCTTGTGCTCCAAGAACAGCAAACAGTTGTTGATGCCAGCTCCTCTGCTTTCTGTAACGGGGAAGCTTGGCCCTGGCCAGGTCTCACACCCTGCAAAGCTCAGTCCTATCTGTATTGCTTCAGTTGCCTAATGCATCCATTAATGTAGAATCTTGTCTGTCTTGCTGCTGGGCAATAATGAAGCTGTTTGTATGCTGGATGCCAGAGTGCTTTAAAAAAACCAAACAAACCATGAACTACCAAAGGTATTTGGGCAGTTGGTAGCTGTGAAACAGGAAGCAGTGGATATTCCAGTGCACGAAGTATCTCTGCGTTGGGCAGCTGAGGGAACTGGGGTTGTTTAGCCTGGAGAAAAGGAGGCTGAGGGGAGACCTCATCGCTCTCTACAACTACCTGGAAGGAGGTTGTAGCGAGGTGGGTGTTGGTCTCTTCTCCCAAGTAACAAGCGATAGGACGAGAGGAAATGGCCTCAAGTTGCGCCAGGGGAGGTTTAGACTGGATATTAGGAAAAATTTCTTCACGGAAAGGGTTGTCAAGCATTGGAAGAGGCTGCCCAGGGAAGTGGTGGAGTCCCCATCCCTGGAGGTATTTAAAAGACATGTGGATGTGGTGCTTAGGGACATGGTTTAGTGGTGGACTTGGCAGTGTTAGGTTTACAGTTGGACTTGATCTTAAAGGTCTTTTCCAACCTGAATGATTCTATGATTCTAGCTTTTTGTTGTTGTAAACTTTAGGTGTTTTGCAAGTTGCTTGCTGTTCCTCAAATTCTGTAGGCAGCTGAGTGATAGATTGGGGAATTTCTTCCTTGCTTTGTAAAACACAAAGCCATTAGGCAAAACTGAAAGGAATCAGGCTCTTACATATTAATATCAGCTGTCTAACAGATAAAAAATGGATTCTTGCATTTTGTACTATTTCTGCAATTTATCATTGAAGCAGTGATATAAAATACATTGTGAATTGCTAACCACAGCAGAAACCTGATACACTGAGTGTCTACAAAAGTAGTACAGTAAAACTTTGTAGTACTACATTACACAATCAAGTAGTCGACAGGCACTCTATCTGGGAGCAGAAGGGAAAAATATTAAATGAGGTTTAACCAGGCTGGTCAGAGTAGTAAGCATCGCCAACTCTTGGGACAGTCTTCAGAATAAAACTCTGCCCTGTGTTTGAACTTACAGTTCACAGACTTGTAGGCTGTGTCAAAGGCTGGAAATCTTTCTCACCTTTGTCTTGAAAACATATCTCTCATAGGAGCATTTGGACTATAGGTATAGTGACTGCCCTGATAAAGCTGGTGACTTTTGCCTTAACTGAAAGTGAGTTACTACTAGAACAGTTTTAGGTAGTTTGCCTCATTAGGTTGTACTTTCATGAGATATCTTGGTGAGCTGATTGAAGAATTTGCTGTTGTCAGGAAATGAAGGGCATGTCTCTTCCCTGCTTCTGGTATTTATTTGATCCTCTGTGAGCTGCTGTAGCTCATTAAGCTGGGGAGTGAAAAAATGTGGATGGTTTTCTGTGGGATTAGTGAGTTGAATTGACTTGCAAGGTATGGAGAGTCTCAGAATTGATGCAGTAGAAGGGAGTGTAGGACATGACTGGTTCAAGGAAGAGAAATGGGCTTCCCCTTAGTGGAGCTGAAATGGCTTGGCCATTATGTGCGTGTGTGGGAGGAAGGGGTCTTATTCCTCTAGCATTGTTTTGCTTAGAGTATGTTGCTGGTTAACCAGCTGTGGCTTTGCTGGAGTAGATATTCCTGGCTGTGCAAGAAATAGCAGAACACCTGTATTCAACTGGTAGAAATTCTCCACTTGCCCACAGAATCTAAACCAAAATCCTAGTTCACAGCTGCAAGTGTAATAATAACCAAATGTCAGAAGACTGACCATAGTGTTTGGTGTAGTGTCAAAATAGCTGCTGAACTACGTGATTAAATATGAAGATGATAGAATAGTTTGGCATAGAGCTCTGTTTTGCTAGTTGACTCTGAAAAGTAAAGGTGAGACCACACTGATTATTTCCCTTTACTCTTTTTGTACTTGGGCATTCTGAAACTTAACCATGTCTGTCACCTTGCATAAGTGTCTGCTTGTTTAGATATGTTTTGGAATGCTTGAGCCTGTTTGTAAAGCTGACCTGTGCAACAGCTCTTTGTTAAGAGTATAATGTAGACTGTTAAAATACTGTTTACCAGTAAGTGTTCTGTACAGTGTGTTCTATGATATTGCTAAACGCTTTCAATTCTTCAAACTTCCCAAGTGTTTCTGTACCTGTAGTAGAATTGTTTTGCCAGCAGTTTGTAAAGCCAGTTTGGGACTGGTATCGACTAGGAGCTTGAGCAATAGGGTTGATCTAATTTAGTCTCTTCAGTGCAGTTCCATAATAGTTCTGTTAATCTTTGCGTCCTCTCTAAGAGGCCAGAAACTTCCCTCTTCCCTACCCCTCAATGCTTAGCAGCTACTCCTTGACAGTTCATTAGATTTCAGGTATAGCTAATTGTAGCTGAGGCTTTAGTTGACTAGTAATATCAATGGAAATGTAATAGTTTCATTTTAAAAAAAAAAAAAAAATACCGCAAGCTTGGTCTTGCTGAAGATGCGTGTTCTCCTGGTTAGGATTTTTTGGTTTCCTTATTTTAACTTTTTTGGGGGAGGAGGGGGAAACCAAAAAATGGCTTGTATAGTACTTAAAACTGTAGTTTTAGAGTATTACAGATGGAAACATTGAAGGTCCTTTGGAGAGAGTGGTTTGGGATACTCTCTGGCTTGTCTTGGTGTGGAGAGAAAGAAGAGATCTTTGTACTGCTAAAAGGTGCTGAAACTAGAAACATCCTATAATAGATCTGTGTTTGGGGGTAACAATTTAATTAGAAGCTGGTGTCTAGCTTGTCCTTATAGCAAGGTGGTGGAAGATGTGAGCTGTAAAATCAGTAGGGTCACCTTTCCTCCGATACAGGGCAGAGCTTGGAAACTTGTACTTGGAGCAACTGTATAAATGTATTGAATCAAAATGGGCTGACGTTATTCTACGTTATTGAAACTAAAAATGTAGAATGTGTAATAAATTCTAAAGTTATCAGTGTTTTGTTCTAGATCTCCATGTTAAGAATTTTAAACTAAATCTAACAACACTTGCATGTTAACTTACAAATTAAGGTTGAAATGTGAGAGTAAAGGATGAGTTGAAAAGTATATTTGTAAAGTAGGGGGTATTTGCTTTTAATGTATTTATGTTCATGTCGCTTTTCCAGCCATGACTAATAATGTGAGAAAACACTTCTGAGCATGTGAAAGTGAGCAAATAGCTCCTGGACAATGTCACATAATTCAAATCTAAAATAACGGGGGACACTCTATCCATTGGTCTAGGAAATAATTACTGTGTGCACTCTGAAAATACATTGTAACTTTTTGGACACCTTTTTATCAATTCCTACAAATGCCGTACTGTATATAAATAGTTTAAAATGTAGAAATAGAATCCTACTCTTGTTGCTCTGCAAGCTTTGTAAGTGGCTAACCAAAAACTTTTATTTCCTTTTAATGATTCATTGTTTATGCTTGGAGTTGGGTTACATTTATTTCTGTATGTAAATTATTGAAAAGTCTTGTTTAAAGGAGGAGGAGCTAATTGTCTATAATCAAGCAATGTTTTTCTGCTGTTATTTCCAAATTGTTGCGCATAAGACCTTAACAGAATGGACAGGACTTGACTATGAAGAAAAATTGTTGTGTTCTTAAGCAGCTTTTGCGTTTTAGACATGGTAAAAACATGCCAATGTGAATGTAATAATTCTTGTTAAGTACTCGGTTATAGTCATGAAAGAATATGGAATTGCAGGCTTGCAGGGGTCTTCAGAATTTGTGCAGACTGTTCTGAAAGTATGGTTTTAAGTCAAAATGATTCGTTTTAATGCTATACCAGTAAAAATGTGTCTATAACAATTCCTGGAACATAATTCTGACTACTCACTGATACAGCTCTCTGCATAAAGATTATTAGGTACATAAGTAGTTTCCTTATCAGTTTGTCTTTCAGCTAATTCAAATTTCAACCACAGACCTATTTTGTATGCCTAGGAAGCTTATTTAAAAATTAACATAGGGATGGAGCAAGAATAGACTGTGTACAAGTAGAACTCCATTCTTTCTGGAGATGCAAAATCAATTGTATCGTAATACAAACACAGTTTTAATGAGTTCTGTTACTTCATATTCCTTTTACAAATTCTGAGGTTTTACTGGAATCAGTGGATTTTTAGTGTACTTCAGTTATTGCAGAGAAATGCAACTTCCAGGGGTTTTAGCTGCATGTTTGTAATTATATTTAAAACAAACAAACAGAAAACCTAGACTGTTTTGTTCAACTCGGTGCTCATTTGTAGCATTAATTCCATGCTGGATTCCCCCTCTAAGTCTTTGTGATTCTGGGAGGAAAAGTTACATAGGATAGAGTGAGGATGCTCTTGATGTGATGCTGATTCCTTCCTGTTTGTGTCTTGCTTCCCTGGATTTAACATGAGACAGTTGTCTTATGCAGTGTCTAACAGGTACTAGATGCTTAATAAAAAGGAAAGTATTATCAACCCTCACTTCCTTTGTCAGTTCTTGTGGCTTTCAAAGCTTGTTTTCTCAGTGCTTCCCTGTTATCATAGATCTTGAAAGGTGGATGCAATGAGAAGAAATGATTGTTGATTGAAAATGACAGTAAACCAGACTGTTATGTTTGTAATGTAAAAGTCAAGATAAATGTTTTAACAGTAAGGTTTTTTCTAAAAAAAAAAAAGTCATTTTTAGTACTCTAACTTAAGAGGTCACTTGTTGGAACTATTTTATTTGTAGATTAGTGAGTAAACATTTTAAGCAAGGTCAAAGTTACCTTGCAAGGAAAATAAATTAGAGAATAGTAGTCTAGCTTTCAGCATCAAGATTTAAACACAGTATTCATTTATTTCTAAGATAACCCTGAATTCTGAATATTTTATTTGGAAAAAATTGTTTCTTTGGTGCCGTGCTTCAAGTTTTCCAAGGATTGCTGTCCAGGGATGCCCACAGTTTTTTTGTTGTCTAACATGGTGCAGCATTTTGAATTAGACTTATTTGTATATTAAAGTGAACCGTTAGGAAACATGTTTGGTTGTTCAGGTGTAACAGTAATGATGATCATGTTTTATGCTCTCTTCTAGAAGAGACCATATCCTTGTCTCAGTAGTTGTTACCACTTGATTTTTGCCTTTTTGCCATTTTTAATAGTGCAGGATTAACAAATTGGAGAAAGGTAGGCTCGTTTTAATATGCTTCATACTGATACTCATCTTAAATTGCTCAGGTGTAAGATCCAACCTTCCTCTGCACTTGAAATTTGTATATAGATAACTAAAAGCAGCAGAACAGGTGAAGCTTGGGTCTGAAGGTGAAGTTCTAATGATTTGATTCTCTAACACCTAATAAGAAGCAGAACAATGCCATAACCTTTCCTTCGATGCAGAAGAGGCAAATCCCTGTTGGGACACCTGTCTGCTTTGGCTGACTAATCTTTGAGTTTGCTAGGCCTTTTAAAAATCTGACTGAAACTGCATTACTAGATTGACTGACTGAACAGTTAGGATGGCTTTCTAGGCAATCACATTCAAATTATTTTAACAATGCAGAGTAAGCCGTACAAACCTGGGCTGTATTTTAGCTTGCTACCTCGCAACTTAGCTGCATTTCACAGATTTCTAAACTATTTTCTTTTTTCTTTGTGGTTCTAGCACAATTCTTGCTCCTGCTTCTCTGCCAGGTTAGAACAGCTGTGCTACCTAATGTCTTCCTTCAGTCCTGTAGCATTCCAAGCTGGGGCTGGCACTTTACAAGTGCTGTTGAATGTATGGGTTTAAAGGCTACAGGTTACAGTTTTATGGAGGGAGTGGAGAGATGAGTCAGGATCTATATCTTGTTTTAAAGCTAAGGACTAAGGGCAGATACAGGCTTGTGAACGCTGTTCCCAAGTGTTACTGTTAAGAATGCTGGACTCAAATGGGAGTTTTAGGGGAGGGAAATGGGAAATAAATAAAGTTGATTGCTTCCAATAATGCATTACTATATCTCAACAATATCAGAGCTCTGAATCATCAGAGGTGATTCTTCTGGCAGGCTTCTTTTGAGGCTCAAACTTAAGACTGGAAACCCAAGGATGTGCGTTTGGAGTGGGAAGGAAAGCAACCTTAGGTTTTGTTGGGATGCGCAAAGCAGCGAAATACTCATAGCCTGTTGGTAGTGGCACACGGTGGAGTTGTAGAAAGGGAAGATCTATATGTGTGATCTTTGAAAGAACTGTAGCAAAATGACATCTAGCCTGGAACTAGATTTGAGTTTGGCATTTTCGGTCAAACAGAAGACTATCACAAGACTACTTGGTCTTGTGGAAAGGTGAATCAATTATACCTAGAGGCAGGGTGCTGGAGCTGTATCCAGCCTGGTGACTTTCCTACCTGCTGATGGTCATGGTTGCTGCTATTCCAAGCACTTCAGCTTTCTTTGAGTGGCTGTTATGCAAATACGGCAGCCCAGTTTCTAGTCTGGTTTTGGATGAAATTTGAGATCAGGCTTGAAGTAATTGTCTCTGGTATTTTCCATTAACTTCCCCTAAAACTTGGAAATCTATCATCCTCTTGGGCTGGCATATAGCTAGCTTGAAAAGGGGAAAAAGTTTTGTGTTCAGATTTTATGGTGGGGGAGGGGAAGCCAAAACCCCAAAGTAAACAAAAAATATCACATTAAAATATCAAGTTCCACCTATCCCCTTCCGAGACTTAATTCTAACTGCATTTAGACTTCACCAATTTTTCTTAAACAGCAACAAAAAAAGTGATTTGAAAAGGAAAAGCAGGGTGGAAACAAGCAATTGCATTACTAGAAGGTCACATTAATGCCACCTGTGGAACCGGTTAACATCATTGAATTACTGTGCCATCAGTATGGTGAAACTCTTCCACAGAGTGCTGTGGGCACAGGCAGGAGTAGTTGAAGCATTGTTGTTAAATAAGGAAGAAAACTGCCACTTGTAGCTGTTACGACAGCTGTTGTAGTTGTGTGATCATGAGAGCCCATGGGTTTTTGTATAGTGTAACCCAAACAACGTTATGAATAGATGTCTTGGTATGTGCCAGTAATGGCTTCTTATTCTGTGGCGCTTCAGCTACTTTTCAAGCTCTTCAGTGCACCTACTGAAACATTTTTGAGTGTCACTTGAGAGTGTTAATGTGCGTTCCAGTGTGGTTATATAAAACTAGCAGGGGAGAAAAACTTGCAACTTTTCCACTGGGCTTTTGTAAACCAGAGCTTAATTCAGTGAACTAATTTAACACTTGTATCCCACAGGTCCTTTCAACAGAAAGCATTATTCAGTTCTAAAGTGTAGGCTTCTCTTTAAGGAATTTTGAAGTTTTCAAATGGATTTTGAGGTTCTGTACCAAAATGCTATTGACTTTTCAGTCCATCTCAATGGATGACTTTTCCTGGGATCAGTGAAACTCATGAATATTCTAAGCAGCAACAAATATATCAAATCTAGTACACTTCCTGCAATTCAGTGAATGCAACTTGTAAGCATTCACAGATGCTGTTCCTTAACAGGGCTTTTGTAAGGCTTTACTGTTGTCAACAGCACATCAGATGTGATACTGTTAGCTGCCAAAACAATGTATTAAAAGTGTCCTTCCATCTTCAGCAAAGCTTAATTGTAAACCTCCCATTAATGTCTCTGGGATTAGAATTCCTGTGTGAGGTTTATTCTGACACGATAAAAGTTTGACCAGCTTTTTGCCTTCACAAGAAGCAGACTTCAATGAATATCTATTCAATAAAAGTAAAAATTGTGTATTTTCACTTTTGCATTCATAAAAAGCGAAACAAGCCTTTGCTTAATTCAGTACACCAAAGAATATTAAAAAACCACCAAGATTCATTATGGTGGGGACTACGTTCTGGATGGTTTGTTTTAATGTTATATTTGTTTAAAAAAAAAAAATAAAAAATCAAATCTTGTAAGAGCCATGAGCATGCTTAATTAATATTTCTCTACAAAAGATTTAAAACCTTCTGTGTGTTTACACATTTTTCCTTTTAAAATCTGCCAGCTTCCTGGTTAATCATAAACCAGCTTTGATACAGTGACAGATTGCCGTCAGTGTTAAAGGCGTACATCTTTTCAGCTTCCACAAGTGCTATTAGCAATGGAGCTGAACTGCCAGGTGGTCCTGGTGGTATTCCATAGTATGTGCAGAGATCGGTTGTTGCTCTCCGTGAAGTCGGGATGCATGAGCTATTTCCTATTTCAAGAACGGTATTCCAGAATGTTTCTTCCTGCATACCTGCTTTTGGGAAGAAAATCTCCGCCAATTAAGTTGCAACTACTGCAGCAGCTATATTTGAAGATTTAAGTACAAGGCTGTAGTGTAGTATGTAGTGACGTGTTGGTGTTAAGAAAACAAGACAAAGTATTCTAGATGATTCTTTGAACACTCCTCCTTCCCTCCTGAAGACAATGTAAAGCACTGTGAAAGGTGTCCTGTACTTGTGAAATGAGCCTTTGTTATTTATGTAAGCATGCTTTTTGCATCTTTTTTTCTCTTATGGACGGACCTGTTCATTTCGCTAATGGTATGCAGTCCTGGGACTGACTGAGGACAGTGTCTTTTAAAGATGTTGGTATCGTGGCTTGGCTTTTTCATCAGCCCTTCTTTCCAGGTCATGTGTCAGAAACTGCTAGTTTGGTGTTCTGGGTGCTTGCTTTGCTTCCACAGGGATGGACTAAGATACTGCAAGCTTCCCTGTTGGGGACAGAGTTGTGGGATGCATGGATCACAACTAATGCTTCCTAGAACACCTTGTATTAATTAAGCCATTATTAATAGCAACAGCTTGATTCTATTAATGACAGGTAACTATTTGTACAGTGCAAGCAATTATTCCCAAACATTCTTGCTTGCTTACTGGGTTGGAACAACAGCTGGGAGACCTCCACAGAAGTGGAGGGGTGTACTGATGCCCCAACAGCTTCTATGTGGGTGTTCAAAAAAATCTCTCAAGGCGCTTTCTCTTTCATCAAGTGTGTATGTAACCCCATACTCCCTGCCTGCCTATAGCAGCTGCTGCTTTCTTGAATGCAGTCTTTTTCCTTTTTTTTTTAAACAAGCTGTTGTTGATTGGTAGTGTGTCCTGGTGGCTTCTGACAGACCGAGTAGAGTCTTGGTGTTCTGAGTTTCTCAGTTTTTCTGGATTCCACAGGACCGCTAGTCTTGAGCTTACTGGTTCTTGGGAGACTTTCACACTTTATCAGCATCTACTCTCCAGCTTGCTGTTTTCTGGTGGCTAGATCTTCAACTACACACAAGTATCTGTAGAGTCCATTCATGCAGACTTGTACAGAAGGGATTTTTGTGATGGGTGTTTGCTTGTTTCCCAGATAACAAAAAACATTCTGGGAACTGAAAAGATAGTTTGTATCTGAAAGCTGTACAATGTCTTACAAACACTAACAGTTCCTAATTGTAAAACTATGCTGCATGGTCAGAGACCCTGACAGCACTGGAATTTAAGAGCGACTGTGCACTTTTTGGACAGATTTGCGGTTGTTGAAGCATGCTACTTCTGTCTGGGCAAAGCCAAGAGACTGTTTTCTGTGCACAAATATGAATGCATTCAATTTGAGAAGGAAATGTATTTTAAAATACAGCAAATGCTGTAAGTGAAGAATAAATTTGGGGATCTCTTTGTAGAGGAAGAGTGTGAAAGTACAAGGTTAGCTAGTTAGCACTGCACAAAAACACCTTCCAATAAAAGTGCTCCATATTCTGTTTGCTCAGAGGCCAACTTGTAAGCATCCTGAGAAGTAACCTTACAGACTACTAAACTTTTAATCCCTCTGTGTTTTTCATAAGTTTCTAGAAAGTAACTTTCCAATATTCAGAATAAATGTACTTCTTTAATTTTCAAAGCACTCGTACATAGCATGCTCTGTGGGAGCTTGTGATCGGAGTCCAATAGTACAGCCGTGTATCTAGACAAATGCTTGCTAATATGATCTTGTGATGGTTGGCTTTCTAGGAAGTAATAGAGCAATGCAGTCATCTGCCTGTTTGAGTGTAATTGCTCTAGGCACTGGCAAAGGTTATCTGCTAAACTGAAGCTGTGTGCATGTTCCCTGGTTTTCTAGTCCATGTTATGAAAGCTGAAGGTGTGAAGATTGCAGAAAGCATTAGTAGAAGTAATAGTTCACAGCTTCTTTCTTAAATCTGTAAGTTATACAGTGATTTTTTCAGCTGTTTTCAGTCTCCAAATAGCTCCATAAGATAGGCTAAAACAAACCCCGAACAAAAGTCAAGAGAGCTGTTGCATGCTGCTAACTTACATTTTAAAAAGTGCCCAGTATTACTAAAAGAGCTCTGATATTGCATAAAGTAGCATAGAATTCAGAGGTAAAACTGAGTGTTAAGTACAAATATTAGCATCAAAGCACTTGTAATGAAAGCTGCTCCACTTCAAGTTAATTATTTTAAAGTAAAAGAGAAAGCTAAGGTAGCACACTACGCATTTGCTGAGCTGTAAATCTCTACAGTGGTGAACTTGGTTTAAAGAAATGTAAGTGGGTACAAATATCATTTGTTTATATGCTTATAATAAACAAAAAGAAAACCCTCCTCTCTTTTCAGAAACTTTTTCACTAAAAGGACAAAGGAACTCAAACCTGCTGTCCAAAGTGCTCCTGGTTGGAAGTTGTTTGGAAAAGTCCCACCCAGGGAAAACCTTCCAAAAGATTCCAAAATTATTCAGCAGGTGAGTAAACATCAAACAACTCTAGGTACAAAACTTGTAAAAATTAATGCATAGATATTGCAGTTCTCTGCTGTTATCTCCACATTTTTACTGTACAACCATAGAGTGCTCTGGGAAGACTCTTTTGGGGCTTTGTCTAAAGAATAGTAGTTACTGAGAAGGAGTTTGAGTTTTATGATTATCTAGTACATTCTTCAGTACATCTCAGTGCTTATAAAAAGGTGATACATGTTCAAAAAAGCCTTTAAGCTGTTTAGGTCAAAACATCAGAACTTGTATTAATATTTGCCGTAAAATTTTGCTTTATTTAACATGATATGCTACAATTTTTTTTAATGGCAAAAATGATTGTGAAATACTCTAGGCTCCCGTTATGAAGTTCAGTTCTGAGTTACTTTTGCTTGTTCTGTGCAATAAAAGCATAGTCATAGTCATACTTGTATATTCAGGTTTTCTTCAAACTAGATATTAATCTAGTAAAATTTATCCTCTTAAAGCATTCTTGGATACTCTAGTGTTACAAAACTGTTTTTTTTTAATTTATCTAACTCATCTTTCCATAGTCCTTCTTGCCTGGAAGACTTACTATCTGGGTAACTTGTGACAAATTGCTTAGAATCCTGAAACATGTAATCTTGTTTCATTTAGACTTTTAATCTCATTCAAGGTAGTTTTGTTTCAAAATAGTACTGTAAGTTGAACTTGTTTTGGAGTTACTGGGGTACTACAGAAAGGTAATTCTGATTTCCTTCCCCTGATACCAAGTTGTACTTCCATATGTTCATTCCTGTGGAATCTGTCTTTAATTTGATAAAATAATAATAAAATGGCATAGTCTTTAAAGATGAGCAATTGGTAATGTAACTTAATGTTAACATGCAATCCTGAAGTTGAAAGATTTGTTGACCTAAGAAATATGAATGTCCCTTGTGTTGGTGAAAACAGTAATTTGAATCTCCAGAGCTGCTTTCTCTTTGTCTCCTCTCTCAAATTCCATATAAGCTGATGTATTTGGCAGGTGCAAATGGCTGTGAATGAAGCAGTGTTCAGTCATCTTCTAGAAAGAGCTTCATGGCGAAGAGGGCCTTTTGGGAGCAACTAAAGTGAAAAACAAGAGGTTCTTTTTGAAGGACTTCAGTGTAATGGGACTTGTCACACAATGAAATGTAGGAAAATGATGAGATTGCAACAAGTGCTATTTACTCTGAAGTAAACTGGGTGCTTCTTCAACATTTTCAAATACAATTTTCCTTATTTAAATGGTTTCCCTTTTTGGGTGAGAGAGGGCAAGTGTTCTTTCTTAGTTTACTTGCAGATGAATGCTGTTGGCCTTGTGCTATGAAAATACTGTGGTAAAAATCCAGATGTCTCTTCCATCCTGAGAAACGGAGAGCGTGCACAATGCTACCAGTCATCTGCTTCCCGTTTTCTGGTAACGAAGATGTTTGTTCTGGAGACCAAGTCATAGTCTGCAGAAATAGTCTTATTTTCTTATCCTGTTGTCCCTCAGTGACTGTTTTTCTTTTAAACTGTAGTGTTCCCATTTTTTTAACTTCTCTGAAATGGCAGAAAAGCAGATATATTAAAACAATGTATTGTCTTTAAACATGATTGAGTTGGTCCTAGCCACTAGTCATGTGGTTTGTGGTACAGTGGTTGCCAGACTAGGGTCATTATTGGATTTATATAATCTTGAGTAATGTGTCAGTAATAGCTAATATTTTTAGCTTCTATTTTAGCTAAAGCGTGCATGGTCCTCAGATAAAGCATCAT
Source organism: Aptenodytes forsteri (assembly GCF_000699145.1). Lineage (NCBI taxonomy): Eukaryota > Metazoa > Chordata > Aves > Sphenisciformes > Spheniscidae > Aptenodytes > Aptenodytes forsteri. The sequence continues at coordinate 8,178,934 of NW_008795129.1, forward strand.
GAGCTAAGATATACAGTTATCAAAGGGGGATCCTGATTGACGGTGTACTCTGCACAGAGTTAGATCTACAATACCTGAGAAAACTTGATTCTTAAATTGAGGTGACCCTAATGACTCCATATTTAACATATGTCAAATGTCTTGCATGTGCGCTTAAAATTTACAGTATAGCTCCTCGTGCATATGCCTCTGAAGAAAAGCCAATGGCTTCTTTTCTCAAAAATGTTCAGATTTGCCAAGCTGGCAATGGGTTAGAATGAATATAGGCACACTTGGTTATTGAAGATCAGTGGAAAATAGTATCTTCACTTCTGAATGACTGACTGAAGTCCCTAGACTAAATTCCTCACTATGCAGGACATGTGAGTGAAAAGAATATAGGCAAGAATGCAGTTATGAGGCCTTTAAGAAGTTGATAGAAATACAATTAAAGCTTAATATGTTCTGTTCACAAGTAATTCTGTGAACCTGACAGAATACTTATATCCTACATGGAGTGTCTGTACAAACTTCTGCATTGACTTTCTAAATTGAAGTCAAGGGATCAAGTGTGATCTGAAACACAAAACCTGCATTTTTTTCCCAATTTTTTTAGCCATCTGTGGTCAGAACAACGGCTACTCACTGTTTACCAGCTTTTGTAAAATGAGCTTCTAGGTGTAAGGCTATGCAAGTAGAATGGGCTTAAGCTGTAGGCAAGCTGCCTGTGAGGGAGTTTACGATAGTTTTATTATTAGCAATAAATCTTGCCGTTCCTGAACAGCTATGGCATTCCCCATGGTTGAACACAAAGTTCTGTGACTTTACTGATGCCAGTGGCCAGCTTTGGGAGGGTGCAAATAATTCCTTGATTAAGGAAACTCAGTAATGAGTCAGCATCCTTCAGATGAAGCATGAGATCTTAAGAAGCCCTTTTGCAAGAAAAATTAACTCACAACAGGAAAACCTTTGTAATTAATAGGAGGAGGAAGTCTTTTGGGTAAGGATAATACTTACATCAAAGCTTTATGGCAATATTGTGAAGCTTAAAGGACTTTCCTATTAGTAAAACAAGAAAAAAATGGCATTGTTGTAGATTATAGTCAAAAGGGTGGTAGAGCTCACATGCCCTGTTTCCATCCTGGCTGATGGAAGCCTCCTGTGTTATCTTTGTTTTGGTAAGGATGATGTAGTAAATTGATAATTACATTTAAATGAATGCTTGCGGCTCCCAGTCACTGTCTATCAACTAGACGTTGCCTCTACAGAGAAGTCAGGTAGTGATTCTAATATCTTGAACAACTTCCAAGAAAAGCTGGAAACTTAATTTGGGATGCTGGTTCAGACATTTTTCAGACAACGATGCTAGCCAGCTCTGCCTTCAGAGACTGTCTAATGAACATTACTGTAAATAATGTCTTTGCAAGTTTCTTAGCATACGTAGAAGAAGAAAAATATTTTAGCTGAAAAGCAACCTGCAGGGCTTGTCTGGCTGGGGAGATGGCAGAGTCCCCCGCAGCTGTGCTGCCATCAGCATGCTTTGGGCGAGATGCTCTAGCTCGAACTGGGTCAGAGGTTGAAAGTTCTTGGCAGCTGCATCTCCCCGCTCGCAGCTGCTGGCACGCTCGGCTCTCCTTGGATTTAGAGCTGCCCAAGCAGGATGTGATTGAGGCCAACTCTTTTGCTGGACATCTCCCTCCTCTGGGCTTCCTTCCTTCGTTGTTTTTTAAAAAGGGAAAATAGCAACTCCTTAGGACTGCAAATGTCAAATGCGTTTGGTTTTAGGAAGTGTGCCTTTTTTCATGAACTGCAGCTAATAAAACTGGCTATTATAAGAAGTATGTGGTCATTAATGATCAGTCTGGTAAATTCTTTTCAGTCTGTACAGAAATCTGCTTTAAATTAGACTGCTGAAATTTTTTAATATAGAGGCATTTAAAGCAGAAACCAACTTGTGGGCTGATGTGTAACGTTTTGGTGTGTATTGACTGAAGTGCAAGTTCTGTTTAAAAATACAAGCTCGATGTCATTCTTTGTGCTTATGGTTAAAGAAAAGCTTTTAATCTATGATCAGAATGATTCTGAATATCAAGTCATTAAGTTTAGCTCTTGCTTTTTATTAAAGCAGTTTTGAATACTTTTTATTAATTTGTTTAAAGCAGCATAGTGACTTTTTTCCCTAATATGCCTGAATTAAAGTAAACTCAAAATATGGAAATACACGTCAGTTTTAAAAGTACTGTCAGTGACAGCCTTAAATAAGGGGGGGAAGCTTCTATTTAAATCTGACACCATGAAAACCAAGCAGTGATTTAGAAATGATTGCTTATTCAGAAGTGAAGTAAAGCCATCTTTTACAAAAGCTGACACCTTGTGTACAAAATGGAAGGTATTAATTTTAGTCTATTAAATACTAACTCTGATTTTGATGACTGTGTCACTGTCCTACAACTAACCTCTGAAAATACTATTTTTGGGTGGCTCTGAAATCTTAAAAAAAAAAAGTAAAATACTGTACTTGAGGGCTAAAAAACCAGTGTCTTCACTTGCATATTTTTCTGATGTCGTTATCTCTGGTCTGAAATCTAATGGAGAAATTGCATTTGCTGAATCAGCACAACTCCCAGGGACAGGAGTTGTCAGAGGTTTCTCTTCAGACAAACAGATGCATTTTGAATCAGTTTTCATACGACTCAGACCTTCTAACTTGCAATATTAACTCTTCCCTCCAATCTTTGTTTCAGTTTAAAAATGCATGAAGCTCCTAATGCTTAAAAAGTGTATATGGCGTGTTTGTCAACAAATCTAAGGATTTGAATATCTGAAAGAAGTAGGTAAATACAGTGCTAGATGCTTTTTCATAGGAGCAGTTCTTGAGCAGACAGTTATCTAGGTAGAAGTCATGTTGGCTCGTCTTGCACTACTACTGGAGAGAAGAGAAAGGCAGGACTTCTGCCTGTTTAGCAGTATAGGAATCAGTTTATACGACTCAGACCTTCTAACTTGCAATATTAACTCTTCCCTCCAATCTTTGTTGTTTCAGTTTAAAAATGCATGAAGCTCCTAATGCTTAAAAAGTGTATATGGCGTGTTTGTCAACAAATCTAAGGATTTGAATATCTGAAAGAAGTAGGTAAATACAGTGCTAGATGCTTTTTCATAGGAGCAGTTCTTGAGCAGACAGTTATCTAGGTAGAAGTCATGTTGGCTCGTCTTGCACTACTACTGGAGAGAAGAGAAAGGCAGGACTTCTGCCTGTTTAGCAGTATAGGTAGAAATACGTTGGTGACAAACTGCCTTGAAACCAGGACAGACAATAAATGGGGGTATTTGGTCTTGCAAGGAGCATGTAACACCTGAATAACAATTTGTTTACTAGCAGCAGTGAGAAGGCTGTGATGGTTTTCTTTGTAGACACTGTGGCAGTCAGATTCTCAAGAAATGTCCACCATCTTTCCAGAGTCACACATATAGTCAGTGAAACGCTATGCTAGAGGTAAATCAAAGGCATTCCCCAGTGTTTTAGACTTTTGCAATTATTATCTTGTCAGTAAAATGGTAATGAAACCAGTAGGACCCCAGTGAGACAAATGTCTCTCCTTTTCGTTTGCATAAAGCACATAAAATACAGTTCATCTCCTAGTACCAGGGCTTACCCAGCTGCTTTGACAAGGAGAACTTGTCAAGGAGAACTTCTCATGATGTCTGCTATGTTGGTGGCACAAATGTATCTTCAGGGGAGTACTCTACAGTGAGCATGGGACTAATATTTTGAAAATACCGCAGAGGCGTTGACTCTGCTGATGTGAATTCTTCTGATTGCTGGGGTTTTTTTTTTCTTTAAAAAAAAGTCTTTGAGGTCAACTATGAAGAGTATTGAAGCAAACTTTCTCCTCCTAAAGCTTGAAAAAGAAAGCATAAGCATTGTACATATTTTCATTTCTGTTGTTGGAAGTTGCTGGGTTTTAGGGAAACAAAGAATATAGAAACAATCTCGAGGTGATAAAAATGATAGAACTTCTTTTACTTTGATTTGGTAGGACACTAGATTTTTTTTGGTCTTCTGGATCCTTTTTTTGATGGGATGCCTCCCCCTCTATTGGGCCTTTGAATTTCTTTAGCAAAGGATGGCATAGATAAAAATAATTGTTTTTTCTTCTCTTAAGAAGTGAGCTTTTGCAGGTCAAGCAGACCTAGATGGTGAGCTTGAGGTGCTGTGATAGCAAAATCATTGCCTAGGTAGGCTGTATCAAATTCCAAAAGGATAGGATTTAGCAAAAATATTCAGGTGGTAAAGATGCTGTCTTTTATAGACTTTAAGTGTTTTGTGTGTTGTGGTGGTGGGGTTTTTTATATAAGCCTTATCCTTCTGAGGCTGGCATGGTACTTCAGTACTGAAAAAGATAAAATAGTATGGTAAGGGAGAAAGAAGCCTTTAAAATGCTTTTTATTAGTCTGAGGTATGCATGGTACAAGAACACTGCAGATATGTTCAGAAATAACATTGAAGGCATGATAAAAAGCTTATTTTCCTTCTTCCAGGTACTGTAATCCAATGCTTAAAAGCAACGGCTGTGTCTTTCCCCCCAACCTCAATGTCTTTAAGCTTGGCTCTTCCATTAGAAAACCAGCTTTGACTTTTGAATGGAAACCTGCAGAGCTGTGGTTGTACAGGGTCTCCTGTAGTTGGGCATGCTTTTGCCCGATTGCCTTGCTGCAATGTGGTATGAGGGGTTTCATATTGCTGCTTAGAATCTTACTCTTAATTTAAGTGACTTTCTCAAAGCCTTACAAATGTATCTTAGTTCTCATAAGCTCACCAGTGAGGTTGAGGTGTAGTCCACTTTTGAGCTTTCAGTTTAGAAATATTAATTACAACGTGGCGGGAGGGGAAGGTGGGGGACTGAAAGGCCCGCTCTAAGTCACTGTGCTATTTAATGACGTTTTCTACCCTCTCATGTTAAATAGAAAAACCCAAACACTTAATGTGAAAGTTCTGTTTGAAAGTTACCCTAGTATTTTGTTTCTTGCCAAATGCTTATGCAAGTCCAGTTATGTTTCTCTTCCCTTTCTCCACAGTGCGAGTACTATTCCTGAGTATTCATTTTAAGCTTTAAAGCTAATTAGCTTATAGGTGAAGATATAGTTGGGTGTGAGATGCAATCTAACATGAGCTGAATGAAGGCAAGGTCTTCGAGATTCATTTTCAGAGCAAACAGTTTCTGTTTTCTTGTGTGGGCCTATAGACAATGTTTTGTTCTTTCCTTTTTAACAGCCTATCTTCCAAGGCTAGTGTTTAATAAGTGTTACTTCTATGGGTGATGTGGACTAGGGAGAGACAGTGTATCAGGGAACACCATTTGTCATGCACCTGAGAAATGCCATGGAAAAAGATCTCCCTTCAGGCAAAGGTGCTGATGGTAGAAAATAGAAAACTTCAATTAAAACAGAAGAATAGCCCAATAGATGTCTATAGACATCTTGCACAAGTGGAAAGTCTTTGTATGTGTGTTTGTGTATTTTGGGGCCTGGAGAAGGAGGAACAGCCATGTTATGTTTCTTCAAACATAGAGTGCAAATACTCTACATGTGAATTTAAATTTTGGCTTGCATGTTGCTATATTGTAATGGTCTTTTCCTTCATTTATTCACTAAGGCTTTGCTTCTGTTTTTCTCATTAGGATGACAGTTCTGGCAGTCTTGCGTCAATATCTGCTCTCAGTCTATTAAACACAGGGGTATGAAATTTAATATATATTCTTTCTAGTTGTATTTAATGCCATGCATGGGACTATGTAGCACTCATTAAAATAGAACAAACATCACATTTTCACAGTAGCATGAATATTTTATGGCACTAACCATCAACTCATTAGATACCATTAGTAAAATAAGCAAATAAACTTCACACGTGAATCTCACTAACAACTTAAAGTGATAGAGTATAATTGTTTATTATTGTTTATATTGCATCTTCTTCAATAGCAGGAAATAGGTAATGCTATAGCTTGACAGTAGTTTACTTTGTTTGCTGTGCCTCCTTGCTTAATGGTAAAAGTTGTTGAAAGGCTTAATTTGTCATATTTTTGAGCACCTCGTATTAGCTTTGAAAATTGATTTCCTAGAATCTTTTTTTTCCCTGTCACTAAGTCATACAAGCTATTAACAGTGGCACTTCAGAACTCCAGATGCTTTTAATCGCTATTTCCAATATGAAATTGGAAACCTAGAAAAGTATAGCTATTGAAACTTTTGTTATATGCTGTTATGTCTTCTATTTGCTGTGACTGGTATCCTTCTGAAATTGGTCCAATGCATATGCCTGTTACTTTGAAAACTTTAATGTAATCCCACACCCTGTGTTAAACAGGGGTAGTACAAGTTAGCTTTTTAGTTCTGTGGATCTGTAACTCTGGCTTTGTGAAACGGAGCAGTAATGTAACCGCTAGTTGATACGTGATGCCTGCAGTTCATGTTACATGGTCCAGCCACTCTTGGCTCTTCTTTATTGGGCCCAGAAGCCCCTGGCTTCATGCTTTTTTGTAAACACCAAAAGATGGAACTTGATGCAACTTATTAAATATCCAATTGAGGAAAACATAAAGTAAATAAACAATTGAAGATGGATGGCGTTACTTTGGAAGGTTGACCTAGAAACTCTTCGGTGTCTGTTTGGTTGTTCTCTTGTACTATGTGAAGATTATTATTTTTCCCTCCTTCAATATAGTTTCTTCCTATATCACCTGCAAGTTAGTAAAGAATGTACTGTTCTGGCTGTCCTGATAGCATCTGGCATTCTTAGTTCTGGGAAAATGTCTAGTTTATGACTCGCAGAATTTTTCAGTGATATCTACTCTTGCTATAAGCACTTCTTTGTTTTTAATCACCTTGTAACCAGTTCTAGCTCAGCAATTTTAACATTTAACCTGGGGGACACACACATGACGACATAAGAGGGAATCCTTATGCATTAGCAGAAATTCTTTTTACATAAATTTTCTATTAGTTTTATTAAAGTGATGTAGATGGGCGCCCTCCTAAGCGATTCTATTAATGCTTCCATTCTTGGATGATCAACTCTGCTTGAAATGAAGGGAAATAATCTTTCTGACAATATTTCTAGTTAGCTGTACAACATTGTGAAAATAATCGTATGGATGTTTTTGGAGGCCGATCTGCTCCAGAGTCGCACGTGTGCAGAGGGGAGAGAGGTTTAAAATCACTTGCAGAATATATGGCAATACCCATTGTTTCCTCAACAGAAGTCATGATTGAATAAAACCTCTTTCGGTATCAGGCTTAGAATTTGGAGGGGGTAAAGCATGTTAGAAGAAACTGTAATACACAGGGTGCATGCTTTGTTTAATTGGAGTATTAGTATGCCTTGACATCTACTTTAAACAGAGGCAATCCTTAAGATAGTGAAAGCTAATTCAGTGTTGCCCAGCCTGTCACTTTCTCCTCCAGCATACCTAAAACATAATTGGATCTGTGGTGCTTAATCTGTATAATTGGTACTTTCAGGACTGAGGACTTTCACAATCCTTGTAATCCAAGGCTTTTATTACTCATTTCCAGGAGTTCAGCTTTTGTTGTTCTATTGTTGATAGATCAAAACTGGGATACAGCAAGATGCATGTTAAATTTCATGGTCAATATTTATTTCTTTAAAGCTCTATAGTTTGGGCACTGTAGATGCAAGTTTGTCTTCTAAAATTGAATCAGTATGTGAACACTTAGTTAAATACTTTATCCCCACAAGCATACCCTACTTAGGGTCAACTAATGCTTTTGGAATGCTGCGATGCAGCTGGTTTTCCTTTCCGTAAGTTAGTTTGCTTAGATGCTGGAAGAAGCAGCTATGGGCAATTATGTGTATGTTACACAGTGCAATCCAGTACTGTTTAGAGAGATCTAAAACAGCTCTGAATGGTATAGCTGTCCTGTATGGTCCTCCTGAGGAAGGATGAAAGAAAATTCAGTTTTGTATGTTTCCATGTAGATACCAAAAAGGTGCAGGCAATAAAGACCTGTGCAGGTTTATTATTTTTTCTATTGTTTAAAACACCAGGGTGTTTTTGTTGGATTTCTTTTTGTGTGTGTGTAAGGAAGTTAGTCTGGGATATCTTTATCTTCTTAAGCACAAAGGCAGTTTATAAGCAAAAGACTTTTTTCCTCAGCCCCGTTTGTGTTACCTGTCTGTAGGTTAATAGGCTTATCTATATTTCAGTAGGAATAAATACCAGAAATACAAGTCGCTCCACATATCTAAGTGGTCTTAAATATGTTGTCACAGCGTTTTTCAGGAAAAACATGCTTTTAGCCTGTTAACAGGTTTATTATTGGCAGTAGATGAGAGGATGCAGTTCCAGCCTTAATAAGGAGATAGCTATTCTTACTTTCTATTGAAGCTGAGGTTTGTTTTTCTCTATCTATTTTGGGATTGTAAAATGTTCCATATCTTCTAATAAATACTAGATATGCTGCAATAAAAAATTTTTAACTACATTCCCTAAACTACTGAAACCATACATGTGACACTTCCAAAATTATTTTTTTTACATAAACAGGTCTTACATAGTCTTGAATCTTAGTTGTCAACTGTTCTATCCTCTAGCATATGCCCTGCATGTTAAGCATTTGCCAAGACATTTGACTTTAATTTGTATTTTTACCTTGTTATGGAAGAGTATTAGCTCACATCTTTGGAAGTGAAATTCTGTGTCAGCTCAAACTTTTTGTCCTGTGCCAAGACTTTTAGATTCCGCATCAAATGCATGGTTAAGGCTATTGGATTCCTTACATCTAGTAATACAAAATATTCCAGAAAAAATGGATATTTTACTTGCACAAGCTAGTGAGTTCCATGTATGTCTGATGGTTCTGGGATCTAATCCTCAAGTAAGTTTCCTAGAGCACAGGCTTCTTGAGGAGCAAGCATCTTGGGAACATTGGGAAGTTCTGATACTTTGGAATATATTTCATCTTGGGGAATGTGCAGCCATGACGGTTTGAGCTTGAAGCTATTTTGGTCTCTGCTTTGACTCTTTCTAGTAATGCTTACAGTTTTTCCCTCTCTGTGCATGCCTCCTTTTCTTGCAAAAAAAACCTGTTCGTAAAGTGTACTTACTTCCAGAAACACAGTTGGATGATGAGTTCTGCCTTTTGTGGAAATCCAAGTTGAAGATTTTTTCTTTTTTTTTTTCCTTTCTCTGTTGCTTTGGAATAGTATGTCAGTTCTTAGCATGTACGATAGCCAGAAGCACTCGCACCATTCAAATGTGTTGCTTGTAATAAAAGGGTGAGAGTGGCTTCATTTCTAATTTGCAATGCTTTTTTTATTTAACTTGCATACAAATTAGGTATGTAGGAGTGTTGAAATGGTTGGTACCATTTGAGCTTCCTCATCTCTGACCGCTAAATGAACTTGATTTTGTGGCTCCTGTTACAAAGTACTGGAAAGTATGAAAGTAAATCGGAACTTCTACCAAGAATAGGAGGGATGGCATTGCTACTGCAGCCTGGATGCTGACCTCTGGGTGCTATCACAGGATGCATTCCTAACTTAAGAATATGCTGGGGTAGCCTGAGGTATAAAGCATGGCAGGAGTGCCTATAATGTCTCTATGGCTTTAGGTGGAATGAAATAATTTTAGGCTTAACAATATATATATTCATTCATACAGTGAATGTTGGGTTTCTGATTTTTCTCGTGCTTGTGTGAATTACAACAGAACTCTACCAATCCTATATGTCCAGATGTTCAAGATACTTGTTTGAATGTGCCAAATGATATTGAATGCGTATTATTTTCAATCAAAAGTTGTCTTGAATTACCCTTCAGGAAAGGAGTATGGTCTAGAAAATTTGTATAACCACTGTTCTTGGCCAGAGACTTAGAAATATTTAGAACTAAGTTATATTTAAGAACAGTTGGCTAGTAACTTTTAAGTCATTGTGTTTACAAAGCATTAGGTTTTTAGTGTGAATGTATGTATAAATGACAGTTGCTCACTCTTTTTCTTTACAAGGTGCATATTCGGGCTTTTCTTGAAGACAGAAAAGCAACAGAGCTTCTCCTCTAGTTGAAATAGTAGGCTGGTTGCTATAGATTTGTGCTTGTCTTTCCAGGATGCTAACAAAATGAGTTATTTGCTATGCTGCCATGGGGCTGAGTATGATACAGTGGTTAAAGGGTGGATAGCTGAAGACTTGGGGGGTGAGGGTGGAAAACACTTCAAAAGATACTGAGAATGTTTGTTTCAAAACCATTCTCTGGCTTGTTTTGTGGAGGTGCAATCACCTTTTCTCATCAGTTAAACTATTGTTCTGACTCCCACAAACTAGAAAAAGAAAAGGGCAAGAAGTCCAGATATCTCCTTACGATCTGAAAAGTATAGTGGCATATAATGCATGTGGCCTTACCGCTGTGAACACACCCCACCTCCTCTGATCTCTGAAGCTAACAGGATGGGCCTAGTTAGTACTTGGATCGGAAACCACTTGGGAATACCAGGTGCTCTAACCTCTGCCTAGCAAGAGTGGAGTCTCCATCCTTGGTGATATTAAAATGTGGCTGAACAAGGCCCTGCGCAACCTGCTGTAGTTGACCTTGCTTTGAGCAGGGAGGCTGGACTAGATGATCTCCAGAGGTCCCCTCCAACCTCAATGATTCTGTGATAACGTCCTCTTGAGATGAGATTAACGTGACTGCACTGAGGTTATACTTTTTGGATCATTTAATGTATTATGCCCAGTGTGGAAGAACAGGTATTTTGTCAGCGATCATTAAAATGGATAGGGTAAGGAGGCTGTTGAGCAGCAAGCTTTAAGCCACCTTAGTATTGGGCAAACACTTTGTCCTCTGGAAATCTGAGGCTGCATTGTCATGTTTGTAAGAGGTCTTTTCCCATTTAACTTTATGGACATCAACTGTGTATGTAACACAGCAACAGCTGTACAAGAACAAACTGTCTTCAGATAAAAAAGCTTGTACAAGTTAGAGCTCACTTGGCTGTGCTTAAGCACAGCCCTGTGTGATCTGTGAAAGTACATTACTGAAGTACCTGCAATTTGTTCTCTTTAAAAAATGATTTTTTCAGCTCTTAGTACTGTATTTTTGAATTCCAGCATGCGGAAGACTTGCAGAGAAACTAGTATTTAGCCTTCATGCCTAAGGAGATTATGAACCCACAAGCTAACTTGGTTTGGGAGTAAGTTGGAAGTCTTCTCACAGATAACCTTTTAAGAGTTGCTGGATTGTAAGAATGGGTTTCCCAGGAACTTGGCAGTAAATTTTTATTTACAGAGACTAAAAAAGAGGGAACGTGAGATCTGAGGTTTTCATCTGGCTCTGTCTAGCCTTCTTCCTAAAGACTGTCTCGTATTTCTGTTTTGTTGAGTTGCTCTATGGAAAAAGGAATTGGATTCTTTCTTCCTCAGAATCTTCTGTGTATTAAAGGCTCTTAAATATTTCTAAGTAGATTGCATGTTTTAACCTCTGAGAAAGAAGTGATGTGAAACAGACTTGTAATGATAAATATTGTTATGTTGTCACTCAGTATAGTGTAGGTAGTTCTGGATAAATGTGGGTTTGATGGTCTTGCTAAAGGCTTCAGGAACGTGAGGGGCACCGGATCTTTAAGGGTGGCTAGAATCAAAAGGAAAGAAATGGGAAGACACACGTTCTTGATTAGTGGTTTTTGTTGGGTTTTTTTGTCAGCTTCACAGATTACTTAAATATACTTGCGCACTAATTAGTTTGGGGAGATTATGCAGATTTCCTACCTGTAACTGATCCTTGGATGCTCAGTAGTAATATTGAACTAGAAGAGATCAAAGATTAAGTTGATACAAGAAACTGCTTCCTCATTCATCTTTACTTAGCAGTCCTGGAAAGCTGCACTGTCTTGCTATAAACAATTTCAACTTGTAATGTTAGCTCCTTGCTGTCGTAAATTATTTATTATTATATATTTTAACATTATTTAATAAGTGTTAAACAAGTAATATTAGAAGTGAGGCTGAAAGCTGAAATTTAACTTTTATCAATAATGTTGTTTAGGAATATGAAGCACGGACAGGAAGAATGTATAAACCTCCACCCCCATCAGCAAGACGTAAAAATATTGAATTTGAACCACTTTCAACTACTGCTTTGATTCTGGAGGATCGACCAGCGTAAGTATGATTCTGCTGTGGAACTGATGATGACTGAATTTTAGATGTGCTTCTGATGAGCTAAACTTCACAAGTCTTACACAAAAGTATCACTGGATTATATCATCCCAGATAATAGCCTAACAAATACCTCAAAAGAACTTTTAAGTATATTATAGTCTATATGAGGAATTCTTTCTCGCTGTAATGGGGCCACCGGTCTGTTATCTACTGTATATCACAGTTGTCTGAAAGTGTTGTGGGCATCCCTAATCAGGAAAATTCCTGGAGACTCTTATGGATTTTTTTTTTTTTTTTCCCTGCCATCTCAGTGTGCACTCCCTTATCCCTCCCCCATTCTGGAAACTTAATTTCCTAGACTAGTTGGGAAGACTTAACAGTGGCAGTTGTTAACTTCAGTAAACCTGGATTTGGCTTACCAGAAGGGTTGGGGTTTTTTTTTAAAAAGAAAAAGTATTAGGTAGGTAACAGCAGGAGTGGGAACAATTGCCTTTGAAATGCAAGAAATACTTTCCTGTCACAAATGCTGAATGCTCATTTTGTATCTGGCAACTACAGTTAAATGCTTTGTTGGTACCGAGATGATAGTATTCACTGATACTGTTCCTTGCCCTTGTTCCAGTTATGTTTTCATGACTCCTTAAAACTACAGCTGAAGGCAAGGCAACAGCAGATGAAGATGCAACAAAAACTGCATTAAGTACAAATAAGAACAGTAATGAAAAATGGGTAATAAATTGGTTAGTTTTTTCACTATACAGTCTTCAGCAATTTGAAGGAAGGAGGAGGACCTGCTGGCTAGGAACACATGCTGTGAGGAAAGCAAATGGAGCAAAGCTTTTCAAATTGCACTTTGAGAAAGCTTGTGATGGCACTGTGTTAAATGTTTGCTCTAATCAGTTCCACTTAGGAAATGGAAAATATAACATATAGTGTTTCCTTCGATATTCTCTCTAGTGGTACATAAGCTCATTCAGTGCTCAGACAGAAATACCCTGAATGGAGGTATGGATTGCTATGACTATTTTTGTGTAAATGCATTATTTCTTTTACTGTGTGGTGGAGAGTAAGATATGCAGTAACAGGTTTGCTGATGCTTTTCTGTACTTTCAAAATATCATGATTTCACAAACTAACATAAGGATGCTTTTACAAATGACGCTTCCACTTGTTTCAAATGGGAGTGCCATCCCAAGTAATGTGTTGCCACAATCTCATCCTTGAAAAATATATTCTGCTCTCACTTTCATTGGAAATATTAATAAAGTGATCTTTTCTGCTTGTATAAGAGGAGATGGAAAACCTTTCTAGTATTAAAATGACAAAACTGTCTTCTGTTTATTTTGAACCAAAGTAGACTGGAGATTGGGTAAGAGACTGAGACAAACATTGTGTTCTGATTTGTTTTGGAATGAGTTTGCTTGGTCAAAAGGAAGTGTGTGTTTGGCAATTAGGGGATCACTATGCAGCCGAAAAACAAACACGTTTTAAGCTGGTGAACTTGTAGCACTGCAGCAAGCTTCCTTAGCTTTAGCTCTGACATAAATGGGGATCTACCCTTTCATCCTTTGGTAAACCTATCTTTTGTGGGAGTTTTAAAGTGCTAACTATAATGAATAAAAACCTTTACCTTTTATTGAAAATGCATCATCATAGATTTCATATGAACAAATGGAGCATCGACATGCAGGTATATTTAATGATTAAAATATGCGTGTGCAGAAATGCATTGGACTAAACTGTATGGAATATCAGTATTTCCCTTTTGTCACTTCATGCAGACTTCATTTGAGCATCATTCCAGGTGTTCAACAAATCTAATAACCCTGCTTTGGGGGAAGCTATAGGAGAACTAATAAACAGAAGCAGTAAGCATCTGGTAGCTCTCTACTGCTGTTACTGAAACACTGGTAGTGTGACAACCCCAAAGCTCACCTTAGAGAGAAGCCAAATTAAAACCTGTTTTGAAATGGTTCAGAATGTCATTTGTGTGTATTGAATTCAGGAACAACTTGTTTTCAGAAATCTTCCTGCCAAGTCAGTGGAGGAGGCTTTACGTCACCGACAAGAATATGATGAGATGGTGGCAGAGGCAAAAAAACGAGGTGTGTTAACTGCCAATAATCACTATAATTCTTTTTAACTATGCGGCAAAAATAATTTCTGGCTTGTAGGCTAGTAGGTACAGTAAAGAACAACCTTGTTTAACATCTAGGTTATTCTCTGGTACATACGTGCACACAGTTTAAAACAGAACTCAACTATCAAATCATTTTCTTATTCCACCACAGTGAACATAACTAGGTTCAGAAGTCAGTTTAACCTTTTCTTTAATTTTTAAGTAGGAACTTGATGACTTCTTTTAAACTGCTTGTATAATGTGATCAGCTAGAAACTTTCTGGGTACTCAGACTCTTTTTTTTCAAGCTGTTTTGCTGCAGTTGCCACTGAGAGCCGAAGTATAATAAAGCTGACTGCTTAAAGATCTGTTTTTTCAGGAATTTGAGATCAATTCCAATGTGAAGACAGATGAAAACTTTGGGGTTTTTCCAACCAGCTGTACCTGTGTGAACCTTCCTACTCCCACTAGATCTGTTTTTTAAATTTAAACATCTCTGTAGCATCTGGTACTGTGTCAATCTATGAATAGTTGTTGAAAGGACTTCTGTAGTCTCGTGCCTAGTATTCAGGGAATAAGCTATTTTAAGAATCTGTGCTGCATGTTTTACTTGGGCTGTTGTCAGAGATACAAGCTTCTGAACTGATTGAGCCTCTATGGATCTGTGGCAGCTTACTCTGAAAGATGTAATAAGAAATCCAAGGCATCTGACAACTCATTTCACTCTTCTCTTGTGGTGTGCATCTTGTAAGGTGTGTTCTGTGGTCCATGTTCTCTAACTGCATCTTTGGAGGGTCAGCCATGTGTAGTGTTTTAGTATATGTGCCCTAATTAATTTAAATATATATTTTTATATATTTAAAATATAAAAATATGTATTTAGACTATAAATATATTTATATATTATATATATTTATATAATTTAAATTCATTAAATTAACTATTGTTACACACACAAAGCTTCAGTAAAAACTTAAGCTGGTCAGCTCTATCAGTTTACCAGGGATGGCATGTTTACTCCGTTGATGTGTCTAATGCATGCATAAATAGAAAATGTCTTGCAATTTTACAGTGGTTCTTAGTGATGTCAAGAAAGCACTGCTCTGTCCTTCTTTTAGCCTTTTTAATAAGAGGGATCTACAAATGATCCTTTTTTTAACAGAAGGCAGAATACTCTTCTCTTGTTCAGCATTGTGGCTTTGTCTCAGATCTTTAGGTCCTTTCCAGAAAAGAAAATACATAATCCTTCTAGGTGGAAGTTTCAGTAAAATTTGAATAATTTTAAAATGGATGTAGAGTTGCACTTTTGAATAATAATTTTATCTGTAATTATTGCTGATTAGTCTAAGTAATAAGTAAGGCTTAGGTAGAACGTGGTGTGAAACTCATTACAGGAAAAACAGCGCTGATGATGTGCTTGCCTTTTAGTCATTCTGTGTACTGCAGGAAAAAGTGCTACGAGTTTTCTAGCCAGATTTTTTCTTGTCTAAATCCCTGTGTATTTGAGTAACTTAGCTTAAATTAAAAGATTTCCTGAGAAATACACCTACAATCAACAGAAATAGTACCAGCTAGCTCATGTGCAACTGTAGTTTACCCTTGATCTTTCAGACATCTAAATAATTAGATAATAGCTGAATTATTTACCTAATAATTTATATACACTAATACAGAATTATTAACGTGTTATGCCTAACAGAAATTAAAGAAGCACATAAAAGGAAAAAAATAATGAGAGCGCGTTTCAAGCAAGAAGAGAATATTGCTAGTGCTATGGTGATTTGGGTCAATGAAATACTACCTAACTGGGAAGGCATGTAAGTAAAGTTCTGTTGTGTACATGAGGCAAGGCTGGCTTGTTTCTCCTCTAGAAACAGAGGAACCACGTACCTTACTTTCCTTTTCCTTTCTGTTTTGTCAAGAAGTCAGTTTCTGTTGCCATGATATTAGTGAGAGGTCATTACAGAGCAACATGAAATGTGCTTTCTGGGAGCTTAATGTTTTGGTGTTTTTTAGTGCGGCTTTAGCATAAGCAGAGATCCTTGAATATTGATTTGTGAAATAGTATGTTATTTTGCTTGCAAGCTGCCCAATGATTTTAGAAAACAGGATGTGCAATATGTGCCTTCTGTCTTTGGTGGTGTTTTTTTCCCTGCTTCCCTATCCTAGGCGTGCTACCCGAAGAGTTCGAGAGCTGTGGTGGCAGGGATTACCCCCAAGCGTACGTGGGAAGGTTTGGAGTCTAGCTGTGGGAAACGAATTAAATATCACTCCTGGTATGCCTTAACAGATCACATCTTAATGCAAAATTATGTTGGTTATTTTCAAAGAAAAATTTAAACTTTTGTTAAAAAAAAAAAACCTAAAGCAGGGTATATTTGCTTTTTGAAGAACTGCATTTCACAACCTTAGGTGTTTATCACAATTAGATGTCATAGTCTGGTAAATTATGGAAACAAGGTTCAAAAACTGCTTACGAAAACATTTTAGTCTTATAAGAGTTAAGGTTGCGCTCCCCCCAAAGAAATTATTTTTATGTTTAAAATTGAGAATTTGTAGCTTTGTTTTCTTAAGGGGGTGGAAAGGGGAATTGCTTTATTTCATAACTAATGATTTTGATGAACTGGGAAGTGTTCTAACCCATTCACAAATATAAAAATCTGAATTAATTAAGGCTTGATTTCCCTCTTGTAATTTGCATGTTCACCACAGAAGAAAGCATAATGCAGTGCACACTATAAAACTGTATATAGTGGTACTCCAGTGGTTAGTGGTAACCATCTAATAGATTCTCCCCCCGCCCCCAGTGGTTAAGATGAAACCAAGCAACAAAACCAAAGCCAAGAATACTTAGTGTGCTTTTGTTTTGGATGGGTGCTTCTCTTACTTATCTCTTCCTTTTTTGTTGTTGGTTTGGTTTTGTTTTCTTGCAGAACTTTATGAAATCTTCTTGTCGAGAGCTAAGGAACGATGGAAAAGCTTCAGTGAGACAAGTTCTGAGAATGACATAGAAGGTGAGATCTACTGAATGCTAGACAGCCTCCTATTCACTTTTACAAACCCAGAAAGCCTCACAAGTTCAGCTGCAACTGCAGCATTAGGAATACTTGTTAAAAGTCCTCTGAGTCATTCCCTACTTAAATGTTTGCTTTCTTGTAACAAGTCAGTGAGTGAGGGGCTTAACAGTATTTACTGTATCAATAAAAGATGCATTAAAATATTGCATGTGCTAGTTCACTTTCAAATGAATGTGGTTTTCCTCCAAATTCCTGAAATACCAGGACTAAGCTCTCATGAAAATTTTAGATGAAATACAAAAAGAAGAAATGGGAAACTAAATTACAGTATGTGCTGTTGCTTAGCTCTGCTTAGATGGTTCTTATGTTGGTATCTCTTCCACAATTTTGGGAAAGAAAAAATTATTCTCTTTTTTTGATTGTGGAACTGAAAGGTGAAGAATATATGTAACATATTATACATTTTGTATCCCACTTGGGTTTCCTTGGTTGTCCAGATGGCCTTTCCTCCCTGATCTGTTAAGTGGGGATGTTAGCACGCTTGTATGTATAATGGAGTTTTATCACTGGCATATTGCTTTTTCCTGTGGTTATTCTCCCTGTTAAAAACAGCATCAATGATGTTTTTAATGGTGGAGACATCCTTCTTATAAACATTAATTCCTTGTGCTGTTAACAGTTACTTTTTTAAATGCTGTCTATGTGATACTGTCAGTACCAGCTGTTATGAAATAACTATTTTTTTGAGGTGGTCTCTTTTTTGGGAAAGAAAATGCCATTGTAATGCAAGAAGTACTTTTTTGTTTGCACTTGCCCGTCCTGACTAATTGGCTGCTTTGACTGTAAATTGTCTTCTTTAGGCTACCTCTGTGACCCATCTGAAACTTGTATATGTAAATATGACTGTAAATATGCTTATCCTTGGAAAACACATTTGCAATGTCCCTTGGTTTGTGGGGTGGTGGTTTGTTTGTTGTTGTGGGGGTGTGGGCTGAGTGTGGGGGAAGGCCTAGGTAATTGGCTTATTTTGGAAAGGTAGTAGTTCTGGATGGGAATGAGAGGGGGAAGGGTCCAATTTGATTGTCAGATGTTCTGGGAAATGTAGCAAGAAGGGAGAACTTACAGTAATAGGATTTTCATCTCTGAAAAGCAAGCTGGCCCACTGTGCTTATTACTAATCTTTGGTGGCAAAGTCTGGAAGATCAATTATTTTAGCCTCATTTAACATATTTGAGTAGTTTTGAAGGTTTTTCCTGTTCAAACATCTTTAACACTTTATTTTGGCAGATAAAGGTTAAAGCATGAAAAGTAGCTTTTTCGTGTCCTGAAGACAAGATTCATCAAAGATGTGTTATCTGTCAGATCTGTTCAAAAGACCCCCAGTGACTCCTCTTGGAGTTGAACTGAATTTCTTGTATAAACCCAGAGTTTCTTATGCTCTATACCATAGATTATAATCTTCCTTGGGAATACTCTAAATGGATACTGTCCCAAATGAAATGGTCCGAAATTAACCAATATAATACCTGTTCCTTTTGAAAGAGAAAGGAGGGATCAAGCAACAGTTCTTGAACTTTTTATTTTAGATTGTGTATGTTCTTTCTGTGTGATAATTGCTGCCTTTCTCCCAAATTCCCCTAACACAGCCTGCAGCAGTCCCACTCACTCCTGAATGCAACTATCTTAAGTTTTAGGAGGACTGGAAGAAAATGCTGCTTTCCAGGCTTCAGCAGAGCAGGTTCTGTTTAGCCTATTCATCGAATTCTGCGATCTTCCACTTCCCAGATGGCTCTTGACGGGTTTAAGCCCTCTGAAAGAGCCTTTTCCCCACGTGTTGTGTATTTTTCTCCTTGCTATTTGCATCATGTCCCTATGTAGAGGACAGGATAGGGATAACTCAAGGCCCAGCTGAATTTCTTCTGGAGGTTCTTGAGTGAATGCTGACTTCTTTCTTGCCATTTGAGGAATGCCGCTCCTAAGGATGCAAAAAAACTGAGTCAAATGAGAGCTTAGAAGTAATGTAACTTCTGCAGATCGTAACTGTGTGATCAGTTCTGGAAACTTCTCTGTATATCTTAGTTATCTTCAGTAAAAGTGGGGCATGAGAAAAGCATGGCTTCAAAAGTAATATGCTTGACTTTGCAGGTGAAGAAGTGCTGGCTTCTTGTGATAACGATGTCATTCATCTTTTTCTTCTAGTGTACAGAGTATATTTCAATGCTGCTGGTTGAAATGAGCCACCAAATGAGCTGATGAGGAATGAAAAATTTGAAAAGTGAGATCCCACTGGATCACGTTTAGATCAAGAGCAGTGCTCTCACTCTGTGCTCTTACATAGACTCAGTAACTGAAGTCACAGCAGAAGATAAGAAAGAAAACAGGGTTTTGAGGACTGGGCTGGGCAAAGTTCAAATTCTAGTGAACGCAGGGCCAGTCTGGGCCTGGATAGTGTTACACAGAAGTAAAAGGTAACCTGTTGGTTTTAAGTCTGAATGGTGTAAAGGTGTATGACTTGAAAAAGAATGAGTAGACAGGTAGTAATTACTGATTGTTTCCCTCACTTTTTGGAATTGGTGGCATATACTGGGTACCAATGGACAGTTTTAGCTGTGGAAGTATAGCACTGTAGAAGTGCACTCCAAGAATTAGAACTAAGTAACTTTTTTTCCTTAGATTCTGAAAGTATTTATGTGCCTATGGCAGTTTTATTCTGAAGTCTGTAGAATTTATCTATCAGTTTTAGTAAGTATTGGTTTTGCTTGCAGATGCAGGTGCATCTGTTGCTGATCGTGAGGCCAGTCTGGAGCTAATTAAGTTGGATATATCACGCACATTTCCATCCCTGTATATTTTCCAGAAGGTGAGATTTCTGTAACTTTAGTTATGACAACTTTAAACTTCTGAATAGTTAAAAAAGAAAAGAAACTTAGCTGTCTAAATATGGAATAGCTTTTAGAAGTTGTTTGTATAAAGCAACAAAAGTAAAATTAGTTCTTTTCTACATACAACAGCAAATAGTCATTTCTTTTTTTTTTTTAAATGAGAATAAGGTAGGGACACTTAACAATGGACTGTAAAGCTTTTTCTCCTGGAAAAAATTCATGTGGTTCCTATTAATATTTATGAAATTACATGCGAAAATGAGAATATTCTCACTGCTTCTACAGAAATCTTGATGCGTTTTAGTACACATTTTCAGGCTTTATGATTTTTATATAGATATAATATATGCATGCACTATTGTAATACAGTAACTTGTGTTACTAAGAATTAAAACATCCACTGTCTCTGAAAAGGAAAAATCAACGCTGAATGTGTACCAGAGATCCTCATTTTCCATCATGTGCTGATTTCCACTGAATTGTTTCATGGGATTATGTGTCTGTTACTTTTCCTTTAACATCTCAAAAGCATACATGGTAATGCTTAGAATAAAAACTGGTATTATTCTGGATGTGAACAAAGCAATAATTCACTGGCTTCACTTGCATCTTAAAATACTGGCTTGTTACCTTCCTGTATTTATACAGTGATTTTTGGAAAAAACCTTTCTTTTTCTTTTTTCCCCTCCCCTTGTATTAGGGTGGTCCTTATCATGATCTCCTGCATAGTGTTTTAGGAGCATATACATGTTACAGACCGGATGTGGGATATGTAAGTATTTGCTGTAAAAGTGTTTATAACATGGCAAATAAGCTTAAGATGTCAGGTATTAGAGTGTATTAAATAAGTAGGTTATCTAAACTTTATGCTACTAGCACTTAAAAAAAAAAATTCAACTTTGGCACTTACTCATTTCATAGCAGTTACAATGATGATTCTTGGAGATAATTAAATAGCTGAAAATGTACTGAATGTCAAGGATGAGTATACTATCTGGCTTGCATGGAAAATTTTAAATGGATGTGTTCACAAGGATGTAGTTCTGACAGACCCACGGTATCTACAGAAAACAAAATGCTAGTGGACTTCCAGTAAGCACTCAGCCTGTTCTGTCTTAGTGTTGCTCTCACTGCTGCCATTTCCATAGTGATACTCTCTGCTTCACTACCGCACATCCTAAAATCCAGAAACTCCTTATTGGTGTCGTCTTGTCAAAGATTAATCGCTCCATCTGAGTTCAGTGAAGATAAGATTGTTTTCAGAAAATATTACTGTGGTTAAAAAAAAAAAAACCCAAACAACAAACCCCCCAAAAAAACCCAACCAACCAAAGCCCATAAAAAAACTGCCAAAAACCCCCCAGACAAACCAACTAAACCTAACATCTTTCTGAATGGTGTCAGCTTACAGAAGCAGTTAAATAACAAATAGATGCTTTTTTCTTTTTTTTCTTTCTTTGCTCCTGGTGGTAGCTAGGAACAACTTTCACAAGCTCTAATCGCTTCTGGGCTAAAAAGAACTTGAAGAGTTTAAAGTCTGATCCATGCAACAAAGCATTATTTAGCACAGGGTGTGTTTTTCCTCTCTAAATCAGACATGCTTGGGACTCTGCATCAATATCTAGTTGGTTTTTCATGTTCAAATGTTTTTAGCCCTGAATTCTGTCATCTGTGACCTCATTTTTGGAGACCCTCCCATACTCTTTAAGTGAGATTACAAACTCTGCAGGTTCTGAGACTGCTTGTTCCCAGGGTGGAGTTTTAACAGGCAAGTAAGCAATTTTTCATGGATAGGTCTTCTCTTTTTCATTAGGAACACAGCTAGCCTGGACATTGCTGATCGTAGATTTTTTTTTTTAATGTTAATATGGCAGTAAATTTAATGTAATCTTATTTCCACACCCATCTATCCCACAAAAATGGAAAGCTGCAGGACTGGTTTTGGTGCATATCAATACTTTTTTCCCCTAGTTAAAATACTGAGTGCATTTTTTTAAACGAGCAGGCAGCATAAATGCCTAGAAACAGTAGAAAAATCATCATTGCAGTTGAAATTGGTAAAATTATTTTTTATTATATAATGACTATTCAGTATTTTTTTATAATAATGAGTATTCAGATCATCAGTTAACTACAAGAATAATGGTCTTCACTTTTATTGCAAGCTAAAGTGTTTTTGAGAGAATAATCATGGAAAAATGTAAACTTGCATTGTAGCTAACCACTTAAAAGTAACTTTATGTATGTGAACAAATACTGTTTGGCAAGTGGAAAGATAGTAATGACTGTTCTGAAACAGAATTTTGTCTCAATTCCAACATATCTGTCTGGGTCTAAACTGTCCCATATGTGAGGTTTTTCTCCATATCTGCTTTTCCCATAGCTTAACAGTGAACTTAAGGCCAAATTTTGCCTCTTACGAGCTCTGCGTCCAGCCTGTGTGGTTTTAACTTTCTTGCATTCCAAGTCCTAAGCACTGGTGATCATGAGACCTCCCGGAACTTCCATCAAGCACCTAAAACCGGCATCTGAAGAAACACTCTGTCTTGCTGAAGTCAAATTGCCTGCATGCATAAAAATTATTTATCCGTATTGTTTCTGTTCATCTGGAAATGTTATGTAATGGTATTTGATATATTGCAAACTGTAAATATTTGCATTTCCAAAGATATAAGATGTACTGAACCTACTCACCTATATTTGCCCGATGCTTTTCCCACTTGAAGGTACAAGGGATGTCCTTCATTGCTGCTGTGCTCATTCTCAATCTGGAAGAGGCAGATGCTTTCATTGCCTTTGCTAACCTTCTAAACAAGCCATGCCAGCTGGCCTTTTTCCGTGTGGATCACAGCATGGTATGCACAGAGTTTTCTAGTTTTGAACCATAACATTCTTTTGACTTGAAGCATAGTTGATGAATTGATGACTTCCTTTTGTCCTATTGAATAATGGAGAACTTTAACCTGTGATTACAAAACTGAGAATACCAGATGCTAATCCATAGAACACATCCTACTGTTTTGATTTTTCCTCTAGAAACACTTAATCGTTGTACTTATCCTAAGAAGTCACATTGGGCTATGTTGATGTCCTCAGTTCTTGGTGGGGTCTGTGTTATTTTACAACTAAACATTCTTTTGATGACTGCTTATGAGGTGCTTTACTGTCTCTACAGATGCTGAAATACTTTGCAGCCTTTGAGGTATTCTTTGAAGAAAATCTTCCCAAATTGTTTCTTCATTTCAAATCATACAGTCTTACTCCAGACATATATTTGATAGACTGGTGAGTTCAGAGAACATAGCAAACCTAACCTTACAACTGTTGGAACACGTTCCATTTTGCTATAGGTTTTTCAGCAATAGAAATACAGCATTAGAAAAAAAAAAAGCATAGGTGTTTGTGTACCTCAGCTTCCTAGGTCTTGTGAAATCGTGGCGAACTGTTTCGTGCAACTGCAGTTCCTCTGACAGGATTTAAATTTTATGAACTGCGATTAGGAGCGACATCTATTCAGATAGAAAAGGAGCACACAGGGCTCCTGTGTGTCTCCTTTGCTTGTTGCTGCAGGTAAGAGTCAGCTATGTGTAATGTAAGTAGGGGAGAGGAGGCTACTACACTGTAGTTGTCTTATGACTGATTGTAAGTGACTCAATGAAATGAACATAATCAGCTACTGAAGAAAGTATGAATATAGGAATATGGACTGCAAAGCAGAAGGAGGATGAAATTTAGGACCTGGTTTGGGAAGGGATAAACTTGGAAATACAGTGAACATTTTGAAGTAATGAATGTTCTAAAGCAGAGAGTAACAAACTGCGTTATGTGCCTGTAATGAAGGCAGTAATGCAAGCATCCTTGAAGTGTGTGCAGTGCTGCCAAATACAGAATGTCTATTCTTAAGTGTGTGTAGATAAGAATGTGCTTCATATAGGATTATTATATGGGTTAGAAGTTTCTAATAGAGTAAATTGAATTGGGTAGAATTAAATAATATAAAAACATCGTGTCATCTGAGTACTTGGGAATGAAGAACTTGGGCTATAAGATGCAGCTTATCAGTAAGCAGTAACTCTCAGCAGGAGCAGGTTATACAATAGCAGCATTGAGTCAGGAGTGTGCTGCAGTCCTGAGAGTTTAGGCAGATGGAGAGAGGTATATATGTTGCAGAAATAGTGCTGCTGTACAAAGTACTAGAATATTCTGCTTCCAGTTACCTGTGAGAAAAGAAGACTGTTGTTCCTGCATGTTCCAAAGATGGCCTTGAGATAGAGAGTAGTCTCCTCTTATAAAGGCAGAGTAGAAGAGGTTGTGGTAGTCTACGGTAAGGAGTGCTCTGAGGATCCTGAACCACGTCCCAACAGGAATAATGGGGAAAGAGAGAACACTGTGCTTTGTATCAAAGGAACCACTACAAATTTATGGGAGCGGTTCTATAATATGGTATGTACAGCAGACTGATCTCTCTGCCCATGTATAACGAATGCTTTTTAAAAATAAACTTTGCAATAAGAAATGCAAGTGGGCTCTTCCCAGTAAGAATAGAACAGCAGCTGTCTTTAGATTTTTGGCGATTTTTAATGTGAATAGAAATTCAAAATGTATCACGGAAATGTAGTTATTGAATTCTCATTAGTGCATTAGTGGGATGTAGCCTTCTATTGAGGTGATTTGTGGCTTTAGATTTGGTTTAGAAAACAAAAGATGAACAGAGCTGTTAAACTGTATGGCTTAAAGAATGGGAAGGGTTAAGTTCTTATTTGTATATTACACCCTGTTTGAGTGTAAAGATGTTTAACTTCTCTAGCCAGAGCTTGCTAAAGGAGATGGCTTTCAAATGGAGGATTTCCTGTAGCATGAAGAGAGATGGGCTTCAGAGCAGGAATTCTGACTTTAAAAACTGGAGGCTTTAGGATCTTTGAAATATGGAAAAAAATAAGAACATACGAAATAATTTGTCATCTGCTCGCTCTCAGCTAACGTAACTGAGATTTAAAGGAGGTTGTATTTTCATCTTTCTGAAATAGGTTAAAGTTATAACTGTGCCTTTTCTCAATTGTAGGATTTTTACACTCTACAGCAAGTCATTACCACTTGATCTGGCCTGTCGTGTCTGGGACGTTTTCTGTAGAGATGGAGAAGAATTTTTGTTTAGGACAGGTTTAGGAATCCTTCGGTTATATGAAGATATTCTCCTACAGATGGACTTTATTCATATAGCACAGTTTCTAACAAAACTTCCAGAAGACATTACATCAGAAAAGCTTTTTAGTTGTATTGCAGCTATTCAGATGCAGAATAGTAACAAAAAATGGGCACAGGTGAGTTTCTTGGAGAGATATATATGAGATATATATCAAAACAGACATGTCAGCACACGAGTATATGGGGCACTTCTCTTCATGACTACTTTACGCTGCATGTCTGACTTTGAGCAATGGGCACTTCCTTTCCAGTGTCTCATTCTAGAAATTAATCTCCATGCTAATATTGTGGTGGTTAACATTGATCTTTTTTTATGAGACTGGCTTTTTTATATTCATTAAATAACTAACTTTTCCAGGTGTTTGCCTCACTGATGAAGGACAACAAAGAAGGGGACAAGAACCATAGCCCAGCACTGAAAAGCTAATCGTCGTAATGTTGAGGTCAATTGAAAATGTGGAAAACCACTTGATGACAAAGGAGTTTTCACATCCCTTCTATGTGGAAAAGCACTATAGAAAATGTGAAAATGAGATGAAAAACCGACACAGCTCTCAGTGGAGTAATGAACTGATGAAATCTTCACCCTTTTGCCAGTATTAGCTTTTGTCGTGGGAAGATTTGTTTTCACACAGAATACTAAAACCTATGAAACTGAGAAGCAGGGGAATTCATATTTAATACTTTAAAAGAGTCAGCTCAATGCAATAAACATTTGTAATAACTTCTGTTGGTACTTTAAAAAAAAAATTTTGAGGCATAACTTTTTTTACAAATACCACAAAGGCACTTTGAGGGGGGGGATGAGGGAAATGCTAAATCTTAAGGCCCCAAAACTGCTATCCAAACCAAATGCTTTGGTGCAAATATTACCTCCAAAATTAACCATTTGAAAGTATTGAGGACCAAATAAGGTTGTTTGGTATGTTTATGTGCAAGATGGTTAAAATTTGGGAAGGGGTATTGTCTTATTTACTTGTTTGTTTTCTTTTTTTAAGTTGCAGCTTCATTCTTCAGTCTGGGCAAATGTAATTAACTCAGGAACTGTGGAATTATTGTGCCCAAACCTGTTAAAGCAAAAATCATCTAAATTTTAAACAGTGGTAAGATCAGGGCTATTTTCAGAGTGTACAGCTTTCAAAGCCAGTGGTGTTAAGCATTTGTTTTGGTGTATTGGTTGTGCAGCTTATTAAAAATGGAGTGGGTATTCTGTGAAAGGGTTTTGCCACCAGAAGTTTTATTTTGTCGAGCCATTTCCAACTAAGAAATACTTGTATGTAATGGTGAACACTAGAAACTGACAAAGCATCTGTAGACTTTGTGTTGTCAAAGGAGCAGCCACTTTTAACACTTTGGAATAATGCAGACAGAATAATTTTTGAAACTCTTATTAGTGTGCAATACTGAAATCCAAAAAGCATCTGGTTTAGTGATACTTAATTCTTTAACATCTTTTAACTGAGACATAAAGGTCATATGGTATGTGTCACGGCAGATATTTTCAAACATTTCCTATTCTCAAAGATGCTGTACAACAACTTGTGATTGTAGGGGATGGAAATTTAAAATGGATAGCACTGCAGGTGAGGAACACTTGCACTCTCTTGGTCCATTTTTGCTAATATTTAATGTAAATAAATTCCTTACATGTGGGTTTTTGTAACTGGTCCCTCTGTGGAAATCAAGTCAAAATTACCATTATGTATTTTTAAGTGCAGGAGGCTTCCAGTTGTCTGGTGTTTAAAAGCAGAGTCTACATAATTGGGGTAAAGATTTAGTGTGGTGTAACTTACGTTGCTATCTGGTTTAAAAACTACGTATATACTACTCATAACATTACAGTTTTAAATTTAAATGTCAGATTTTTCTTAACTTATGTATTCACTACTTTAATTGGATCCAATTTGTCTTATATTTTTGTGTTATCTTGTACAGTTTTCTTACTTTTCAACTATAAATCTGTATATAACTGTAAATAGAAGGATCGAGCCTTCCTTTAAGACCACTAGTAACAATTCCTGTGTAAATAAAACTTATAGCAGCTGTGCCCTGTGGTTCTTTTCCATTCCTCCATAATTGGTAAGATCAGGCTATTTTCAGAGTGTACAGCTTTCAAAGCCAGTGGTGTTAAGCATTTGTACGGCAAGAGCGCGCCTCAAGGGTAGTGCAGTGCAACGCTAAGTAACCGCACTCGCCTTGCCCGGATTTCTCGCCTCCCTGAGGAGCTGAGGTGAAGGGCGCCCCGGTACGCCTCCAGCTTAGCTGGGCTCTTTTTGAGGCTCGGGGGCGAGCTCGGAGGCGGATACTCGGCTCCCGCAAGGAGCGTTTTGGTGCGGGGCAGAGGGTGGAGCGTTAAAATAAAAGGTTGATTTATTTACGAAGCGGGAGCAGCTCCGCGCCGGAGCAG
>NW_008795129.1:8207217-8207605 GCF_000699145.1 Aptenodytes forsteri
GTGCCGAAACTAAGGCATGGAAGAAGAAATCGGTCACCGTTGTTCGTTACACGGAGGAGCGTGGCGTCGGAGCTTTACCGGGGAGCAGGGCAGCCTGCAGCGGGACCTGCTCGCCTGCGCTCGGGCCGAGAGGTGGCGTCAGGAGGGGAAGCGCGGAGTCCGAGCCGGCTTCGAGGCAGGGGCGTTGCTGTCTGTAGCTGTTCTAGCGCCCGGCGCTGTGTGTATGGCACGGGGACAAGCGTCAGCGTTGCTTCTGTCTCTTCAGCGCTTTCCCAGTACTCAAATCTAAAAAGGGAAGGTAAAGGTCAACTGGCAAAAATTCCAGATTCGAGGAGCCCCGCGCTGGCCCAGCCACTTGTCCTCTTACCAAAGGGACACCACCCCACCC
>NW_008795129.1:8227394-8270678 GCF_000699145.1 Aptenodytes forsteri
CCCGGGCTAATACAATGGCCCATTTTCCCTCCGCAGCCCTTGTCTTCCCTTGCCCCTCCGTAGGTCAGATGTGCTGTGTACATTTCCATCCTGAACGCTCCTGGGAGTGTTTTGCGGTTTTGGCACGGGGTGCCTGTATTGATCTGCACCTCTGGGCTTTCCCTGAGCCCTCTTTCTCGTGACCACTGTGGCTCCCTGAGCTTTGGCACCTGCAACACGTACACAGCTTATACATCGTGCTGTTCTGAGCCGTACAGCGGGCAGCCTTGCCTCTTCCATGCAGCTACCGGAGGCAGGAGAGAGTCAAAGCTCAGCATGGGGAAGTATGCTGCAGGAGGACATTTGCCTGAGGCAGTGGCCTTGTACCAGACCTTCCTAACCTTATGTGCTGGGGAAGAATGGCATCGTGAAGGGAGGAGACAGAGTGCTTGGGAGCACACAGGGCAAAGAACTGCGCCCTAACAATCTGTTTACCATACTTGGAGTGTTCATGTGTCTAAAAGTGATGGACATAGGGTTTAATAAAAAAAATTGTCAACGAATGTTCCTGTAAAACATTCTTCGCAGGTCTCTCTTCTCAAAAATTTAACACAGTTGGGTGAATTTGGAGCTAACTGATGATACCATTTGGAAGAAACATGTTCTTCAGCCCTGACAGAAATATGAATTTAATGAGATCTGAAACAGTGAAATAAATTTCACAAAGGCTATGAACATGTCAGTTACTTGTAGTTCTCTGTTTGTTTCCTAGAGAAAAAACACAAAACGAGTTCCAAGCTTTCGCAAGTTACTGAGAACAAGTAAAATAAAACTTGACAACAAATTAAAGAATAAACAGTACAAGCAGCAGAGTGCTGCTAAGAAGTATCGAAAAGAACAAAAGAAGCTAAGGGAGGCTGTCAGAGATGCTATCTCTAGAAAACCTTTTCCATTGGAAGAATGCAAGAAAAAACAAGTTGGTAAGTGTTTGCTCAGAGTTACTTTTGTAAGCGAAAAGATAGGAGGTTACTAAATATTCTGCTGCTTCATGTTGTAAAATTATGTATCAAGAAAACAACTTTTCATTTTCTGTGTACAAATAATTGCTGTTCTTGTTTAAAGGAAAGAAAGGGAGAGTTACAACCTTTTCCATTGGAAGAATGCAAGAAAAAACAAGTTGGTAAGTGTTTGCTCAGAGTTACTTTTGTAAGCGAAAAGATAGGAGGTTACTAAATATTCTGCTGCTTCATGTTGTAAAATTATGTATCAAGAAAACAACTTTTCATTTTCTGTGTACAAATAATTGCTGTTCTTGTTTAAAGGAAAGAAAGGGAGAGTTACGAAAAATATAAAATGTAGCCACTCTGGCAACAAGATCTGACAGTTGGAGATGGTAGAAATGTGTTTGCTTTAATCATTATTGGATGTCACAATAAAGGGGCAGTTTTCTGGGATAACAGAAAACACATGCATGAAGATTGATGAGCTCAAGGTTGAAGTAAGGTGTAAAATGGTCTCATAACTGTAGGCAGGGTTAGGTTTTCAAGTTTGAATATACGTACAGGATCTTAATCTGTACACATCATCTTCTAAAATAGCTGAAAAATGGGAAGAAGAGGAAGAAGATGCTCTTCCACTGGACATGATGGATGAAGATGACTTAAAATTAATGGAAGATTTGGCTCAAAAAGCATCCTTTTTAACCAGAGATCTTTCTTCTAAGTGAGTGGTGTTGTGATGTCTACTTTTCGTACTAATTCAGCTTTGTGTGGTTAATATGTAATTAATATGTAATGTGGTACATATACCAGGAGGTCACTTTCAGTCTGATGTTCCTTTGCAGATCTGGTTTAGTGTTTCCTTAGTCTGTCAGTACATTCATTTTGTGTATTGATGTGTATCAGTACGTGCACCTGCTCTGCCTGACCTTCAGGATACTGTTTCTGCACAGTGTTCCTTCCCATGAGGTCCCTGGCTGTGAGATGAGTAGCATTCCCCAAACTGAAAGAAATGCTTTAATCTGTATACAGAGTCTTTTTTTCTATGTAGAGTATTCAGGACGATCCCTGGACTTTGGGTCACTGTACTTTCACGTTGCATTGCAAATTGCTGTAAAAAAAAATCAGGGTTCTGGAAGCCATGTATGTAAACACATGCAACACCAAAACATTCATACAAAAATTCGTTACCAGTGTTCTGGACTAAGGTGTTAGGTAGAGTTCACAATAAAATACATAGAAGGATAGTTGCTCTTTTACCTGTTTTACTGTTACTAGCTTTTAGCTCCTTTCATAGTGTTCCCTTAAATGGGAGAATTTGTCTTTTTAATCTGCTTTACTCTGATCAAGTGTAATCATTCTTAAGAACTTGTCAAATATTACCTCACTTATAAATTACATGTTCACATTAGCACAGACTAAATACTTATGTTCTTATATACTTATGTGCAGGTTAGCAACATAGGTGCTAAAGGGTGGTACGCTACACTGCATTGTTTCTGTTGTCCTTGGAGAGTGGGGTGTGACACAAGCTTTCCCAGTGAGCAGAGTAGGAAAGTGATGGTAGCAGTGGTAAAAGTTAACATGGAGTAGGGATAAATAAAAATGTGCACTGACCCGCTCATTATCACGTCCTGGTTAAGCGTCGCCTGGGAAGTCAAGGCAGAGTAGGGGAGAGCAAGGCTGTGGGACATCTTAAGGAAGACACTGGACTGTTTTCCAGTGAGAGGGTCCTAGTCCTGCTTGTTTGCTGGTGGAGTCCTTCGTGGCAGGACTGCTCAGGGTTAAGTTTTTAGTGAGCCTCAGCCGTGCCAGGGCAACTGCTCATGCAGTGGGTGAGCACAGTGGGGAGGGAGGCAGGTAAAACAGCACTCTGGCCTAGGTGAGAGGCAGGCTGTGCTGAGATCTTAATAGTTTCTGTTTCGCATGTTCGTATTTTATTTACTCTTCTCCAAAATTTTTAATATTTTAGAGCTGAAATCATGTTTCTGAAGGATGTTTGCCTTTACAATCTTCATCTGATTTGTTTACTGTTGCCTTACGTTGAAGGGTCCCCAAGTCCCTTACTGCTACATGAATGGGAGCAGTGCCATCTCAAAACCCATCAGCTAGTGCTAGGGTTTCCAGATGTCTGGTATGACCCAGAATTTCCCTTGTTTTCACAGCAGCTGTATTTTCTTCATGCTCAACAGATCAGTCACAGACGTGTAGAATTCTTGTGCTCGTTCAGTAGGATTTGGGTACACAGGAAAGGTTTGATCTGCACAGGGAGAGCAAGGCTGAGGCTGGTGCACTGTCCTTAAAATGCACGCGTAGGGTGACTGTATCATGTGTGCAGGGAATCTGGGTAGACTCTGGGATATAAAACTGCTTCTCATACCAGCAATTTTTACTTTCTGAAGCCTAGCAGTCTCTGAGCCCAGAGCTTTCAGAGTCCTTCAGATGTCCATAGTTGAAACTCTGCCCCTTACAAGAACAAAAGCAGTGTTCCTGTTATAAGACACACCATTGGCTTAAACAATGTGATTCTTTATCCCTGGCTTTTAGTTTTTTAATAAGATGAACAGATAACACTTCATAGTGTGCCTGTACTATAAGTGGTTATACCATTTCATTAATTTTTTTTGTAAATTCAAAATCGGTGCAAGCATTTTGCATGCATGTGTGTGTTTACACTCATATGCCAGCATTTCAAAATTCACGAAGTTGGCTGACCTGCCAGATCAACTAAATCTCATTTTGTCTTTGCTCATTTCACATTTAGTTTCCTATAAAAAGGAGATGGGAAGCACTGTATTGTCCTGAATTCAAAGATCCTGTACAGACCCACAGTTACATTGTTTGATTGAGTGGTGACTGGTGCTGTCAATGGTGAACACACTCAAACATTCCACTTAATAAGATCAGCCATTATTTATTTTTCTGAGTGCGGACACTTAATCCAGCTAGTATACTGTCATACATGGTTCATGTCTAATTAAATGGCTAATTCATTTAGTTTGCCTTGGATTTTTCAGTGAACCTGTTCACGTCAAAAAACGAAAACATGAAAATGTGATTGACAAATACGAGAAAGTGCCAAGACGTATGCAGACTGAGCCGGAAAAAGAACTCATCCATCTGCTCCCCATCAAAGACAAAGGTGGCATTATTCCCCAAACTATGGAAAAGCCAGGTAAGACACAGATTTCGGAATCAGTATAGTAGCCAAGATGTATATAATTTATTCTTTTAAAATTCCACAGTGTTTATTACATGCTTGACACTAGACACTCTATTTTTGCAGTTCTCGATGTTGCACAGGATGAAGAAGAGGATACAGAAGAAATGGAGGAAGCAGAGGGTAATAAAACATGTTTGCTTTTTGTTACTGGGTTGTTTTTTCTTCCAGATCACTGACATATCTGCAGAGTATTCTGCTGTTCCCTAAGGAAGTTTGTAACGTAAGTGTGTTTTGTTTAGGGTATTTTTGAATATGTTCATTACCATGTTGCCCCCAAAGCATAACAGTGGTTCAGAGCTTGCTTTCTTACCTGTTAGGATCTCAGGACCTGAGGAACAGCTGGCTTCCAAATCTCTTTCTTTAAAATTATTTTGATTTTCACCTGGAGCTGATGTTTGCATGAAGTTCCTTATATCAGTTGTGTCATCTTTGCTAGTGAGAAGGGAAATCTTGGTCTTACTTAAAGAATATATGCTGTGGTTCTAGTTTAATTACTCTGAGATCATTTTGAAATGCAGTTCAGGACACAGACTTCTGCAGGCTTTTGAGTGTCTGTCTTTGTTTTTGAAATTTTTTACTTAAAACATCAGAATACCAGGAAATTCAGATTGCGATTTGCAGTTTGCTATCCAGTTAAGAGCCAAATTCAAATAACAGTTGCAGTTGTAACTCTGCCACTTCAGGGTCATTATTCTCAAAATATAATCTGAAGTTGAGGAAGGACATACTTTTAGCAAAATAATACTCAGAAAACGCAAATAAAACAATTGTATTTTTAAAAGAAAAAAGTGAATCGTGAATAGTTTGCTGCAAATTGCAGAGCACTGCGGTTTCTTGGCACAGTTGGGGTCATATGTTGAGTTTGTGTGTTGCCACTGTACTTAGGGAATACCATTTGCAGATTCAAAAACATTTGGTCCATTTCTTTTTGCAAGCTTAAGATTTTGGAGTGGGGCGAAAATTAATCTCTGGGTTAATATAAGTTCTAGCAAGGTCATTCTTAAAGCTTCTTTTACTGTGGAACTGCATGTGTTACTCTTGTGTGGTGTTATCGCGGTACCCATCTGAAATGCAGTATCTAGAACTGTAGTTTGCAATATGGTATTTGTTAAGCAGGTTCCCTAGTGACCCTCCTTTTTAACTCACACCTTGTGCTAGACTTTAATGAAGAACGCTCGCCTGTTCTCACTCCTGAGGAAATGGCTGCTCAAAGGAGACAAAAGCTGCAGGAAAGGAAGGTGCACATAGCTGCCTTAGCATCGGCCATTCTCTCTGAGCCAGACAACAATGTAGGTAGCATTTACTTTTAACGTGCATGTATGTCTGCCTGTGTTGTGCAGTAAGTCAATAAATAAAGATCTGAAGTAACAAAACAATAGCAAAAGCAGAAAAATACAGGAGTAGAACAAGGAAAAAGGTCAGTGTTGTATCACTTCTCAGGGTGCGGCCCACGGTGAAACTGCTGCCATAGGTTGGTATAAAGGATTTGAATCGGGTGAAGATCCGGGTGACTGTGTTTGCTCTGTTCAGTTGTAATTTGTCCCTCTGAATACCTGTGGTTTTAGGAATAATACTGTTTGAGGTATTTCCTGTCCAAACTACCTTGTTTCTTAAGCATGACCCTTACTTAAGCTCTGATTTCAGGGTTGTATCTGATAGTTCTCAATGTTTCAGGATATGCTAGTAATTTGCTATAATTCTGTGCAAGTTTGTAATACCAGGGTAGTTTGAACATTCCCAAGATAAAAAATTTGTTGGGATATCTAGCATTTCTTGGCTTTTTATGCAGTGCTAAGTAGTGTCTGAGTAACTGCCGAGTTATTTTTTTTCTCTTTCTAGTATTTAAAAATGAGGCACGTTTCTTGTGGCAAACTTTTGCTGCAGTGTACATTGTGCTTGTACATTGGTTTGTGGGTGATCTTCAGCTGACTTTGTCTGCCTCTTTTCTTAATCAGATTAAAAAGTTGAAGGAGCTGCGTGCCATGCTGATGGAACAGGATCCCAATGTGGCCGTGATTGTTCGGAAGCTGGTCATGGTTTCTTTGATGGAGATATTCAAAGATATTGTGCCTTCTTACAAAATTCGGCCTCTGACTGAAGCAGAAAAGGCTACCAAGGTGAAATACCAAATTTCTTTATAGAGTATTGCGAGTAGTTCAGATTTTTTTAAGTTATGCCAAATACTAATAATGATTTGTTTAATATGAATTTATAGTTTTGAGCAAAGGGTGACAAATACACAAGTACTTGTGGAAATTCTGAAACTGTGACACTTTCAGGGGCAGAGGTTTCTGTTTTGAACCTTTAATTCCTACGTACTTCCTTCAATAAGTAGGTGACATGCTGGTGGTAATGGAGGGAAAAAATAGTATGTGAAAGTAGCATACCAAGCCTGTGTGCCTTTCATCATAAACCTCAGAATAAGATGGTGTTTTGTATCACACTGAAGGAAACTAGAAAGAAAGCAAATTATGCAACATTGTCACCTAACTGGCACAGATTTCTGTGTAATGTGTTCACTAATTTGCTGAACAAATGCAGAATAACTCGTTTTCTGGAGCTTGTTTTTAACCAATTCTTTAGAAGGTTTCTTGAATATAGGTAGTGCAGTTTAGAGTCATGGCTTTAAAATAACATCTAGTTACAAATTTCACTTCAGTACCTATAAATGAAATCGGCCAAGTTGGAAAAGGCCCTCTGAGCACAAGAACATGTAGAGAAATATGTAGAAATATTTTATTTTTAATACATTTCTAGGAAGGTCTGTTAGAAGAAAAAACTACTTAGGTATCTGATAATTTGTTTTAAAACTTCGGGGTTTTTTCACCTCTGGCTAATTTCAGGATTTAGCTCTCCAAATAAAATTTCACGTGTATTATGTTCACAGGTTAAAAAAGAAACTCAGAAACTGAGAGAATTTGAAGAAGGCCTTGTGAGTCAGTATAAATTTTACTTGGAAAATCTGGAACAAACAGTTAAAGGTACAGTCAACACTTTC
The DNA here is from genome assembly GCF_000699145.1 of Aptenodytes forsteri. Lineage (NCBI taxonomy): Eukaryota > Metazoa > Chordata > Aves > Sphenisciformes > Spheniscidae > Aptenodytes > Aptenodytes forsteri. Next base: position 8,234,593 of record NW_008795129.1, read on the forward strand.
CATTTTTTGTAGTAAATGCAAAATTGTTTGCAGCATCACAGTTAACCTCCTCTGATTGAATGCTATCTGCTGTCTTTCATGCGAGTACTGTTTCATATAAGTGTGCAGGAGAATGCTGCAATAACTGAAAATGTGAATATTTGAAGCTTCCCTACATTCTGAACAGTAATCACTAAAAATAATATTTTGTGCAGATTGGAAACAAAGGAAGTTGAAGAAAAGCAATGTCATCTCATTAAAAGCATATAAAGGTCTAGCGGAGATTGCAGTGAAATGTCTGTGTGAGCTGCTTGTGGCCCTACCCCACTTTAACTTCCACAACAACATTATTGTTCTCATTGTTCCGCTCATGAATGATGCGTCAAAAATGGTAAGTGATTTTCTGATTAGGGAAAGAGTTCTTGTTTTGCATGAAAAATAATCATATTTCTGAGCTTTATTCCACAATATCCTGATCTTGTGGCCATATCTTTTCGCTATTTTACAGGCTGTGTCCGCTTTCTAATTAGTAAATACCATCAGTATTATCAGTTAGCTGTTGTCGTAGACTTGGCTTTACAGAAGAATTTGTTTGAATTCCCTTTTCAGATTTCTGAACTGTGCTTTGAGGCAGTTAAGAAGCTCTTTAAACAAGACAAGTTGGGCTATGCTTCACTCGGTGTAGTTAAGGTCATTTCTGGCCTTGTGAGGGGTAGAAATTACGACGTCAGACCTGAGGTAAGAGTCTTTCTGTTGTACTACACAATTTTCTTGTGTCTGTTCTGGTTTAAAAGAAATCTGAAAGTTAAAGTTAGTGCAGCTGCTGGCAACAGACAAGCAGAGTTTCCTCACTCTGTCAGAACACAGGCAGCTTAGGAGTGGGCTGAGCCAGAGGATTAGAAAGAGAGGTATGGGGCAGGGGAAGGAGATCAGCTCTCGACAGAGACGTGGGTTAAGTCAGGCAGGGAAACTTGAAGTGAGAGAGGCAAATGGAGGAATGGATAGAAATGGACAGTGCTGGGGAAGGAACTGGGAGCAGCGATGAGAGAGAGAGAGATGAAGGAACAGGAGGGGAGTAAACAGAAGAACCTTTGACCAGCAAAGTCCACTAGCCTGAACGGAATTCAGGATTTCTTACCCTCTCGGTTCCTCTGTTGTGGATCACCTTTCATTGTGTTTATTTTATTTTACAATAGGTGTTAAAAGTATTTCTTCACTTAAGAATTAAGGAAGTAGAATTACAAAAAGATGCCGAAGACATTGCACCAAAGAAGAAGTTCATGACTTACAAAGAGAAAAGAAAAAATCTTTCAAGAATGCAAAGAAAGGTATGACGTGTGCTTTCACGTGCTCTACTTCAGTGACTTTATGTAGCAATTTGTTCCAGCAATGATTGCACTTCTCCTGTCACCACTATTAACTCTCAGCATCAGTGATTAGTGTTTGCGTTGTACTTGAATATTTATGAGGTTCTATGGGGAATTTAATTATCTTCCTAATTTTTTTCTCTTTCTGGTGTTGATAACACCTTTGATTAGTTGTTTCTGATAGGAAGGAATATATCCAAGTTGGTTACTCTGTAGCATCACAGGGTGACTTAAGCAACTCGCCAAGCATGGAAGATTTGTTCTCTGGGTATCTTTGGAACCTGGATATCCAGGCTGGTGGGAAACATTTAATCTGTTGCCTTAAAATCAACTGTATGTTTTCAGTGGAAGAAAGCAGAAGAGAAACTGGAACGAGAACTCTTGGAAGCAGAAGCGTCAGAAAGTAAAGAAAAAAAACTGAAGCTGGTAAGTAACTTAGAGGTTATTTTCTGATTTTTTCAAAGTAGCAGCTCCTAGCCCTTTTGTAACCAAGTGTCTCCCCTCCATCCCAACCTGTCAGCATTCCACACCTCTACGTAATGTGCCAGCTTACAAACATTTTGCCTGGGCCAGAGGTCTAGGTTTTGGTAAATCAAGCCCTCTCAGTTTACCCAGGAGAGCCAACTTAGCCATTCCTATTTCCTTCTGTTCTCTGCACAAAAAGGTATTTGAATGTATTGACATTACGTCCTCCAGGTGCCCTGTTCCTGTTAGATATGACACTATGCTAACGGCTGTTCCCAGCCTCTCAGAGTGGCCTTTAGGCAAAGGAGGAGTGTGGCTAGCATGGACTGAGGGGAAGAGAGGCTGTTTAGCTAGGAGAGGGTGAGGGGACGGAGTAGGGGGCAGGAGGGCAGGACTTGAGCTTTTCAGCATAAGAAGAGCAGAGATGGCAGTGCCAGGGCTGGTTTGGAAGGCCTGAGTGCAGGCTTGGACAGAGAGGAGCATTTTCAGTTGAGTTTAAGTGAAATAGAAACGTCTGTTTTCCATGCTTAAGTATTTTATTTTGTTCTCTTTCCTTCAGCACACAGAGACCTTGAATATTGTATTCATAACTTACTTTAGAATCTTGAAGAAAGCTCAGAAGTCTCCACTTTTGCCAGCCGTGCTAGAAGGTCTTGCAAAGTAAGAGCTGAGTCCACTTTCTTTTGTGTGTGTTAGAAAAGACATAAAGCACTAAAGGGATTTTTGACTTTGAAAGGGATTTATAAGCAGTAAGAGAAGACTGTCCCTGACAAATTTGTTGAAATTCTTTTATTTCTCTGCTGAAGTTGTCACCGACTTCTAAAAATATTTCAATGTCATGTGAAATTTCCCATGACAGAGTTGATGTGATGCAAACCCAGCAGGGTGTGATGCGATTCCATTATTTTGTCTGATTACTTCCTGAAGAGCACAAGTATGTCTCTAGTGCTATAGGGAAGCCGTGATTAGCAGTTGGGGGCTGAATCATCCATCTTTGTGAAGATAATAGATGTGCAGCATTTGATTTAGCTCTGCTTTTAAGGTGCAGATCTTGGCAATTCAAAGTACTTTGAACTGAGTTTGCAGATAATGTCTGTAGCTGAAAAAAAATCTCTTTGATTCAAGGTTTGCTCATCTCATAAATGTGGAATTTTTTGACGACCTGTTGATTGTCCTTCATTCTCTTATTGCAGCTGGGGTAAGTTGAGCTTACTTCTATTACAGTTTTCTTAAAAGTATGTTCTTTTGGGTACTTAATCAGTTTTGTATTCTTAGGGTTTAAGCTATCGTGAGAGTCTTCATTGCATTCTCAGTGCTTTTCATATACTCTCTGGTCAAGGTAAGAGATCTTTAAAAACAAACTTTTGTTTAATATTGTCTGATAAATTAATGGAGTACCTGTATTTATTTGGGATTATATTAATAGGTGATGTTCTTAACATTGATCCGATGAAATTCTACACACATCTTTACAAGACACTGTTCAGCCTACATGCAGGTAACTCCAGATTCTTATTTTCAGTGTGTACCTAGATAATGTTTATTCTGCTTGTTTGGTGACATAGCCTTAATATAGAGTTAAGTTAATAAACTACAGTTGTTTTAAGATACCTGAGTTCCGAAAAGATTACTGTCTGTTGTAATCTACTTTTTTCTCAAGTTGCACATTGCACTACTGCAATACAGGTACTAGAAGTATTACTGCAATACATGCTAACAGCTTCTAATCATGTCATTTCATGAGGGAATGCCAAGTATGTGATCTTGCATAAGCATTTATCCTGTCCTCAGTTTAATTTTACTTCCTTATAATTGTTTCTTTAAGTGGCAATTTAAAAATTCTCAATTTTTTCTCTAATTCTTTCTCTAATAGAGAAAAATCACTTAATTTTTCTAACATAATTTAAAAAATAATTTCAATTTAAATTCTGTTTTCTAAAATCTTCTGGTTTATATTTCTGATTTTTATAATTCTGACGTTCCAATTTTCTAATCTAAATTTTCTAATAATTCTGAGAAGCTGAAGAGTTTATAAAAAAGATACTTATAAAGTTTGAAATCAACATAATTTTAATTAACTTCACAAATTTTAATTCACTAAGGAGGAGAGATTGAGAAAAAACATTCTACAATTCTGGATGGGTAAAAGACTAAATCTTTGCACCGTTTAACAATTTATAAAAGATGATAGTGAATGCGCTGAGGGTTAAAACACTAACTGCTTCTAATGTTTAGACATTTTTGGTGGAGCAAATATTTTCTTAGAAAGGAGCACAGAAACAATGATACATTTTTTCTGTTCAAAGCTGGACTATTTTTACCAAAAAGGACGGATGCTTATTTCTGTATCGCATTAGTGCTGTCTTTGAACCTCTTGGCTTTCATTCTATTTCTCAGGTTCCAGTGTACACTCAATAGCAGAGTATTTAGCTGTATGTTCCTCAAAATGGTTATTTACTCCTTGTATGAAATTCTGCTTTTGAGGTCGTACCAACGATGACATAGGGATTGTGCTCCAGTGCCTGGATGCCATGTTTGCCAAGCGGAGAAAGCAAGTTTCCCAGCAACGAGCTCTTGCTTTCCTAAAGCGACTTTCCACGCTTGCTCTTCATGTACTTCCAAACTCCAGTGTTGGGATCTTGGCAACAAACAGCGTATTAATGCAAGTAAGTTTTACTTGTTGGAATTTTTAGCTTGCTGGTTAAAGCTTACTGAATTTTTTGACAAATTGATTTTATGCAAAATATTTTGAAGCATCTTAAGCAAGAATGATGAAAACAGAATATCCTTAAATGCTGCAGAGACTGAATAACATGGAATGAATCCTGAACTGAACTTAACCATGTTATAATTGGATGTGTAACATAAGCAACTCAGTCCTTTTTTTTTGTGTTGTAGACATTCCCAAAGATGGACCTCTTACTAGACAACGAATCTCAAGGCAGTGGAGTTTATCTCCCAGAACTAGATGAACCAGAACATTGCAATGCTCAGAACACGGCTCTGTGGGAGCTGCATTTACTGCAGGTTAGTGAGTAGCTGAGTGATTTGAGAAGTAAAAGTCAGCAGTAAAGAGCTGCTAAATGTTTATATGCTTTACACAAATAGAGAACAGAGGTCTTCAGGCTTATCAATCAAATCTGGCCCACATGAGCCTATTCCATACAAAGAGGAACAGCAGCGCAGTGGTATAGGGAAGGAATGACCTCAAAAGGGGATGTTACACATCCCGTATGTTAGTACCACACTGGATCTTATTGCAGGTTGCCTAATAAGGCTCCTTTGGAGGCTTTTTCAATCTGTTAAGTTCCCTTGCAGTCCAGCCCTTCTCCAGGGACCAACTGACACCTTGATCTGTCATTCCAGCCAGGGTTTAGAGTTTGGGGCTTGGGGAGGGCTTCCTCTGCCCTTTCTCCTGCCGTCTGGGAGTAGGAGTTAGATTAACTGTGGGGAGTTACGCTCACAGCATGACATACTAGTGAATAAATGTATGACTGGGTGTTCTCATTCACTTAACCCCAGAAACTGACTGATTTTGGGGGGCTCAGTTTCTCTATCATCTAAAACAAAAGCAGAACCTTCTGTCTTATTGAAATGGAAATAAATGCGAGAATCCATAGATAAATACATTATCCCTTATCCCTCAGTCAACTGCCTTCTTTCTTCCTTTCTTTCAGAGACACTATCATCCAACAGTGCAGAAATTTGCAGCTCACCTTATTGTTGGAGCTCCAACTGAAGGCTCAGGAGCTCTTTCACTTGATTTGAGCCAAAGGTGAGTTATCAAAGAGTTCTGGTTTTAAAAATAGTGCCCTGAAAAGTAGCTGTTGCTCACAGTTTATTAAAGGAATCCCTAAAAATAATTATCCGTAAAATTAAAAGATTCTGTTCTTCAAATTCACTTTCTTTGTTCTTCTGCCAGTACAGAATGTTGGCTGCCTTTTTCTTTTTTTTTTTTTTTTTTCCCTTTTGAAGCTTGTTGCCTTGTATGCCTTTTGAAGCTTGTTGCCTTGCTGTGACTAGGCTAAAAATCTCAAAGTGCAGTGTGCTTTCTTCCCACGGGAGCATATCTGCATCAGCAGCCCTGATCTGAATATGGATCAGGATCACTGAACCATGGCTGTCCAGTGTAAACTGGAAACCAAGTTGCAGCGTAAGGTCCATAGTATGTTAAAATGTAAGGAGAGCCATCCTGGTTCAGACTAAGGATCTAGTTCAGCATCCTGTCTTCAGTAGGGGCTGGAAGCAGGTGCCTCAGGAAGAGTAAAAACAGGGCAAGCATGTTAAGACACACGCTCTGAGCAGTGGCCTAGCCTCCGACTGGTTTCAGCCTGGTGGATTTCCTGAACCTGATACCATTCTCTATTTAGTACCTGTTCATGGAATTATTTTCAAAACTGTTCAGTGTCCCTTGAACCAAAGCACACATTTTGCAAATACAGCGTTGTTTGGTAAGGGCTTCACGAGTCCACAGCTCGTTACGTGAAGACCGACCTTCTTTTGTTTTGAACCTGGTGCCAGCATGCATCATTTAACAGGCCCTGGTTCTTGCCCTGGGAGGCGAAATGAACAGTCTGCTCTAATACACTCTCTCTGTGCCTCAGTTCACTTGGTAGACCTCTATCATATTGTCCCCCTGTCTACCATCTCTTCTGGCTGAAGGGATCTGGCCCAGACAGGAGCTGTTCCATACTTTACAACTCCAAACAGCATTAAGGTCATAATCCCATGAAAGTGTCTGTCATAACAACTATTTTTTCCCTTAAGTGACAGTGGTCAGCTCAGAGCCTGTTGTTTTTATGTGATGCTGAGATTGCTTTTCTCTCTGGGTTGGTTTTTTTTTTTTCCCCACTTAATTTCATTTGCCATTTTACTGGCCATCTCATACAGTCTATTTGCAGTTCTTCACAGGCAGCTCATTCTTACTACCGCAAATAACTTGGTACTCTCCAGCTCATCTTTGAGTGTGTTGGAAAGCACAGGTCCTGGCACAGACCTTGTGGAAATCCATAGTTTCTTCCTGCCATTGCAAAAACTGATCATAGATTCCTGTCCTCTGTTTCCTGTCTTTTAACCAGCTCTTTTCCCATGTGATGGTCTTCCCTGTTCTCCCATGGCTGCTTAGTTTTCATAAAACTCTTTGGTAAGGAACTGTTGGAAATTCAGGCAGATTGTATCAGCTAGGTAATCTTTATCCACATATTTTTTTTACTTTTTCAAGCACGTACAGGGCAAGCAGTGACTGCTGGCAAGCCAACAGAACAGAATTCTTGTCTCCCATTTCTTCTCCTGTCTCCCAACTGAGTACTTGGACACATTTTACTTGCTTTTACTTGCATTGTTCCCCAGCTGTTGGCTTCCGATCTTTTCCAGGTGACGCTCATTACTCAGTTCTTGTAAAGCACGATGGAGAGTGTGAATGGGGTGTGTGTGTGGGAGAAGCTGCTCTTGGTTTGGCGATATAGTACTTAGAAATGTATCTAATGCCATTTTTCTTTCACTCTGTTTTTTGCTGTAGGCCTGCTACAGAACTTTTTGAGGCATACAGTACAAGAGGAATGACCTTTAATCCTCCTGTTGCATCAGTAACACCCAGAAGAAAGGTACTATCTCATCTCTCTATTTCCTTTTTTAACCACGTGATACACCAATATAACCTGTATCTGCTGGCCTGCTATGCAGTGCCCAGGCATTAGCACACTTACTGTGGCTTTCTGGTTTCTGTATTTTCTGTGTCAACTGTTTTTTTTTAACTGGCATAAGATAGCACTGACTGTAAAGAAGGAAGAAAAGCTGTATGAATAGTTCCACCTCCTATAGCATCAGTTAATGTAGCAAGATGAATGTGGTAGCTGTTATTTTTACTTATCTTTTGCACTTTGCAGTGGTTCAGTGCAGATTTCTTGACCCTTTTCTGTAATGATGAACCAATGTTTGTTCAAAAAGCAGTAATAAAAAGCCAGCTCTCTTTCCCCAGTGTGGGTAGTTGGCAGGACAGCTGGATTTCCAGAGCCTTTGATTCAGTATGTAGAAGGATACTGATCCCTATTAGTGTCAGTTTATAGCTTTAAAGTGTAAATTTGAAGAGAACAAAGAGCTAACATATGAAGAAGAGAAATGGGTGAAGACTTTTTAGATCCTCAGCACTGGATGTGTTCCAGATGCCAACCTCCATTAAATGTCCAGTGAGTGCTGTGTCCTTTAAAAAGTGATAATTAATTTTCTTTCTTCCTAATGAAAACATTATAACCTATTAACCTCGTTGGTGCCCCCAATTTGTAACTCAGTAATGTCAGTTAAAGCCTTGAGAGCACAGTATTTTTTTTTCCATTTTAGAGAAGCAACTTCTGAAAATGTGTTTGTACTTACTTATTCTGTCCTTTTACAATGAATTCTTGACGTGTCTGTCCTGCTAGCGTGTTACGTTAGCAGCTCTGACAGAACAAGGCTGGGACGAGCAGATAGGAGAGAGATTGTGTAGTGCTTGAGTAAGGAAGTGCACAAGCTCTTCAAGGTAGCAGAAACAAAGGAAGAGGAAGATAACAGAGAGAACAAACTGTCCGTAGGTGGTTATAGTGGGCATAACTGGGAAAATTACCTTGGGGTCTTGCCTACCCTCTGGCTGTTTGGCTCATTTTAACAAATTTTGGCAGTATTTAAGTTTTACCCTATCTGTCTGGCATGTTTTTTTTCTGTGTGCCATGCTGGCATTGTCTGTCAGCACTTTCCCCCTGTTGACAGCAGTTCTGAATTGGAGTTTTCTTTCCCTGTGCACCACTAAAGGGAGGATCTCATTCGTCCCCCAGTGCACAAAGTACTCGACTACGTAAGTGTTAAGACTTCAACAGGGAGGTATAAAGCATGTGCATGACCTTCCTCATCTGAGCACCAGGAAAGAGTGGAGGGCTCCAGACCTGGCTGCAGCCAGAAGGGATCTCGTGAGGCAGGGTCAGGGCATTCCTTTCTGACTCACAACCTCTACTGTTAGCATCACTGATTTCAATAGCCTTTCGATCAGAGATGCTTGATTTATTTTCATAAGTTGTGTTGAACGGGAAGCAGCATGTACGCTCCTTCACAGCTGGAAGCTGTGGCTATGTGTAGTAGGTAGTCTTCTAAAGCCCAGTTTACAACAAAAGAAAAACCTCACCAAAACCAGGAAGCTTACAAAGGACTGCCTGACACATCGCTTTGTTGCTAGCCAAGTGAAACTTACTGGCAGGCCAGATATACATGAGCTCGTTCCCTAAGTCTGGTCTAGATGACCCGGGGCATGGGAGAGAAACAGGACTGCTAATTTAGGCTATGCATGGAAAACACATACTGGCCTTGTTTAGTAATGCAACTAATGTTTTGTAATTTTCAGGATACGTTCTCACAAACGGATTCATTTATAGATGAAGAGCTAAACAAACAGCTTCAACAATACATCAGTGAGACTGTTGTTCACAAACCCTTGGATTTCGCTAAACACTTGAAGGAATCATCCTTGTCGTAAATGCATCTATCTATCACGTTCAGTTGGCTTCTTAGTTACGGAGAAAGATTGGCTGAAAGGAATTTCCACTCATCGTTAAAGGAATTCAAGTAGGCTTTTGTTTGAATACAGAAACACACAAAAGATGTAACAGCAGTTTTTCCACACAGAGTTACAAGGCCTCTCCGCTTAACCACCGAGCCCACGTTCTCAGGGCTTGGGAACCACCATGAACAGTCACATCAGTAATTTAAAAAGATACTAAACCAGGTCATTTTAAAATTGCTTGCACCATGCATTATAGTATTTTTGTTTATATATTTTCTAATTTTTATAACAGAATATAGACATATGTGTTTCTGAGAAATCACTGGGTTGTGTTGATAATAAATATTTTGGAAATTTTAATATCGTATTGACTTTGATGTTTAAGATACCTAGAGATCTGGAGTATGTATTGCATTTTTTTCTGTTTTCCTTCTGATGTCTCCTAACCATTTATCTCATCTTGAAATGATTTTGCATTTGGTGGGTTTTTTTCCCTCTGATGAATCTTGGTATCGGCAAATTGAGATTACTGAATTCCAGTTCTAGCTATCATCGTGATTGAATGCTCTACTACAATGTCTTCAGTAAACCATCACTGTCAAGAATACTGGACAAATTCAAGGTAAGAATTTATATATTTTTTTTTTTTCTTCATTCTCCAAATATTAGTTATTGCCTGGTTGTTTTAGAATCCATTTTCAGCTGCATGTTGGCTTTGCAAACAGTAAGTAAAATATATTAAATACCTTAAAAGTGAGTACTGGCTTTATCGAAATCCATTCTACGGGGGAGTGTGGTGGGCTGTCCCTCGCTGGCAGCTAATACGTTTTGTAGTGTTTAGTCTATGATGTGATAATGATACATGTTGTAAGTTTTGCAAAGCTTTTGTTCAAGTCACTTAACCTCCTTACAATAATCAGAAAATACTTCTTTTTCTCTAGGGTATTTAGTCCTTCATCCTGATTTATGGTTCTTAGATAGTTTTGTAAGTAATTTATTTTTATTTTAATACATGTTTTTAGTATTAATCAGACTAGTTCACCAAATTTCAAGTAGTTAAACATAAATTCACACACATTTTTGGAATAGACATCTATCTAGTAATGGATTAGAAAATACATATTTTACTATGTAGATTACGAAACTGCCTACATAACACTGATGGTAATACCTGTGTTTCTGTCTGTTTAGGTTGCCATTCCCACAGCTTCTGAGTAGTTCTTTTTAGTTGTTAAGGGGTTGCAAATACGGATGTGATTTAAATTCTGAAAATTCCAAGGGGACCATTTGCCAGTACTTTGTCAGTTCAGGAAGGCAAAAGCAAAGAATCAACATCTTAAACCATTTATTTTTTTTTACAACATATACAAATACAAGTTTATTCTTCAAGTCAGCAGAGAGAAAATAGTCCAGGTGGAAAAGTCACTTTTAAAATTGTTCATTTTACATAGTTTCCAAACAATACAAAGACTGGCACGTAGTGGTGTTGCATTGTCAGAACACTTTGACATGCTTTAAGAGGCAGAGGAAGACAACTGTACAACTAAGTCATTCTGAAATATCCTATACACGTATTGGAGTGAAATCTATTTACTGCTACTGATTTTTGTGTTTAATTTACTAACTCTGCCAAATGTCTATCGCTATTGAAGTTACACAATACTTATCGCAGACAGAAAGAACGCCACCGTTGTTGTTACACTTAGTGGGGAAAAACGCCACCGTTGTTGTTACACTTAGTGGGCTACCCTAAAAGTAAACTGGGTTTTCTAGTGGACTGGTAACAGCCAGTGATTAAAAACCAAATGTTAGCTGAAGCATTCAGAGAGCTAGAGCAGAGCAGATAGTTCAGCTTCAGAAGCTGCAGACTCAGGCTTTCACCAAAGTGTAAAGCTACCAGCAAGTTCTTTTTTAAAGACAAACTATGAATGTAAGAGAATGCGTTCTTGAAATATTTGGATATTTCCATGTTAAAGTCTTTCATTCTTGAAAGCACGTGGTTTCTAGAAGCAGACGACTTTCTAAAGATGGCTATTGAGATACTTCATCTAGTAAGATCTGTAAAAATAACGTGACTAGGTTTTAAAGATTAAAACTGACATAGTATTCTTTATTCTTCTAACTGCTAAACTTGGGATTAGTAAAATAGAAAGAGGAAACCCTTCAGGCGATAGGAGGTACCTCCTGGTGTGCCCCAGTTCCTGCAAACTGAGTAGTACTGCAACGTGGCCAGGATCCGTGGCTGCCCAACTTTTGTCCCGTACAGTCACACCACTGCAAGCAGCACGTGCTACCCAAGGAAAATATGAGAAATTGGTAGAAAAGTAACAATGATTTTAAAATAGTATAGAATAAAATACTTCTGTATTTTTGCCAATAGGCAACAGAATGTGAGATTTCCACCTGTAAACTGTTCAGTGTGAGGCCTGCTACCGCTCAGAGACTGCATGTTTCTGGAAGGTGTTGATTATTTACATTCCTTTCTTGCAAACTTCATCCTGGAAGCTGCTTCCTGTAAATAGTTTGTAATATAAAAATGAATGTATTTTCCTGATGTCCATGCCCAGCCAAAAGCACAGAAAGGGACAAAGTTATTTTGTCAGTCTTGTCATAGGAATGTGTGGACAGGTATTGCTGCAGAAATAAAATCTGTGGCTAAGCAGAATAAACTTTCCTATTAGAATAGTAACTCAGCACAAGAAATCTGTCTAATTGGGCTTTCACAAAAGTTAACAAAAAACCCTCCTGTTTAATGCTTCAAGTGGTGTTGTATTGTCATTATTAGGATATTTGGAACTAACACAAATGGAAGGATACTGTATTCCTTTCCAACTTCACCCCAAAAGGTACCACATTTCACCAACAAAAGTTTACTCTGATGCTCACCAGTACCTAAACTTGAAATTAAGTGATACATGTACATTAATGAAAATACTGGAACAGTATAATGTCTATGTGTCTATAAACCTGGTTTTTTTTAACAGAAAGCCAAATATTTTGCTGTTCTCTTTCCCCGTGATAAACAGCAGCAAAAGCAGACCTTGATTGATGAGGAAAATACTTCTATTAATCAACTATTCCCACAGCTAGAAAATTATTGTCTTAGTACAAAACTACTGTTTTTAAATTGCCACTAGACTGCAGGCTAGTGTTAGACCTGCGTTACACAATGTGACATGGCTACCATTGTCCCTCAATTTCCCAAGGGGTTTTTTTCTTTTTAAATCTATGTGACAGAAAACCATTAGTGGATGACAACATGGGTGTAATAACTTCCTATGTTGAATCTAATTAATTAGCAAGCATGTCTTCCAGACTACTATGATACTACAGGTGATGTTAAGAATTTTATTTTCAGTGCTGCTGAACAGAACAAAAAAAAAAGCCAAATAGGTAAGGGCAAACTCTCTAGGAAAGTAAGTATTGTTTCTAAAATGCCATAAAAACACCGGAAGAAAAAAATTCTTTGTGATGGGAAACTGCTACTGTGTTGAAAAAACAGAGAGAATGAAACGAATATTAAAAAAAAAAAATTGCATTAGTTGAATTGCACGGTAGGTTGATGTAAGTAATTCCAAAGTATTCCAAAGCAAACTATGCATATAAAACTACGGGTGAGTTGTCACTTCGAACATTTTACTCCGTATCAGTCTTGCATTATGCATGCGCCAGGGGGGTGGGGTAGGGCGAGAGCATAGCTCATTCTTACAGGGGCTGGCTACGTCGTTGGAATTGGTGATACACGAGTGAAGAGGCTGAGCCAGGAGGTGGTTGGGTTTTGAACTGCATCACGATTGCTGAATTGCCAAACGCCGTTTTGCTACATCAGTACGGATGATAAGCAATGGGAAGTGCCTGGTCTCTGGGAGGATATGCCACAGGGAAATTTGACTTTTTTTGTCTGGTGTCTGTGGGTGTTTTCCCTGGAAGCTGGAAATGACCTCAAGAGGGCACTTTTTTGCTTTGGTAATGGCTATTTTATAGGAATTTTCTGTAGTGTACAGTGAAGGACTTCACAGCTTCTGGTGACAGAACACAGGTTCTGTCTGCTTGTTTATATGACAATTAATGACTTTGCTTTCTTTTATTTTGTTTTCTAATTATTGGGGGGGGGCGGTGTTGGTTGTCACGGGACTACTGCCTGTAACTTCTTTCCCTTTCGTCCTTGCACTATCAAAAGTAAACCTCATTTTAGTTACACTGCTGTTTCATTCTTTGCCTGATGCAGTTTCTCTCTTAGGAGCAGCAGCATTTCATGCTCGAGTGCTAAAGTTGATGTGGAATAACTGAGTGCATGAATCACTCCCTGTATTAATGGATTTCTTGATTTAGTCCCACCAGGTAACTGAAATGCTTTCTTTAGGGATTGCTCTAGGGAGACAAAACGTGTGCAGACAAATTTCTTCACCACAGATACACTTCATGTGGGAAGTCAAAGGCATGACTGATTTCAGCGATTGTTTCATTTGTGCCCCTGTAAGTTGGTATGGGTTGTTTTAACTAACTAAGCACATTAATAACTCCCATGGAGAAAAAAAAAAGAGAAAACCACAATTAACTTAAATATCAACAGATGAATTCAGCAAACAAAACTTTGTAACAGTGTTTCTGTGTAAACAAAAATGTCAAGAGTTATAGTGTACGGGTTCTTTATACTCTCTGGGTTTAACAGACAAGTAAAAAGACATTTCCTGACTGTATGGAAAAACGTATTTTGAATTCAAACACATTTTGAGTTTGGTCAGTTTGGGGTATTGAACGTCTTGTGCTGAAAAGAAACAACCAGAAAAGTTCAAACATTTTTTCCTCTAAATCCAGAGAGAGGTAAAAATTCTGCATTTTCCGAGAAGTAGTATATGATAAATATATTACACAATGGGATGTACTTTGGAACGTGATAATAAATATTTTTTCTTTAAACACAAGCCTGGAAAACTAGAATCTATACGAAGAAAATGTTGTTCCTTGTCAAAGTATCACTACCAGTTAGGTGTACTTAGCTATTGTACATTTTGTTAAAGTAGATAAACCATAAATAATTAGAGCGTTTTGTGTATGTTCAAAGTTAAACAGATATGCGAAGGAAGTTACAGTATATTTAAATCTCTTTACAATCACTTAACACAGTGTTTAACAGAAATCTTCAGGTAAAAGTGCATTATTTAAATATAATACACATAAAAGAACACTCTGGTTCCCTGCCTTCAGTTTCCCTAGAGGCAAGTAACTAAAATTATCTTTTGTTTAAAAAGGGGAGGGCAACAACACGTTTGTTTACAACATACAGTCCAAGAAAATTTCTTCATCCGCCGATCGAGAACCTGCAGATGTGAAGACACGGGAAGAGGAGACTCCTGTGATAGCTGACAGGCATCTTTCCAATCTACGACATCCCACTCAGGATTCCCAGATTCTGGATGTTAATCCAGCAGCATTGCCTGGATTAAGCATCTGTAGCACAGGGCACACAATTGCTGACCAGTTCAGACCGCAGCAGGTTCCTTCAAAGGCACTGCAGAAGGATTCAGTGATGTAAATTCCAGTTTTCAAAAAAATGAAGGACCAAATGCAGAAGAGGAGGGAACGTGACTGGGATCTTTCCACAATTTACTTTGCTTTTCTTGAATTCCGATTGTTTTGATGATGTAGGGTTTTTTTATAGTAGCCTAGAAATAAGGTATCAAATTTGTCCCTTCATATCTGAAATATTTTGCAGATGAAAATATTATTTGAATTCTGTTAATGATTTAGCAGTAGTGTAACCGTGCGTGTCAAAGAATGCTTTAATAATTAGGTGTATGTGGAAAGAAAAATGTAATATTAAATTGGCCATATGTGAGACAGGATTATCAACACTGAGATTTCGTCTTCATTTACAATGAGCTGTAACTTCTCAGATGATACCTCAGTGCTATAGTAGCACTATGCAAATATCTGGTTAGTGTACGTCGGTGGACAAGTTACATGTACTATCTTCATATAAACGGGACAGTCTTGCCTTGCGTATTACATTTGTTGTTTTAAGTCAAGCAAGATGGAAGAAGTTGAAGAGATACAGAAAGGGTAGTAAAAATGTTTAAACATTTCTGGGAAAATTTCCACAGAGAGAAATTAACACTACAAACCTGTTTTAGCTAAAATGAGATTGTCGGTCCTGATGATTTTATTATATGCATGTAATAAAAAATAACAAAAGCTCTACTGGATACTTTATTCAATTTGGCCCAGAGCAAAAGAGTAACAGGACATCGTTAATTAAGCACAGTTAGTTGATTAAAATGCATATCATAAAATCAACCAGGACGCAACATTTTGGTTTTGTTTTTCAACTGGGCAAAGAAAGTGGGCCGAACTCCAGTCTTCACACCATTCTGATTCACTGTAGCAAATGCCGTAATAACTAACCGGAGACCTTACTGTGCCTGTGCACACCAAGGTGTAAGGCTTTTATGGACCTTTCTGTCAGTCCCTTGTACCTCACTACGGTTTAACCAACTACAACGTTGAAAAAAATACTCTGTAAATCATGTATTAAATGATTGCTCAGAGTTAGAATCAACATCTCGTACCTGAACAGACCGTTCTGTAGGCAGTGGTGGTTATTATTCCATAATGTCACTAAAAGTCAAACCGCACGCAGACCTTTCATCCTTGCTCTGTGGACTGTCCGGCAAGACCTGCAGAGGTGGCGATATGAATCCCCGATACTGCTTACTTGACTTGGTTAACTTCTTGAGTTCACTGGTGAAGGAAATGCCTTTTCTTTTGTCATCTCGTGCTGCCTGTAAAAAAAAATAAATCATAGAAGTGGTTGAACAGGCTGTTTGTCAGCTGTGAAATAGGAATTAATATGAAACCACCCAACATGTTTCGAAGCAGGCCTCCCTTTTGAAATTCAGCGTGGCCGTGCTTTCATAGCCAAGTGCATTCTTCTGAATAATTTAATTGAAAATTATGCATTGTAAAAGATATGTTCAGCAAATTTGGTATAAACTTGTATAAAAATCTGTGCTTATGACACAGTTACTTTAAGGCAACAACTGCTGCGGATTGGTGGCATCCTCTGGAAAGGAAAACATGGCTCCTCCCAGCAGGCATGTACTTCATTCCTGCCATTTTCCAAAGCCTGAGATAAAGCAACAGAACAACTTTTTCACTGGGCAGGAATAAAGGGGACTTTATTCCAGTAGTTTTTAGGTTCTGCCCATTTGAACAGTCCTGCTTTACTGTGATGGGGAGCAGGGCATGCCCAGCCAGAAGATTTTGAAAAACAGAAAGCTAGCAGCAGAAGATCAAGGGTGTCATGGGATTTGCAGGCTGTGAGGGAATCGTGTTGCTGGATTTAACGGATGCAATTTTGCAAAGAACGAAAGTAAGGGGGGTGGGGAGAAAAGAGGAATCTGCTTTTTGCTGTAGTCTTTTCTCCCCACCCAGCCTCATGCCAGTCACGTCTCCCTCCCATTGACAGTACGTTCCCATTGAGCTGATCATACACCTTCTATAAAACCTGCTGCAAAGCATTTCATCTTTTACCTGAACCTGTTCTTTGAGTTTAAGGATAAATTTTCCTGCTCCCTTCCACTTGCTTTGGGCCTGAAACACACACTCTTGATCAGAGAGAATCCTCTGAGATGGTTTAGATGTTGAGGACTTTTTGTTTGCTGGCTCTTTCGTCACCTCTTCCAAGAGCACGTAATCACTTGGATTTGGATTGCTCAAAATGCTGTAGGAGTATTTGGCTTTGCAAAGAGTCTGTTTAAAAGCAGAAAAAAAGATGACAAAAAAGGCGGCATTCCCTCAGATTCAGGTTACTAAACTGATTGCTCAGCTAGTGGCGAGAACAAACCCCACCTTATCTTGTGTGAAACCAACCTCCACCCTACGCATTACAGACCTACTAAATGGGAACGTGTTGCTCACCTGCTGTATGACATCCTGAGCTGTGCTAAAGCGGGGAGCTTTGATGACAGTGCGTGGTTGCTCTGGGGAGACATCATGTACCTGAACAAAGAAACTGTCATCCTCAGAGCTGATGGCTGCATCTTCCTTGGCTTCTTGAAAGAGGTTTCTCTCGTTTAAATTCTATAGAAAAAAGGAGAGCCAAATTAATCTACTGCAGATTTTAGACAGAATTCCTCCCCACGCCTTCTCTCAGATAATGCGTTTCTCTCCAACCCCTTGTAACGTAGCTGGAATTCATAAGCTGTAAACACGGGCTGCGTATCGCACCCTAGAAGTGGACCAAACTCCTTGTTTTTCCATGCAAATTTGCAGCTGCATTTCTAGCTCCGAGATCTGAGGCTGCTACCTGCAGAAAGGCTCAAAATTACAGATAACGCTTTGAGGTACTAGCATCACAGGACAAGACTACAGCATAATTTTCACATACGCTAAGACAGATTTTAACTCTTCTGAAAGAATGGGGTTTGCCAGTGACACATTTGTGGTCACATACACTTACAAAGTAAGTGTTGCAGTCAACTGAATTAAGTAGGCTACTACATCCACAAGTGAATTTCTACCTAGTAATTTTTGCTCCAAATACTAGAAATAAAGGAAAACAGAATGCTGATTTGTGTAATACAATGGTAACTTGTCAAATTGAAGCTTTATCAAAAGTTGCGTCAAAATAATTAGTTAAAAATACATTTTTTCATTTTAAAGGATCCCAGAGGATCTCTGTCATTTGTGTATGTAAAATCTGTGTGTATAAACATATGTTACATATATTACTATGTTCAGGCTAAGCAAGCATTATTATATGCTGAACTGACCAAAGGAAATGCCTCTGAAAATGAGATCATTAAGTGTCTTTCTCTTGCTTTTTTGTTTCTCTCTCACAAGCCTGGGCACCAGCATATTTTCAAGCTGTGGATGTTTTGCTCATAGTTTAAATTGCAGTAATCACTCCATCTTCTTCCTTTAAATTTAAAGAAATCACTTATTTCATTATTTTAGGCTATCATTGATAATTTAATCAGCCTTTGAGGTTTTTAGAGTTCCTTAATATTAAAATCCTTTCTAATTTTTCCAAACAGAGAAGAAGTTGCTGACATCTAAAGTGATAATTGTAGTCTGGAGTTCTGTCATCTATGAGCCTTTGGTATTAACTATTATCCTCCTTTCTTTATATTAATTTCCTATCACATCAAAATCTAGATTTACATTAAATTAGAACTATCAGTCAAAACAGTATGCTAGTGGGGCATTGAACTGTTGAGTAAGCGATAATGATGAAACGCCACATAGCTGATCCTAGAGCTGAGTGAAGTTAGTGTCGCACAGGTGTATAAAGTCTAGTTGTGCTCACTCAGGAGTTATGTTTGGTTTTAAATGATGTACGCGGCATTGACATTACTCACCAAATAGGGAAACAAATACTGCACCCTTTTGTTTCCTGGTCCTAACAGCTATTTTTAGCTACCTTTGTAAATAACAATTTATCTAAAACAGACTTACTTCCTCTCGGGTTTTAAAGATAATCCTTCCAACATATCCTTCTTCTGGGAACCAACTGTTCAAAAGCTGCACTAACCCTTCTTCAGGACCAATCACTCTCTGGAATGGTGGTTTTCTGCATTCGCTCTTTTCTTTTGATATAAAACTTTTCTCTTCCATCAGAAAATAGTCTGCAGCACATGACTCGGTGCCTTTTGTGGTAGCCAAGAGCTAAGACAGACCAGAATACACACACAGCAATTAGAATGCTAAATATAAACACTGCATAATTAGTAGTTACAAATGAGAATGAATAAAGAAACTTTAAGAATCAATAACTATTCTCATAGCGTAGGCAAGATTTCTGATGTGCTATTTGTTATTCAGATATTTTACTCCAGGGTAATGTACTGTTCTCTTTAGCCTAGCCAAGCAGTTCAACTATTCCAGACAAGGCAGTACTATTTAAGCTTATTTCTGTCCTGTTTGGCTGGCCAGACAATTTATTCATAATCCCAGGACTGTACAGTCTTTTCCCACTGCTAGAATAACAATCCCTGTTGAGTTGACTGGTTTTTCTACTCATGAACTTAGCCCTCTAACTTTTACTCTTTATTCCTGTGGCGCTCAAGTTCAAAGAATTGCGCAGAAATGTTTGCCCTTGTTGTAAGGACAGCCCACTGCCTCCGTCGGTCAGAAAGATTGTTTTTCTCATCTGCATATGCCCAAATATTAAAATACTAACAGGGAATATGTTCTAAGATTATAAACCCATTCTCTGAAGCCAAGCTTGGGAAAATTTCACTGATGATAGCCTGCGTTTGCAATGCAGTTAATTCCACAGCAATACATTTCTAAAGCACCTCCCTGCTGTGATGAATGAAGTACAATGACCCTGCATGGGAGAAATGCAGGGAGATCGATGTCCAGAATTATGTTAGTGTGGATTCTTGCAACTAGTCTGCAATTCAGCGGGCAACTTACCTGATGGAGAAGCTGTGCAGCCGTGGTCCCCCCACTTACATTAAAAACAGTGAAAGGCTCCGGGCCTGGAATTCCATGAATCGTCACTTTGTAAGTCACAGCAGCTTTCCTTTCCCCCATGCTAAACAACTGTCCAGACAACATTCAACAGGTTACTGAATGTTTTCACACAGGCATGTTATTTTTAGGTTGCTTAAAAGAAACTGTACACACAAGTTGTAAGGACCTTGACAGAGCAAAGCTATCCAGCTAATACATGTCTCTTACACTACAGATCAAGGCATTAAAAAAACCCCCAACAAACCAACCCCCCAAAAGACCCCAGCCCACCCTACCTTGAAGCTGAAGAGAAAGAAGAAAAAGGAAGTTTTCCAGTGAGAATACATAAACTGCCACTGAACAAAGGGTGGACCTCCATCGCTCACTATCTGTGTTCTAGCTGAGCTCAGGCTATTTGGATTCAGCGTATGAATTCAGCTTCGTTTTACCCTCCAAACCATTTATGTTCTTCCTTTCTGCCCTAGTAATTCACCAAGATATGTGTTCGGCATGTATTCACAGGAGGATAACATCTGCAACACATCTGCTGCACACACAGTAGCTCAGGAGGTTTTATCTAACACTTTAGGAATCAGCAAAATGATAATATACATGCTTAAAGTTACTAAAACACAAGTAACCTGGGTAACCTAACATTAAGGGCTATTTAAAAAAAAATACATCATATCCATCCATGCATGCATACATACGTATTGTCATATATATTACACACACGTGTATGTATACATATTTGTACACATAAGCATATATATGTGTGCACCCACACACATAAAAATACGTATATATTTATGAAAATACAGACTCCATCTTTTCCTGTAATAGAATTCAATTTTACTCTCATTATTCCAAAGTTGTTGGTAATTTGCATCTTTCTTTTTTTGTCCCAAATGCATTGCTTATGATTCATGCATAAAGGAATGCATGAGGCAGCTCTGAACCTCGCTGCTCAACCACACTCCTCCTCCAGCAGAGGAGTTCTTGTGCTCTACCTAAACACACCTTTGAAAAGATTTACCCTCCCACAGTTTCAGCCAGGTGGGAGAACCTTACTTCCACCAAAGCCCAGAAGAATTAGGCATCGAGGTACTTCTGAAAATGTGCAGGTTTAGGGGCTAACAGCTTTGAACAGCCTGGTTCTAGAATTCTTCAGACCATAGTAGTCATTAAGACAAGAATACATGGCATTCACAAAAAAAAAAAAAATTACATTACCACAGATGCAGGCAGAGCGTTTCCAGAGGGACTTTCTTCCATTCTCCGACTGTTTATGAACAAACTAGAAATTTCTAATGCTTCATTGTGCAGGTTATGGAGCTGGACGTGTCTATAGCCTAAAGAGAAAAAAACCCTTCTGTAAGTACTTTGCCACATCCTAGGACACCAGTCTCATAAACGGAAAACTCAAATTTGCTATACTTCTAGCTACCATTTGCCACACCTATAGGATTTAAAGCACTGGAATAACACTGCATTAACACTCTTTGTCTGTACAACAGTGGAACGAAAATGCTGTGAACTGCTGAGTGGCTAATACAGCCGCCTACCTTTGTTTTGCTGTAATATTCAATATATTCATATATTAAATAGCTAAATATTAGAATATGAATGAAACGAGGACAAATTCTCACTGGGAAAATGCATGTCTGTGGCCAGATCTCCTCATACGCTAAGACTGTTGCGTGCTATTACAGTGGCACGAAGCAAACGTGAAAGTATTTTTACCGTTCTGCTGAAGAGCTGCTGGCAATATGGAAACTCCCTCCCCCAGGTGTCATAGAATCTTCATCTCATAGATGAGGTGCTTCCTCATCTCTCTCTCACCTTTTTTCACCCTTCCTTCACCTCTCCTCCAGCCACGGCTGCAAGAAGTGCAATTCCCCTCTGCCCAGTGATCACCAGTTACAGCAGTTTCTTGGGCAAAGGACAAGGCAGGGAGTGAAACCACTCCACGCTTCCTAAGGGAGCGGCAAGTCTCAAGGTGAACACAACCTCACAGCCACACCTCAGGATCGGAGCAACCGCGTACAAGATGCCCCAGTCTCTGCAACAGCACAAGATCTGACTTTTTACAAGTCACTAGGGCAGCCTCCAGCTCCCAGGGAGTCTATTAGATCAGCATCGTGCTGCCAGGGCAAAGTATGTTGTCTGATATTTGCTCCCTGTCTCCTCCAGAAAAATGCAACCAGCTGATTAAAAATATCCCTCCGGCAGGATTCAGTCCAGGAATCTGCTGGACCATTTTGGCATAGGGTGTCACTACAAACTATACTGTACCTCTTTTTAGAGCTTTTAGGGGAATGATTCTCTGAGCTGTTACAGCTGAGCTGTTATTTTCAACAACTGCGAACCGAAGAAAGACCAAATCTTCAAAGTGAACACGGAAAAGGAACTGTTCATTCCACATGGGGTTGAGAGTGTTGCGATGAATGGGCTTCGTCCGGAAATGGCAGCTATCCAGAGGCATCCCCAGCACATCGATTTCAATGCACGGACTGCCCGTGCTATTGCTAGGGCAGACGTTCTGTCCGGACACAATCTGAAGCCGAGGAGTACACAGAGAAACCAATTAGTGGAGCAATTCTTTTACTGTCACAATTCTGAGCTAAATATTGTTTATCACACTCCTAAGCACAGTTTGTTAACATGCTGATTTAATTACGCTTCCCTACTTTTGTAACTGCCAGGACAGTAATTTCAGAAGCAGAGCCGCTTCAACCCCCCCCATACCGTTGCTACGGTATCTTTCCTCTGAAAAAAAAAATACACTATACATCATGAGCGTAACCATTCAAGGCATCTGAAAGTTAATCCAGAAGGAATGTACCAGTAACGTAGTCAAAAAGGATCAGATTTTCTTCTCCATTACTCTGGGGTGATGGCACTGATCTCTGGCTTGCTTTGGCATCCACAACACAAGTATCAGGTGTGCAATTACCGCAGCTGGGAGAATTTTGGTTCTTATGAATCTCACTTTTCTGAAACATTTCCTGGAAGGGACTAGCTTCTTAGAATATATTTTTTTTTGGCCATAAATCCATGAATGATATGTCTTATTATATAACTTCAGAAAAAATATTTTTTTAATATTCAGTGCAGCTTTTCATAATGGCTTTTTGCGTAGCTTCTCAAGTGTTCACAAACGTGTGAAACATCCAGGCACATCTATAATTTTACACAGTTGTGTAGTCCCAGGGAAAACACTTTCAGGACTGGGTTTCGACAAATATTGTAAAGGAAACAGTGAAAGTAGCTCTGGATACAAACCAGCCAATAAAATAAAATAAAGACAATTATTTGCTCCTTCCCCCTCCAATTTCTTTTAGCTATGCTGACCTTCAGAAGTACAAGCAACAATTAAAGGTTCAATCTTTTCATACAGAAGCGTGACTGTAATGCTGGTTAAAGACTGTAGTTAAACGTTGTCTACTTCTATCTGTTTGGCTATATGAAATTCCCTTTTAATGTACTTACTGTTAAAGAATATATAGCTGGCTCCTTATTATCAAGATCTCTTTCTAAAGGACAAAACTGCTGGTACATGGAACAATTTTTATCCCACAGAACAGGAGGTTTCAAAACATATCCACAGCCGCCATTAGCCTCAAACATCGCTGCATTAAGTTGCAGAGGAAGATCTGTGAAAGTAAGGCAGCCAAAACTGACAAAGAGCAATGGTACACTGGAAAAACTGTAACAGTGAAGACAAAGACATGTTTTAAGTATCTTTTTTTAATTTTAGTTGTGTACTATTAATTCATTCTTGGTTTTCAGAGATAGCTATAATTTACGTATCCAATCTATCCAATACTTAATTATACAAAACTATAAGAACAATTCATTCTTTTCTATCCCTTTCCATTGTCTTTATGCAACTGTAGGGCTTGCCTACACCTATTCTCTGAGAAGTTTCCAGGTATTTGCCCTGAACTGCAGAATGAAAAAGCACTGACTGTGTAGCTTTGCGGATCCCCCGTCGAAAAGGTGAAGGAACACAAGATAGGATACCAAATGGCCCAAAAACGTTTTGATCAACATTAAACCAGCATCCAAGGCGGCACTTCTAAATAAAAAACAGTTCAGTACCTTTTTATACTTGAAATTATCAGAAAGGGATAACAGCTACTTGAACCGGGGAAAAAAAACAACCTTCAGCAATAAAATAAAAATAAAAATGGAATGTGTTGCTGTCCAGGCACTTCTGTGCTATCAGGAGATCTGCTGCATTGGCATAAAGCTCCTGAGCTCTAGGATCGCTGCTCTCATGGACCAGATTGTCATGGTATGAACCTGCTTGTGCTGGGGCACAGAGACAGGTACATCCCCTTGTGACAGCAGGTAAAAGCAAACATCAAATACAAATTCACAGTTTAAGGACTTATTTCACATTTAAAATGTATTAAAATGTGCGTTCGTGTACCCATACCATCTGTTTGGTAGTTAAGAGCCACGAGCTGTACGCCATGGAGCCAGAAGATCAGTGGATGGGGATTTGAGGAGTCAATGCGCGTGGCAGCAGGGTAGGTCCTCAGGAGCTGACAAGTGGTGTGCTGGATCAGCTTCTGAGAGTACCGCCTGCACAGCCGCTTAGCAGCGTTCTCGTTCAGGGAGGAGATATGATAGCACTTGGGCGTCCTTATGATAGCACTGAGAGAAGCTGGAGAGTTGTAAGGACAGCAAGGATCTTCCCAGGTCTGCCGCACCACATCAAAAGGACCTGGAAAATAAACAGTACCTTCACGTTACAGCTGCAGATCTAGAGATTCCAAGAATTCAATGTCTTCTAGTGAAGTATGTGTGCATACTGTGGTTGTGGTAGAAAAAGGGGATCCTGGAAAATGACACTACTCACTATAAGTGTCACATTCCTTCTTATACAGTAAGAACAATCCATGAGAGGAAACATAATGTTTAAATATTGAAATGATACTGTGATTAGATGTGCTAACAACCATTTTCATAAATAAATACTTAATTGGCATTTGCCTAAATAAAATAATGGAATAAAATTCCATTCTTCTCATTTATACATTTTACATGAGGAAGGGAGGCAAGATTGAAACCCATCTGCCAAGTCTCCAAACAGGCAGCCTAGAGAGTGCCGTTATGAGCTAGGGGACAAAGCCAGCAAAATACTTCTATCCTCTAGAATTAGGCGCTAGACTTCTTCCTTTTTAGGACACTGGCCTCTAGAAGGGAATCTAACCTGTCTGCTGCAGCCGTGCCCTTGGTCTGAAAGAAACGCAACGTTCCTTGAGCCACAAAATGAGTACAAGAAAGGGTGCAAGTCTGTAACTTTCTGTTTATGGCAGTCACCTGAAAGGCAGGGGATCTGGGTCCCATCCCTGCTCCAGAACCTTTTTTGTACTTTCTTTGTATTTCTTTACATCTGTTCATACGCAGAAGTACAATTTCCAAGTTCACAAACTGAATCACCTGTGGAGTCTAAATACCTCCAAGGTGGAACACGGGAGTTTGCACGATTACACGTTTGGACTTGGCTGAATTTTAGGCAACTAAGTCCTACTTCAGACACTAAAAATCCTTTTCTGGATCCAGCCCAACAGTTCTGCCTTCCATTTGTACTTTGAAAATATTCGTTCATACCTTTTAAAATACAAATTTTACTTAAAATGTATGTTAGTTTTGTATCATTTATGAGTTAGGGTCTTCATAGTCCTGACCAAGTAATCCTATTTTAACATATCCACACTCAACACTTCAGTTATAATAGTGTTACTGTAATAGTTGCTGCGCTAACGAAAAACCATTCCAAAGTTCAACATCTTGCACATTGTAAAGTATTTGATCTTTAACAACTTGGTCTGATACATGTGTTGGATTACAGAGTCATTCCACGTGACTGGTGAAAGAAGATGCTAACTTTACCTTTTCCAGATGCTTTGGCAAGAGCAGCTGACTCCCCAGGGCTCAGCCTGCCAGGATTGTTGCCAAAAATGGACTTCCTGCTTTTTCTTTCTTTTCCTCTGCTAGAGCCAGATGGGTTTAGAGTTGACAAGCCTGTTCCCATAAATGTAAAATAAATGAGCCAAAAAACATGACCAAGAGGGCATGACATTTTCCATCATATTTTACATTATTTT
The DNA here is from genome assembly GCF_000699145.1 of Aptenodytes forsteri. NCBI lineage: Eukaryota > Metazoa > Chordata > Aves > Sphenisciformes > Spheniscidae > Aptenodytes > Aptenodytes forsteri. The sequence goes on from NW_008795129.1 coordinate 8,260,512, forward strand.
TGAAGGCATGAATACTCCTGTTATATAGTACACAGGGCAAGCAGTGTATTTTTCTCCATAATTTAATTTTAACGTCTTTATGTACATACATGCCTTTATATATGAATATATTATGTATGCTTTTAAATATAATGTATATTAAAACTTATATGAAGCAATACAGACATACAGTTATCTCTCTGTGATAGAACTTTTCTCCATTTTACTTTTTCGCTTGAGGAAGGCAGTGGCTCTGTCTCAAATTACCAAATGGTCCTAATTAATACTAAAAAATTCTGCAGTAAGTTCTAATGTATTCATCCTTAGAATAATTTTTAAAACCCCCTCCTTTCTACAGAAGCAATAAATCTGTACAGCAGTGAATATAATGGAATTCATCTAGGATAGGATACCTACATAATTAAATAAATGCAAAAATATGATTTAAAGATATAATGTAAAGGAAAAAGCCCAAATGCTGTCGGTTAAACGGTTTAACCTCAAGATGTTTTCAGAGTTATCTTCTGCTTAGAATTTGTATTTCAATGACGGGAAATATGGTAGGTGTGCAAAATCCATTAAGCGTTTAATAGCCAATATGTACTAGAAATGGAGCTGGAAAGCTCTAGTATAGCTATTATTCAAACATCTGTATTCCAGCAAAATAATCATTAAAATCATGATCTAAATCCCAGTGAAATAAACAGACTTAATCCCCCTTAAGGTCAGTTTCTTTCTGTTGACTTGGGGAGAGCACATGGCAGACCAAAACTAAAATAAGTCAAAATGCACGACAGTTATTCTGACACCCACAGCAGTGAGGTGTGGGATGCTCTCACAGACCCAAGATATACTTGTGATATAAAATGTAACAAAGCAAGTACACTGTTATTTGCCTAACTGACGCACAAAACGACCCTCACGAACTCACATCAATTCACACCTGCCTAAAGACAGTTCTGGATTTAAGACTAATATTTCAACTACAAATGTAAATCACAAAGAGGATACATTGGACTCTCTTCTACTGAAGTCTGTCCACAGCTGTAAATGTTCAGCTCTCAATCTTTACGGCATGTCTACATATACTTAGTAAAATTATGCTGATAGTTTCAATGGAACTGCTTGGGTTAGTAAAATTTAGGATATACATAAATGTTTTCAGCGTTGGAGACGTACTGTCTCTTCGGGCCAAAGCATACACATAAACCAGAAGATGGTAGAAGCTGAGATCAAGGAATACGAACTGACTAGAAGAATGAGGAGTTGGGCACTGTGCGCTTCCAGCACTATTTAATCCCAGTTTTCAACGGATCAAATGGTTTTGGCAAGCAAGATCCAGGTTTCAAAATCCTGTTGTGAAGACAGTCACTGAGGAAACAGACTAACCTCATAAATCACCAGAGAGTGCAGTGCAAAACACCAGGGTTAACCGAACCCAATGCGATGGCCACAGGGTAAGCTGCAGCTGGGAGTTTTCTCTCAGTCTTTCCCATGGCCATGCTTTGCATGTGACACGCCTCCTCCCAGAGGCAAGCTCCATTTTTCACTCCCAGTTAAACTTGACTCCAAAATATAGCATCACCTATTCACAGAATCATAAATTCATAAAATAATGGAAGTTGGCAAGGATCTGGAAGTCATCTGGTCCAACTCTCTGGTCAAAGCAGGACCAGCTTAGATCCCACCATACTGCACGTAGATCCTATCATACCGCCATAATGACAGAGTAAATGTTTTGCATTTCCCTACAACATCTACGCTATATCCTTACCGAATTTAGTGCCCATCTCTCATGTTAGGTATAACCATGCTGCTTTACTGCCTTTAGATTTTTAATCCAGAGGATGGCAAACTTCCCTGCCCTTCTTATTCTAACCATGCTCAATTAACAGTTTAAACTGTAATTGTCACCTTCTCACCATGTGTTTCAGACCAACAGCCAGTTAGTCTGCAGGTTTGCAGACCTTGAAAAAGAATTTACGGTACTTTTGTATGTAGGGTGCCCTTTTTTATGTTCACTTTAATTTCTTGAAAAGTGATACCATAGGGGCAGATCGTCTGATACAATGGAGATGGTGACTGAATTTCATGCTGGTCAGCTCAGGTGACTCCCTGCTCTCTGCACTTGATTGTGCAGATCCTGGTTTTATGTACTGAACTTTCTCTACTCATTGTGTAAGGATCCTCAGCACCAAGGCAACGAGCCATGTGCCAGTGGGTTATAGCAGTACTTTGCTCAAGTATGCTTCACTGCCCTCATCTTGGGTGACCCAAAAGAACAGACCTTCACCCTCTTAAATAATGGTATGATGGTACCCACCAGACTGAAATTGAAGTTAAGCAAGGACCGTAAGGGTCAAAAACCACTGAAACAGCAAGAGTTGTGGTGAATTGCTGGAACCCAGCAATCTCTGGGTTCCTTGTTACCAGAGATTTTATAAACAAGAAAAGTTATTTTCTCCACATGATAAATTCTGTTTTGACCAGGGAGCACTTAGGGAAGTCTGTATTACTCAGTAGGCTAAGATAAGTGAACATAACGGTCCTTGTCCTTTTTTATAGTCACAAATCAGGGATTAATATTCAGGGACAGAGGCAACTGTAAACACAGAATAGAAATACATGAAGACAGGAGAAATAAAGTATTTACACCGTTGATCAGCCACTGACATGAATTCTGCCGTCCCTATTTCCAAAACTCTTGCATTTTCTGAGTTGGTTAGGAACCCAGTCAATAAAGCTACATAGTCATGGATGTACCAGCCTTGTTCTCATCATTATTAGTGGACAATATTGGGGTATGGCAGTGCACCATATCTGTGCCCACCAGCTGAGCAGAGGAATCCAACCAGTAGCATGGTGGCCATGGAAGTCTGCATATCTTGCAGAGAAGGCAGTATTTGTGTCAAAGGAGACAAGGTTTGTTGGAAAACTAATTTCTACAGCTTCATGTGTTCGTCTGTGAAAGGAACTCATTTTCTTAATTGTTCTATTCACGTCCCCTTTAAAGCAAGAGGAAAAAAATCAGATAAGGAAAGCAGGTATTTCTTTTATAACTGAAATTACATTAAAAAATTGAAATATTTTAAAGTTTTCTTAGAACATCAGAACTTGTGTGTCAAAATGCTTGGAACAACTTAAACTATCTCTGTTTAATCTTGAATATCATTCTTTAAAAGAAAATATTTTATTTGAAAGATATTGCATTGCAGATTTCATTAAAAAGAGTATCAGATTTGAATTTTTAGAAGTTGTTATTTTTACAAGTGACACCTACAATTCTTAAAGTTACAGAAGATTATAAAAGAATGTGTCTCCATTTTCAGCATGTTTATCTTGCCTATTTGACACTATTTTATGTTTGGTTAGCTTCTCTAATCTGATTATAGTTCTATTTGTGTAAGATCATGATTTGGCAGAATTGTTAACTTTTCCACAGAGAACCATTCCACTAAAAAGCAGATTTTTCATTCAAAACATTAAACACATCAATAAATTCTCAATTTAAAAGTATTTATGTACACAGTATGAGCCAAAACATACTCAACCTCATGTTTCAGTACTGAACAAGTAACTATCAGTGATCTCTTCAGTTACTCCCTCTCCTTTTCTTCTGCAAACATTATTCTTCCTACTGTACAAAAGAAGACCCTCCTATTTCCTTAACCCCTTCCATAAAGAGTGTGTGTGAGTGTGCAATCAGCTGTCCTCACCCACCCCGTGAAAAGGCTGCTTTACCCCCCTGGCAAATGGCTCCCCTCCTATCCACTTAGGAAAGAACAGAAGATGCAGCTGTAGGCAAAGGTGAAAGACGCTAAAATAAGGTCACTTAAAGAAATGTGACAAGCTCTTCCTGCAAGGTTTGAAGAATATTTTCCTTCCTAATTCAGTAAATCCTTACATGGAAACTCGGAGCTCTTAAGATAAAGCTTTCTGTCATTTGGCAATGAAGCAGTTGTCTAAGTTGTGAAGACTGGCAAATTTCACTTTTGTAAACATTTTAATATGACAAACAATATGTCTTCACGTAATTTACGTACACTACTTCTCAGCCAGGAGCTGCTATTATGTAGACTATCAAGTCATCAAGAAAAAAAGCTCCTAGACTACTTCAATTTGAAAATGCTTGTACTAACTGATTCAAAACAATGTCTCCAAGCATTAGAAAGCCTAAAGCAACAGAACAGGGCACCGTACTTACCAGGGAACTTTACCGCTTGACAGTAAATGACAAGATCTGATAGCTCTGGGGCTATCTGTCTGCTTTCCTTCTTATTTTGCAGAAGATAAAATTCTTCACCCAGCTCCATGTCGTACACCTAAGTGACAGTTCCAGGAACATATAATAATAAAATTACTGAATGTGAAAGTACTCTTGCATATCTTATATCCTCAAAATTCTTTCTCTCATTCTTCCTATATGGTTTGCTGCCTTCACCTAACAGACCTCCACGTGCAGGTTTATGCATCGATACCTGTTACTGATACTGGAATAGTGTGCAAAGGCCTCAGAGTCAGTTCTACAAACATTTAGACAAAAAACATCTGTGTTCAGGAGAAACTACAATTTACTAAATAGCAATGCAGTGGTTCAGTTGTCAGATGATTTAATAAAAGGTAATGTGGTTATCTGATATCATAGTGCAATATGTTAAAGTTATTTATATATACACAAAAGATGCTGAAGATTCAGATGAAATCTTCAGTTCCACTGATGTTAACGGAAATCAGATATCTAAACAAACTTCCGGATTTAGCTTCAATGAAGTCTTTCACTGAGAGCAATGACAGTTAAAATCTTCAGCCAAACAGCCTGTTATATAACAGAGCCAAATAACCTCTGAGGACTTTTCTTGAACAGTGTATGTTGAGCGTTTGTTCTATTTAATCTATTTTCTCTGGTGTGTTCCCATGCTTTCCACTATTTGTCTTCATTAAAGCCATTTGCCACCTGATGTCTCAGTTACCTAAACTGCTCAAATCCTTTTGAAGCTGGTTATATATCAAAGTGTGGCTGAGAAGAAAGGGGGGAAAAGCAGAACTACCTTTCCTTTATTATTGTAAGTAGCACAATCAGCCTTCTTTATTCGTTTGGCAGTCTCTTCATTATATTCAAACTGCAGTTTATCACTTGGTAATTTATTCTCAGGTCGGTCTTCGAGAATGTTATCTAAAAATTAATGGGATTTTAATAAACATAAAGCCAAACAATTTCAACTGGAAATTTAATTTGAATTAACAGTATTTGTGGACAATGCTGTGACTCTCATCTGAATAACCAGATGCCAAAATAATGCATTTACTGGTCAAAGCATTCTCTTTTAGTAGTAACTTTCTACTTCAAAAATTTAATGCTCGGCTTTGGTTAATACGTTGCACTTCTTTAAAAGCCCATCCTTTTGTGCTCAGAAGATGCTTAAAACAAAATCATCTAATGAATTAAGCCTGCCATCTGAAAACAACTGATATTCCTGAACAACAAAGAATTGCTCAAGTCCAAACACAATTAACCAAATCAAACATGTACACGTCTTTGCACAGCAAGTTTTGGCTTTCTTCTCCTTACATTCACCACGAACAAATATTTTTTACAGCTATAGAAATTCCTCTTCAAAGCTACATATTTATCAGAGAATAATACACCTACTAATTGGTCTTTCTGGACCAAAATATTGTAACTGTCACAAAAGGAATGGTTTTATTTCATTCCTGATATTCCTGATGCTTTGACCATATTCTTTTTATGCATAACCAGTGTCACACATGCAGCCTTCTAACAGTTCCTGAGCAGTTAACAATGCCATATAAAAATACCTGATTGCATTTTTAATATAAAGTAGAAAACATATATTCACGCTGTCACATTTGACAGACTGGAGATGCAGTGCTGATTTCATGCAGTTAAAATGCTCAACCAAATGGCCTTTACCTTCCTGGCTGTTAGGAGCAGGAGAAGCATTAAGGACATCAGCTACAGGGAAACGGAGTCAGAGAGGGAATAAGAGTAAAGGAAATTAAGATTTACAGCCAGAGAAATGAAAATTAAGTGTCAGTTGTAAAACTATTAGCCTTACGCAAACCTAATGTATCAGTAAGGAAAACAAAACTGAAAATCTTTTAGAAAGTTTACAGACCATTATTTAGATTAGTTTTGCCAAAATATTAACGTAGTTTTGCCAAAATATTAACGTAATTAAAGATTCCAAAGAATAATCATTGTAATAAAGCAGTAAACCATGTCGCAGATTCCTTCATGTATTGGAAGGTGTGAATGTTTCTTGCTAGCTTCAGATTTCTCAAACCTTCTCTTAACTAGAATATTGCTCAAACACCACTTACTGCAGTTAGCTTGCAATATTTTCCTGGCAAGTGTGTTAACAAAGATCTAAGTTTTTCACAGCGATTTACATCTACACTGTCTCCACCCTGTCCCACACAGGGAGTATTCTCAAGTAGCCAGTTAGACCAACTTTCTAGCAAAATGCAACTGGAGGCAGCACTGGCACCAAACTCGTAAATTTTCCTGTTAGCATAAATAATACTGCTAGCCCACAAGCAGTGTCAGGTCCTTAATTCTGTGACTATTTTTTAAATCATTAACACAGAAGCAAGTAATGTAAATAAGAGACCAACTGGAAAGAAGTCCTGTGCTGCAGGGCATGCTCTAGCCTTACATCTTCTCTGAACATGGTACCTAGAACTTAAACAGGTACCCATTAGACTTAAACGTTCAATGAGTGAAGTACTTTACCTAGGAGAACATGCCCAACTGCGTCAGACAAATGGTCCATCTAGCTCGGCATTCTCTTTCTGACAGTGGCAATGGGCGATGCTGTTTAAAGAGAGCCACTAGTCATGGTCTACTTCCCTTGTACCACCCCAACGTCCACAACTGCTGAATATTAGGGATGTTGCACCATACATTTCTACCTATAACATTTGCTTATAAACCTGTCCATGTACTTGTCCAATCCTTTTTTCAATCTGCTGATACTGTTTGCCTCTGCAGTTTCCCATGGCAGCAAATTCCAAGTTTACTACCAGCTGCACAAAGAAACTTTATTTTACCTGTTCTAGACTGATCTTTCCCTTGTTTTACTCAGCACCTCCTAGATCTAACAAGTAACAGTTCTGTACTCCGCTTATCCACAGCTTCATGATTTAGTAAACCTGCTTCAAATTCACCCCTCGGTTCTCTTCTCTACCAGCTGGAGAATTCCAGCCTTTTCAGACTCATGCAAGCCACTGCCACACTCCCTTTACTTTGGTTGCACTTCTCTCTAACTTCCTTAACTCCACCATATCCTTCTCAAGATCTGGATGCAAGAACTGGACACAGAACTCAAGCTGTGGCACATTAAGGTTTTATATAGAAGCAAAAATATGTTTTGTTTTCAGTACTGTTCCTGATGATCCCCATCTTTTGGCTGTCACTGCACACCAAGCTGAGGATTTCAGAGGACTTTCAATAGTTCCATGATCTCCCAAATTGTTACTGCCATTGTTGAGCTTAGAATCACATAAGCAAGGTTTAAGTTTTTTTCCCCTAAATGTATTACCTTATGTTTATCTACACTGAAGCGCATCTGTAACTTTTTTGTCCCTTTGGTCAGTTTTGTGATCCATTTATGGAGTTTAACAATGGTGCAGCATTTAACTACCCAAAGAGCTTGGTACCACTTGTACCATCACTGCTGTCTCATTGGGTAGACGCGCTGTGATCTACTTTGATATATTCTCTGAAAATTACCAATGAAAAATAACAAGTAACCCATTTAGATGCATCCAGCTTGTTCAATCCATGCATGGGGGTTTTGACAAATGTCCTTTGACAAAACTTGAGAGGATTAAATGCTTCTGACTCCAGCTGTTTGCTCTACCAGAATCTACCAGCCCCACAGCAAGAGAAGCAAAACAAGATGCATGACTTCAGCTCAGCCGCCTCAGTCTGGCCCATTCTGTCCTTCATCTGTAGTTAAATCAAACGTGTCTGACTGAACTAGAGAGCTAAGGAAGTAGTGGATGTTACTAACTGCAGTATTTTTTATCACTTCTGGCATGCCAATCATTATATCCAATCTATAAACTGCCCCTAAAGGTGGATTTATGCTAAACTGCCAGTTCCTGAAGGCTAGGATAGCTGAAGCATAGACAGCACATGAACAAGGCAAGGCAGTAAGCATGCCTTGCCATTTTTCCACTGAACAGCTAAAGCTTTAATAAAGACATCTTCATTGAACAAGCCAGGGACTCAGTGGCTTCTCTACCTTTATGCATGAAGTGAACAGCTGATGCTGAAATTGTAACTAAAAAAGGTACTTCAGGGGTCTCTGGTATTACACAGTAACCAAGGAGGACTTTGGAGCATCTGCATCTCAGGTCAATTTAATGGCAGTCATGCAGATGCAAGGGCTAAGCCTGTTGTGAACCTTGAGCTTTCCGGTGTCTAAACTCCTTAGGGAAGACCATACAGGAGAATGTAGATAGAGTACACGATGAACACAATAATTTTTGCATAATATAAATAATATAAAATATAATTTATAAACACTACAACTTAGCATACACTGCACAGTTAAAACATCTAATGGTTGGAGTTGAAGTCACATTCAAGTCCTCTACACAGTCAAATTATTTTCACAGTATTATAGACTACTGCACCACAGTGCCACCGAGGACATTTAGTACATCTTCCTCTCACGAGGTAAGATCAACTTACTACATCATACCTGAACTAGGATATTTACATGCCTTACTGCTACAGTTCTAACAACAGCACTGTAATAAATAAATAAATAAATACATATTGTTACCATCAGAGAGAGATTCATAGTCATAGTCATATTCATCCTCTTCATCTTCTTCCTCTTCATTGGTAGGTGTGGAGCTGCTAGCGCCATTGCTAGCCTGTGCTTGCATATGTGCCAGCTGGTGAGCCTACAGCAACAGAACCATTTATTACATTATTGGTAAGTATTTTTAAAAAGCAAAGGAGTTTTCATCACTGTTTGCATCTTATTTTATTTATATGAAAGCACTGAATATATATAATGAGAAATAAGTAAGATTGTTAAGATCAAACTAAAATACAATTTTAAGGGTTTGAATATAAAGGAAACTTGTATTGGTAGGAAAACACTCAGTAAGATATGAAACCTGACTAATTATGGGAAAATGTCCACTTTGCACATTATTGAGAGCAAGACTGCCTTTTTCCAGTCTGAGGTATGCTGTTTTGGAAACAGTTTAAAACTTTTTAAAAAGATGGAGAATGTCCATATACTGGTACGATCAGTGTGATTTACTTATTCTGATACAAGAATTCAATTCTAATTCAATTGTGTTTACATTTTGGGTAAAAGCAATTAGTTTTCAAGGATTCAATCTAATTGCTGACTAACCATAGACATTGCTAAATTGAGGCTACCAGAGATGCAGCTCTAATTTTTAGAAACCAAAAAAATTCTCATATAGGTATAAGCACTACTTGAATTGCAGAGTCCCCCCAAAAAGGGCGTAAGAAAGAGAGTATTTGCCTGGCTTGAATGTGAAAAAAGAAACAAAGCAGAATTCTACTAAAAATTACTACATACTGTACATATACACACATACTGTGAATGCATATCACTATTTCTCAACAAACATGAATAGCAAATGTTATAGCCTCAGAGTGAAACTTCATTTATGTTTATCACATAGGGCATGTGGTGCTAATCATAATATTATTAAGTATTATAAAACTAAAATACACTAAAATTTTGTTATGCTGTATACTTTACTATATGTCTTGTCTACTTGTCTACTTGTTTACTATATGTCTTGTCTACTACAAGAAGAGAGCCAAGGAGAATCTCCATCCTTTATTGGATGCAAGGGGGAACATTGTCACTAAGGATGAGGAAAAGGCTGAGGTACTCAATGCCTTCTTTGCCTCAGTCTTTAACAGGCAGACCAGTTATCCTCAGGGTACTCTGCCCCCCGAGCTGGAAGACGGGGACGGCGAGCAGAATAAACCCCCCGTAATCCAAGAGGAAGCAGTCAATGACCTGCTATGCCACCTGGACACTCACAAGTCTATGGGGCCGGATGGGATCCACCCGAGAGTGCTGAAGGAGCTGGCGGGGGTGCTCGCAAAGCTGCTCTCCATCATTTATCAGCAGTCCTGGTTAACGGGGGAGGCCCCGG
>NW_008795129.1:8272253-8326232 GCF_000699145.1 Aptenodytes forsteri
GTGGTGAAACATTGGCACAGGCTGCCCAGGGAAGTGGTTGAGTCCCGATCCCTGGAGGTATTTAAAAGACGTGTAGATGAGGCGCTTAGGGACATGGTTTAGTGGGCATGGTGGTGTTGGGTTGACGGTTGGACTCGGTGATCTTAGAGGTCTTTTCCAACCTCAATGATTCTATGATTCTACTTATTTGAAAGTGTTGCAATCCACTGTGAGTCTTCCAAGCATGAATATGCATTAGATTATTCTGCTGTATATATTGGAATGGCAAAAACTTCAAACACAAATGAATTATTTCTAACAAAAGTTAGGTCTCATTGCTTGCTATTAAGGAAGGACTTTACCTTTTGTTTCAATATATCCACTGGTGTTTGATGCGCTTTCAGCTTCTTGTTTTTAACCAGGATTTTTCTTTTCAGTTGGCCAGGCGAAGGAAGCATGGGATCATCAGAAAAGTCACTCTCAAATAAAAACTTTGTTACCAGCTTATCTCCAAATACATTCTGAAATATCGAGAACATGTGATATGTAATGGAAAATCCCAAGGCACGTGCTGAGAATAATTTATCACAATTTATGGCTTACCTTGAAAATTTCAGCCATCTTGCGTTGCTGAGGCAATGAACAGTGGTTTTCTATTGATATGATAATTGGCATGTCGGAGGTGATAAATGCATTGCGATCAATGGCTTCAACTACCTCCTGTGAGAAAGAAAGGTCATTGGAAGAACACGATTATTTTGCAGCATTCAGTTAACTTACTGTTAGTTGAAAGGGGAGAAAGGAAGGCATCTGTTTTCTCCTCTAAGAAGAAAGAATCCACAATGTGCTTTCAAAACAAGCTCCTACAGATCAGCCTAGCATCTTGTTACAACAGAACTGGTAACAGCTACTTACGTTAGTTATGTTGACAATAAAAAGACAGAAAATTACAGTACATATGCTACAAAAACTAATTTGAAAAGCATAATGTTTACAATTGAGGACTTCATGTCTGACGTAGTCCATAGTTCATATTCTATTAGCATTTAGCTCATTAAGATTTGTACTTTTCTAATATGCAAATTTTTTCCTTCATTAGAGAAAAAGTTACTGATTTTCTTCTCATTTTTTGTTTCTATGTGCAATTACCAGCATACCTTAAAAGAGATCTTAGTAGTAAGAGTGTGCCCATGATAAATGATAGGCATTCCATCATCGCCATCCCAGCAGTCTAATTCTACACTTCTGCAGCCTTGTAAGAGAACCTACAATGCAATTGAACAGTGTAAGCACGTATAAGCCACAGTCTCATGCCATCAAAGCAGAAGACAGACATTGCAGAGCTAAATGAAAGCTCAGTGATTCAGCAAAAGTGCTGGAAAGAGCAACCTCTGTGGAGTAAACATAGCCCATGGAAGCTACAGTCACCACCTAACTGCATTCCCTAGAAAGAGTGGGAAAATTAAGAAAGCATTAATGTTCTTAGGAGAATCGTAGAATCATTTAGGTTGGAAAAGACCTTTAAGATCATCAAGTCCAACCGTACCATAAAGCTTTAAAATTCATGGTATCTTGCAGGACACACGAAATTTGTTTGCAGAACGTCATTCCTAATGTATAGCTTTATGTTCTGAGGGAGAGAAACATTTCCATATTTCTACCTGCAAAAGCAGCTATAAAGCAACATGGCAATTTATTCCAGGTTGCTACCATGACAGCTTATGGACACGGCATCTGCAGTTTGTTTGCTGTTCTTTTTGTTGTTGTTGTTAGTTTTTGAAATAGAAGGAGGTCTGAAAATAGTGTCTTATGAACAACTTCCATGAGGATAGTTAGAATGGAAATGTGCCAGGCCATCCTATTTAATGATATTAAGCTAACTTAGAGCCATCTATCCATCCATCCATCTATCCACCCGCCCACCCACCCATTTTTTATTTATTTTAGAAAGCCCTACTTGGTAGAAAACCACTGAAGAAAGCAAAGAGGAAGGATGGAGGGAAAGATAAGCTAACCCATCTGTTGGCAGCCCAGCTTATTATTGCTCTCAATATTTAGCATGCCTATCATTGAAAGAGTTATCTGTATTACAATTAAATATTTTACTGAAAACAAAGATCTCGACAATCAAAAACATTTCCAGAAAAAACATTCATGAACAAAGAAAAAATTACTTCTTCTATTCAAAACCTGAATAATTAGATTTCAGGCAGTTCTGTCTGTAGCTGGCACACCACTTCTGTGAGAGCCAGACACACTGAGCCAGAACAAAGTGCCCCTTCTCTTCTGGTGACAACGATTTGAGGGACAGGAAGAAACTTTTCTGCATCATGCAAATTTTTGAGCCAGCTGAGCTCTATCTCACTTCCCATCTATTACCAACACAATGCTCACATCACTGTGCAGTGCTACTACAGGAACCTCCTTTGCAATTGCATTATTCAACGCAATCATGTCATTCGGGCTTTCCTAACACAGCCTCACCCCTCTGTCCTGTAACTCCAGGCAAACCAGCACATGGGACGCCAGATGAGCCCTTCTCAATGGTGAGTCATTAACATTTAGAGTAATGAAAACACTACTCACAGGAAGTTTGATGCTTTCTCTAGCATTTGGTAAATACACAGACACACAAATATATATATATATACACACACACAAACAAACACAGAACCACAAGCCCTAGGGAGAAATCGTTCTTTTCCTGTTCACTACCAATCAGGCATAAAGTCTAAAAAACCGTAGAATATTCCTAGAAGTAATGTTTTTAGAAGTTATAGTTCCATTTGAAATTTGTCTTTGCAGTGCAATGTACAGTATTTGAGTAGTGTTTTTGACATCTGAATGAACAAAAATATTAGATCAGTCTTTCCTGTGGGAAAGTCTAATTTTAGTAGGTTGGGTCAGACCAACTGGTGTCTAAATGCTATGAATCTCAAACTAAACCCATTTTTTTGCCTTAGGAAAGGCATTTGAGCACAACTGTGCTTACAGGCAGCTTTCCCACACGTCATGTTTTCCAACATCTTGCAAGCAGGGGTTTAGGACATTTAGATTTTCAAAGCAAAAAGGTCACGTTTCTGCAACTTGCCAGTTAAACAAACAAGTTCATGTTGAAAACTACACAACAATCCAATCCTGCATACCTGGCTGTAGAGCTCTACTGAGGACTCCCCTTTAAGCTGATGGCCAGTAAGGTAAGTATTGTGTGAAGATTCTATGTAGTAATATGACAGTGGAAAGTGCAAGTCCTCAGCATTCTCTTGTGACTCATCGTTTTTGGAGGCAAAGTTGTCTTTATCCATCAAAAATCTAGAGGTGAGAAGATGTGAGAAATTTTATGCTGTGCTGAGTATTTTGTGACTGTCATACAAACATCAATACACTCGTGTCATCTTCATATATATATATATATAGGTAAAAATTAACACATAAATAATTACCTTGCAAATCCTTCAAAAGATAGCAGCCCCTGCTGGCACATATTCTCACTGGGTTCAAATTTCTATAAAGAGGAAGAAATTTAAGAGATATGTAATAACAATTCTTAGAAATACGACTTTTTCATATTTTCATAGTGTAGTCTGCTCATTGAACTAACCAGTTAGTATCTAAAACCAGTCTTTTTGTGAATAAAGTAATTAGGTGCCTGCAGTATGCTCATGCTTGTTTTACAAATCACTAAACAAGTATACTAAACTCGTAATTGTAAAACATAGAGTCATGCAGGTTGGAAAAGATGTTGGGAGGTCATCTAATCCAACCTCCTGTTCAAAGCAGATTCAGCACTTAAGCTGAAATTAAAAAGGATCTATAATCAGGCATCCTTTTCCTATATATTGTGCTTAAACACAATACACCATCTCGAATTAGAGAGACTTGTGGTATGCTAACTTGATGTTTCTTTAGAATTTCTCTTTTAAACTTTGCAATTTTATATTACATGTTGATAGTTGAAATATACAGTTTTTAGCCTTTGTTCACTGCTAAGTGGGGGCTTAATTTTGGAGTATATTAATTATGCATGTTTGGAGGAATTCAAAGTTTTCTACATACTTTCTAGTCACTTCAGCCATTGTACACAAGGGAATAAAATGTCCACGTTTGCTCTGGAAAATTTTTTATAATAAAACAAAAATATGTGGAAATGGTGGTTTTTTAAGTTCCAAATTAAGGTTAAGCTCTATCAAAGGTGGTCATAAACAAGGAGAAAACAATGCACTATCATGAATACTCTTCCCAAGTGGTGACATCCCTTTCCAGATAAAGCACACAGAGTCAATAAAACTGTTTATTTGCATGACTTTTTTTTTTTCTTTTTATAGACATATTTAGGGACATCTGCACAATTTTATAGCCCAGAATAAAGTCAGTATTAAATTTTAAATTCAAGTAAACCGTAGCGACAACATCAGTGTGGAAGGAGATATCCACACAGATACGCTATCCTGACTACAAGGCAGACAATGCTAGTGGGGAAAACAGAAGTAACAAGAGTTCAAGTAAAAGGAATTGCAAGATGTTTGTATTACAGACCTGGATAATACTGAGGATTTCATCATAGGTGCAGTGTTCTCCTTGGCAATTCACTAGGAAGTCATTCAGCTGCTGGATTCCTACTCCAAATATTCCCAGTGATGTGCTTTCAACACCAGTACCATTGGTTACGATACTGGCAGCAGCAATAGCATCAGATATTTGCCTCTGGTTGTCTGATAGTTGCTGCCTGCTCTTAATGAACAAACCAAGGTCTGAAACGTTCCTAGTCAACAAATCTTAAAAGGAAAAAAAAGGAAATATAAATATAAGCTATATAATTATGTGTATTACATATACTGTATAGAATATAATGTAATATATAATACACATGACTATCTGACTGAATATTTTAGCACTGACATAGTAAATTAGAACAAAACCATCTTGTTTTATTCACTAATAGAAGAAAGAGTATTAAGCATGTACGAAGACAGTGGGAGCGGACTATAAGTGTTCAATTACTATAAACAAAATCTGGAACCTTTAACGTGGATTCACACCCTCACACACCGTCACCCAGGACCCTCCTGCTTCCTCTCACCACCGCGTACAGCCTCAAAGTCTTTCCTTTGCTGTGTACAACCCCATACCCTTCCTGTGCGATCACCATATATCTTCTTCCAGTCCCACATGCCAATTGTACTGTACCCTCCCCACAGGCTGCTTGGCAGAAAGACTGTTTTCTTTAAACATGGACAAAGTTTCAGACTTAGATTATGGTAACTGGGAATTGTAAAGGGGGACAGAGGCTTCCTTTCCCCTTGTTCCACATAAAGCAGATCTACTAGGAAACCAGACAGGAAAAAACCAACCAAATGAGACACAGGGCACAGCCTCCTCCTTTCTCCTCCCTCCATTTGCTCAGTGTTTTAGCCCTTCCAGAGCTCCTGCAACCAGATACAGATCCCTGTGTTGGGCCCAGCTGCTCAGCAACAAGTTTTATGCCTCTGCTATACCGGTTACAAATGTATCTGGCTAATGTAAAGCAGGAATACTTTTCCTCCCCTTCATTTCTGAACAAAGAACCTGTCTTACATGCTGCTAACTAGGTATTAGTGGCGGTACAGCAGCAATCCTCTACTTAAACTTATAATTGATAGTTCTTTATGAGACTGACTGAGATACTTTTTCTTTAGCCAAATAACTGAAGCTGTTCAGCAGTCTAACAGCTGTATTTTCCTCTTTAACAAACCTAAATCAGGCTGGAATCCATTGCTATTTTCATCAATCTTCAAATTAGTGTAAAGTGGAGCAGGCTCTAAACCGGATCGATTGCAAGGCACAGCATAGACATCGAAAAGGTCTTTCAGATCCTTGCGGCTACGGACACTGTGAAAAGAGTTGAAAAGTTCAAGTTTTGCCCTTTTAAAAACTTGGATGAATGAGATCAGTACAGAATAAAAATACATTTTACCTGAAAGATTTGAAGAGCTCTACAAATTCCACAAAAGTCATGTTACTGTCAGACACCATGAAGTTCTGAAACCCCTTCATTCCTCCTTTAACGCGGCCATGCCAGCTACTGCTGCTCCATGTGCTAAATCAGAAAGAGACTGCTGTAGTTTGGTTATGTTAAATTTCTACTTTTTGAAATATTACACGTTACTGCATTAACACTTTATTTGTGCTCTCCTTAATGCATTTATTACCAATATCTGGAAGAAGCAAATAAAGCAGTATCTTACGAGATGCATAACGACAGTTTGTACCTTCTTGTTTTATAGCAGCTATTCTTTTCCCTCAAGACAACTGCAGACTTTGCCAGAATTGATAATGTATATGCATGCTATTTAAAATTCCTCCATGTGCAAAAGAGCCTGATGCAAATGGCACAAATGAAAGCATTCTCGTTTTCCCTTTAAAGAAAACAATGCCAGTATTTTTGTAGCGCAGGCTGTTTATGAGGTTTGTTGAAGATTTGCTAAGGGAAAAATAAAACGGATGTAGAATTCCTTAAAGCTCTGTGCTGTCAAAATAAAACAGTAATATTCTGACAGGACATGCAAGAAAAAACAAATATATTCCTTATGCACCTGGCATTTCTTATATCTGGAAGCATTAAAGGTGCAGATTTTAAGAAGCATAACCCTTCCCCTTTCCTGGCACTCAACCCTCACTGTTTCCCAGCCCATGGGCTTCCCAGATACTTCCCAAGAACAGTCAGGATTATCATCAGATACCTCACAGACAGGTCAAGCTACAGTCCTCCTCTTCTTTTAGGCTTGCACAGTAGCCTCTGGAGGCCATTTCCTTCTAGAAACGAAGTTCTAATGATTTCCTCCTTTCAGCTTTGTGGGCTGAAGGAAGGAAAGCAGACTGGAATTTCTTGAGAGCAAAGGCAGAAAACAATCACAGAAACAACTAGCTGTTTGGTGCTAATTATTTTAGTTGACTTGAGTTAATACCAAACCCAGCCAATTTCTTTATAACTGCAATTGTTAACCTAAGTTGTGCAGCTGAACAAAGTTTTTGAAGCAGAACCAGTACATTTCCAAAAGCCACATCTCAAAATCTTTAGGCTACTACAGGATTTACACTAGTAAGCGTAGTTAGGCCCCAGCTTGAACTATCCCTTGAGCAGTATGAACAAGTCCTTAGTGAATTTCATGTACTCATTTGCAATGATGGGCCGAGCTCTTGAGCCCCTTCCTGGGCCTGAACACCAATGAACACACTGCAGGAATGGGATCCACCAGCACCAGCATCCTGAAAAGCAAAAGATCTAAGCAGCCAGCACAAGTATCAAGAATTGTCTAGTTTAAACCATAACTAACTCAGTTACAGTATTTGTTTCAAAATATCAGACTAGGTGATCGTGTGTCAGACTTTATTGCTCTGTAATGTTCAAATCTACAAATCCATTAATCTATGAATTCTGCCATCAGGTTCAGTACAAACAGTTCCAACAGCTGTGATGGAAAAACAGGACCAGCTTGTTGTCCAGTGTTCATAAAGACATTTGTAGTCACCTGCTGCTAGCCGGTGGCTTTTTACATAAATATGCTAGATCAGATTCCTCAGTTCACTCCTGGCCTGGGATGGATGGATGCATTTCAAAACAGAATGTGATTTAAAAGTATTAAAAAAATACCACCTACTTGGTAATGTTCAATTTGTTTGACATCACTATGGCAAATACTGACATACTGCATATAACTTTTTGGCTAAAATCATTCCTCACATTTTTATCAGACAACAAAAATAAACCATGATGAGGAAAGTCTCTTGACTCCAGAAAACAGACTGGAACTGTAGAGTACCGAATGGAAGACCAGCAGCAGATAATAATGCTCAGCATTTCACCAGATCTGATCACTAAAGAGTATCTTCCACAATCATTCCATGGGTAATAAATACAGGTTGTTAAAAAAAAGGCAAAACCCCCAAGAAAACCACACTATCAACAACAAACAAAGCTGTAATTAGTAGCAGTCTGGATTATACCTGTATACAGCTAATGAGAGAGGCGTTTTACTCTCTCTTCACAAAA
Organism: Aptenodytes forsteri; assembly: GCF_000699145.1. Classification (NCBI taxonomy): domain Eukaryota; kingdom Metazoa; phylum Chordata; class Aves; order Sphenisciformes; family Spheniscidae; genus Aptenodytes; species Aptenodytes forsteri. The sequence continues at coordinate 8,280,262 of NW_008795129.1, forward strand.
AAGCCCCCATCTCTAATTTTCCATATCCTGTTACCTGTTTCCCAGTGGCATTACCACCCTTATCCCCTGCTCCCTCCACCTTACAGGCAGCACTAGATTTCCAAAGAAGTTGGGAATTTGCTGGATGTACATCTGCTTTAAAAGAATGACAGAAGACAGCTGCAGGCTACCTGTGTTTGGAAATTATCTGGATATCTGGATTGTACAATCATTTATTCTCAACGTAAATTATTTGTTGGGAGGTCAGGAATAATAAGGTTGTGAGTTATATAGGTAAAAATACCGTTTTTCATTTTCTACCTATAAGAATTACTATTATTTAAAATGTACAACAAAGATAGCCAGGTCCTCCTCTTTTTAAATTGCTATCATCATATTTAGGGGGGTTTTTTTCCACTTTAAGAAATTTTATTTTATTTAGCACTTCTCACTTGGTGGAGACGATCTAATTTACTGGTCAGGTAAAGTTAATGCACATATTATACAGCAAGAGAAAGAGAAGAACAACTAGAAACCTCTCTTGCTCTCCTCCTCCTAGCCGCTACACTGCGGCTAACAATCATTTGTTACCAGCTCAGCTTTCTGTGCTGCAAAGGTTTCTGCTCCCCACTCTCCTAAGCTCTGGGTTCTGTGAGGGATCATGCACTCACCTAACGTGCACAACCAGCTCATGTCCAACATTACCTCCAACTATGAAGCCTTGTCAGTGTTTGAGTCTAAATCCAGATGCTAATCTGAATTAATAAACTGTTGGCTCTAATCTGTGCAGAGCCATACAAACGCGTACAAGCACTCCCAATGGATCCTGTATTTCCTAGGTTATTTCATTATCTAGGTCATTCCAATTTTCTGTTACTTTGGAAAACGGATACTTCATTTTATCTTAAGTTATGATGCTACTGACAAAACTGGTTGGGTATAACTAAGTATATAACTTGATTTTTATGAGACTGCAGAATTAACAACAAAAATGGAGCAAAAAGAGACAAAAGATGTCTGCGTTCAGCCTGTGTGGGCTCCCAGACTTACTTTGCCTGTGTATCACCACTGTTAAGGGCAGCAGCTTCCAGGAAGAATATTGCGCTGCTCGCAGTCTATACGTACCACAGCTTGTGGACGACTGCCCCAGTCTGCTCCTCTGCCAGTTATATCTACACTGCTAAAGGCATCCATCCTGCCACTTTTTCTGAGTGGGGCAGAAAGGCTCAAGTTCACATTGCTCTGCACTGCCCAGCAATTGGCTCAGGTCTGGTCTGGTCCCCCGTGGTGCTTGCCTGTCTCTAAGACATTATTTTCATTTTTGGTGTGTGTTCTATCTGAAGTGGCTGAAATAAGCTGTGGCATATGTTATTGCCTGACAGACTGCCATTTATTGCCTGACAGACTGCCATTTATTTAATGTAACACAAAGCAATAGGACATGCCACGACTGTGGGTGGATTGCCCGAAGGTACAATCCTTGCTGGGAGTGTGTCCTGTAAGACAGTATATTGTAGATAGTTTGAGACTGAGTAAGCTCTCCATCCATGCTATCTAATTACAGAAGTCCCTGGAGCAAATATTCCCAGAACTGCACCTAAATTCCATCTTGGAGGCAATCAGCTGGTTTACTCTAAAAGAGATCCCAGGAGTGAATTAATACACATATAGGGTGGATGATCACAGGACTTTGCAGCAAAGCAGAGAGCCAACTATGTGATAGCTTAGACTTACTGATCACAGTTGAGGCACTACAGATACTTATTTCTTTTAGCACATGTGAAGTGTCCACACACATTGAAACTGGCAAGCACAATTCAGACCTATCAAGGGTCCGAAGGGTAAATACCAAGAATAAAACTCTCTCCAGTGTTCCCAGTCTCTTAACGGCTCATGAAAACTGGGTCAAGGTAATGGATAAAACACATAATTCTGTTCTGAGGAAGATTTCCTCAGCCATACAGCTGTATCCTGAGCAAATTCTAGCAAGAAGGGTCATATCAAGTTGGGGAGAGCTCTACCAAGCGACGCTGTGGAGTTTCCAGACAACTTTGCCAGGGAAAACCTGTCATAACTTGGGAAGGCCCGCAGTGCTAAGCTGTGCAGGGATCCAGGACTAAGAGGATTTAAAGGAACATTAGCTGTCCTTCCCCCGCGAATGCGAGTTCTCTGTTGAGCCTTTTAATCTCATTTAGAGAACAGCAATTATTTTTGGCATAAAAGCAAAAAGCAGATTTGCAAAACAGAAAAGCATTTTCCAGAGGTAGTATAGCAGTATTTCTTCAGTTTAATGTAAAAGAAAGCTGTTCCAATCCTTAAAAAAAAATAAGAGAAATGTCTTACAGGGATAAATCCTAATCTGGCATGTTCAGGGATAAATCCTAGTCTGGCATGTTCATCCCATGGTTGTGAATGACAGTGAAGAACAAAAAGTAAAGAACATAGTAAGAGTCTCAGAAAGCAGTGTTAAAAGGAGAAGCAGCCAACCACAGATGTCCACAGGTGGCTCTGCTACTCACATCTACTGCCAAACCCAATCGTTTTAAGTGTAAAAAAAATCCCTAAGAAATACACAACATAAACCATTACACAAGACTGGTCTCTTCAAAAATAATGCTCTACCAGCAGCAGTAATCTCTTCCATTGTTTACCATTGCTCTCCTGGAAACCCCAAGATTCATACTCATAACCATATCTCAGTATTTATTCTGTTAAAAGGCACTGGAAGGCACCTGTTGAGACCGTCTTCTTGTATGTTATAAAGTACCATCCACATCCCTGACATATTATCGTTGTTATATTATTATTACTACAACTACCACCATCATTATTACCATTCAGAGAATTAATACATTAGTGCACTATGTCACTGCACAACCACAGCATGACCTTCTGCACTGCCTAAGTGACACAAAAAGAATGAATGTTCAAGGAGGAGAGGCCTGTAAGAGAAAGATTTCAAATCTGTTCCTCCAATTATTCCCTGAGACAGTACTGCAATCACCACCAGGCATGTCAGCAAAAGTTAATACTCCCCCACGTAGAAATTACTTGTGCTGAGAAACCTCAGAACTTGAGTTCACACACCTATAACATTTCTGTTGATTTTCATTATACAGAAGACATCTATAATTATGTTTTGGAGAAGATCTGGAGAAAGAGTTAAACTCCATATTTGTGAACTTTTGGAACAGCATTCCAATCTGCTTCTGTAACAGACAAACTGAAGCATGCTGCTCAGGGACTTGCTTCAAAGCCATCCTCAGATTCATGGTATTTCAGCTTAAATGGCCTATGTTGTTCTACAATGTGGTTTAGATGTCTATCAAAAGGCTAATGACGTTTCTGGCATTGTTTTTGTCAGATTTCATCAGTTTGGCATGAAAACCACATTTGATGATAATTAAGTAACAGTAACTTTTTTTCTTTTTAAATCAAAGCATTGATTTTGTCCTTACCTAGACTGACTCTTGCTTGAAGACATTACAGGAGAGGAGACTGGTCTTGCTGGTGAAGATGTAGCTCCTAAATTAGGAGATCCAGATACTGTCAGAGAGTGAGCTCTTCTTGATGGCAGGTTGTTAGATGGAGGAGCATTAATAATAATATTTTGATCTATGGAGAAAACAAAAGTTTGCAGCACAATTACAACATCTGGCCCAATGAAAGTGCTTTTGTCCAAGAGACCTATATCATAATTCATTAACACACAGTAAGACACTGAAGGGATTCTAGATTTGTCCCAAGACAGTCAAAAAGATACATTCTGAACAACACATATATCCATTTCATCAGAATGGAAAGGAAGTGTTACTGAAACTAAATGAAAGAACAATCATGAACAACTAAAGAAATTAATTTAAAAGTTCATAGCATTCGCAGTTTCAACTGCAAAAGTAGTTTTATATCATAAATGTACTTTTAACACCATAAAAAATGTCTGTATAAAGACTTTGAGCAAAACCCTGAGAGACTTTTAAGTACTGAAGCTATTTATCTACCTGGTTCTTGTTCATCAATATCTTGAGGATCCGAACCGCTTCTATTACGATATTCCTTACAGCTTTTTGCCTTCCGAGTTGCCATTTCATCATCAGTGGCCTCTCCACTTTCACCCTAGAAATAATGAGCACCGTCATAAACATCCCAAAAACACTACTTTTCCCCATTCTTTATCAGTGTAAGCTGTAACAAAACCATGAGACAAATCAGCTATTCCTTATGAAACAGACTCCTGTAAAGCCGATACCAGTAGAAAAGAGACAACTTGAACAGGATACATAGTGAAGTGTGGGACCGTTAGGTGTTACCTCAGTTTGACATCACACAGAAGACGACAATGATCGCGCCTCTGTAAAGTGCTGTAGCTGGTTTTACACTATTCCACTGGTGCATAGGAGCCCTAAAGAGGATGGATCTTGTCATTTGAGGATCTCCCCTACTTGCTCACCGGAACATGTGGATAGCACCGAGCTGCTAGTCCCTGCATTTTCCTCTCTCCTGGCTATTGCTGAAAGTGGTTGAGTCCAGGAAAAGAGAGGAGACTGCCAGACGAAGTCCAGTGATCCCGTCAGCCACATAAGATCAAATTGCGTGCTAACCTGAGGCGGAATAACTGTGGTGGTGTTTTTGAGAACATGAAAACAAAAAGGAGCAGAGAAACTGACACCAGCCTCCAAATATCACTTTGTACATTAATATTTTTATTATTAGCAACATTTTACCTTTATACTGAGGTAGCACCTAAAGGTATCAACAAGATTCTGTCCCTTTCTGCTAGCCCCAGTGCCCACATGTCCTGAGAATGCTTCAAGCATGAGAAAAGAAACCCAAACTAATGGAAAACAATAAGCCCCAAACCTGAAACTGCAATAAACAGTTTTAAAATTATCATCTAACTTCTTTTCTCTGGTTCAGAATACACAGTAAGTGTAGGAAGGAAACAAATCAGCCAGCTAAGCAACAAAATACATGAATAATAAAATATTCTACCCTCATGAGTACTTTCTTCTTTTTCTTAGCTGTGCTTATTCCCAGAGTGTTGTTTCTCTGTACACTAGGTTTCTCGGTGCTTTTGGTGAGAGTTCCCGTGCTTGTGTTTCTTGCACTCCATCGTCTGCCTCCGAACAGTTCAACAGCCTGAGCCAAGGTTGGGCCTTCAAACCTTCCATCCTCCTACAAAAATTCTCAGCATTAACAAAACAAGGAGAATAAGAACAGACACATTTTCTTAAGCAATAATATAGACATCTCTAAGGAACCAATGAAAGACAAAACATCAAGAGGAGGCAATTTTTAATTACTGCATGAATACCAAAGGGCTATTTTGTTTGCTATTTGGGCTTTTTTTTTGGCCCTAACTCTCATCGCTCAGTATTTCAGCACCCTTTTCAAGTACAGTCATTGCTTTTTCTTTAATAAAATACTTATTCCAAAACTCCAAACATATGAAGAGCTTCATAATAAAAAAAAGATTTAACTTCAGTGTATTGAAAACATGCAAGGTTTGACAGAACATTATGTGGAGAATCAGATCTTATTGACTTAAGCTGCGTTATAAAGCTGGAGATTTGGCGCTCATCTTTAATCATAGCTTACTTACAATAGAAACTGCATTACATTAAGTTGTTGACATCTTTGAACTTTTCTTATACAAAATCACAGCATCTTTTACCTGGTAAAGGCTGACATACTGTTTCCGTAGCCACTGTAGTCTTTGATCAGGGAATCTCCTCATTTTCCTTACAGCTTTAGTCAATTCCAGCAATCCATCATATAGCATTCTGGCAGTATATTTTGGAGCAACAAAGTGCAGCAACTTATTATCAGTAGTCTGAAGTCCATAAAGTAGTGTTATACCATTTTCTTCTAGGGACATATTACAAAGTTTATTTTGAACACACACAGTGTGCATATCAATGCCAGAGTGTCCCATATATACAGCCTTGGCTGAAAACAAGTCCAAAAAACCTTCCACTAGTCCAGTATTACCAAGAAACTGGTATTTACCAAGCTCAGCAGTACTACCCAGCACACTCAGTTTTGCCTTAGCATTTGCAGGGCACACCGTTGTGGGTTTTGTCCAAGTCAAAGTACTATTGTCAGGCTGAAGTTGAAGAAAGCAACGCGCTGAGAGATGTGTCTCCTGGTCGTAATGAATGACGGTTGCCCCTTGTTGCATGAACTGATGGACATCAGCCCTGATAGACAACACGTACCAGGGAATGAGTTCTATCCCATGGCAGAAAGCCTTTTGTTGCTCTTCTGTTGAATTTGTGTCCCACTCCTTCAACTGCTCAAATATATCACTTTCAGAATCTGAAAGATCTCCAATTATAAATCTGTAAGTGAACAAAGATGAGACTTCTGTTTAGTGATACGTGTGCTGATTTATGCTATGACTGATGAGTATTTTTTCTGCTGTAGTTTTTTAAATAAAAAGAATACTATTGTCACTATATAATTTGGACTTACAGGAATATCTGTAGTTTTTACAGTATTACAATTTATGTTATTGCAATTTTGAATTAGTTAATAGATGCTGCTACAATTAATTATAATTCCTGTAACAATATAATTATATTTTCTTAGAACTTTCCAAACATTACATAACAATAAAACACTTCAGTTTGGCTCTTAAAGCCAAGTGATTCCAGTTTCTAAATCCACAGCATAAGATTGCTTCAGTTGAAATATCAAGTACCGTATGTGGAAACTGTTAGCAGGATCTAGTGGATTGAAGACAGGACTTCTAATCTCTGTTCAATTATTGATTTAATGTGCAGACCTTTCACACTATATAGTTCTCTGATTAACACTTGTAAAATAGCGGTTAAAATACATGCCTTCCTTATAACAATGGAGCAAGAATTTTATCGGATACTTTCCATTAGAAAATTTAATTTTACTCAAGCAAAATATTAACATGAAACTTGTATGCAGCAACCAAAATTTTTGAAATATTTTACCATAATTAGAAACAGTAGATACAGAGCAACAATATGAACTAATAAATGAGGTAGTTTTATTTAAACTTCTTTACTACAGAAGCTTCTAACATGTATGAATGAACAAATGTTCAATATTTTGATACTGCTTTAACGAACATAAAAAAGAACAAACTGTTCCATGTACAGCAGAACTAATGAAGCACATTTTCCTAAGGATATCCGGCCAATAAAATGCAAAACAGCTTCCTCTGAATATTTTTCAAGGCATCTTGTCCTAATACCCTCAGTGCTTCCCCTTCATATCGCCACAGTACTCTCAGCTCCTGCCCATGTCCTACCAGCTGAGCAAAAGACGATTCATGTTGTGACTTGTTCCAAGTCACATATACTATCTCCCTAAGCTAAACAGCATGGATAACCATTAGCTCTTCCTCAAACTCTTCTCTCCCCAGGGCACTAATTAATTTGAATTTTTCCCTTATTCCATACATCTATTCTAATGATTCCTTTATGAATTATTAACCAGTGAGAGCTCTACCTTTCCGCCAAATTTAGCTAAAAGTGGCCAACAGGCTGAGGATTTATTGCTTGTGGTGAAGGGACTGACAAAGGCAGAATAACTGTATCAGCCTTAACTGCAGCTCTATTTCCTTAAGAAATCTTCCTAAAAATAAAGGTTATGCATTATAACTGAGCCGGAACTTACTGTCTTACCAGAGTCTTACCAGACACATGTACATTAAAATATTTACCTGTATTATACAAGATCAAGATTTTCAAATTAAACAAACAACTAAAGCAGCTCTTTCTCCCCCATGCCCTCAAAACAATCAAGTAAGTCTCTGCAAAAATGCTAGAAAATGTATTCTTAGACTAGATGTGCATGGCTGGAGGAGTCTAGTATAGTGGAGACAGAAACGGCAGAGCTTCATTTATGCCTTATTTCACATTTGATAACACTGGCATGCTGCAGATTAAAATGTACAAGAAGCAGGTAAGCCAAGCACACACACGTAATCATATACAGAAACATAACCTCTGACACGAGCTGCCAAAAGCAACACAGCTATCAATTATTGAGAACACACTTACAGGACTCGGTTTGAATCAGAAGCTTTCTTTACATGGGCTGCACTGAGATGCAAGGAAATGAAAACAAAGGATAAAGGAAACATTAAAACAGATTGCAGTTTTAGAGGAGACAATTGCATGGGATACAAAAAGGAAAAAACTTGAGGTTTTCCCCTATTATTTTAAAAGGTATTTACTGTAATTAGGAAAGCTTAAAAGTGAAGATGAGATCAGGCTAATCAAAGTTTAGAGTATCTTAATAGGTCATGTGATTAACCATTCTATAAAAACTGTATTTCAAACTTGAAATTTTTTGTCTTTTCCTACCTACCTTTATTTACTTGAGAACTGTCAAGATAGAGTTCTAATAAAAATTAAAGTTTGGTATTTATCTGGCATGTACAGAAATTCAGGGTGATTAAACAGGTCACTAATTATGGAGTGATAGAGTTTATTTAACACAACTAGGAAAGTAATTATACCCACCACTTTTATTAGATGCCTTTTGTTTTCTTCAAATCAAACTAACCCGTCAGCTTTGGTGGGTTCATGTTCCACAATACCAATCCTAATCAGCAAAAGGCAAACTAATTGAAAATCTTCCTTGCAATTTTAAAGTAATGAGAAACATGTTACACAGTGTATTTTTCTGCCTTTATGACCACAATACTACAATTATCAGGCAATACATAATTATTGTGTAATTTGGATTTTATAATGCTGTATGCAAATATGACTTAGGTCTCACAAGAAAGAGACCGAAGTTTCTTCCCTAGAACCCTTTAGTTGTTCATAGCATTAAAAATAAACCAAACATTGCAGCCTCCATACAACAGGGACAACAGAATATGGCCCTTCTGCCTCTGCAGCAATTTGCTCCTGTGCCTCCCAGCTTTCTGAATGCCCAGGAAAGATATGGCAGGTGAATAAGGAATTTCCAAAGTCTATGAGGTACTTGAGCTAAATTAATACTTTCAGAAGTATTTTTCTACAAGTCATTATACTGTTAAAATCAGTACTTGCTGCACCAGAACTACAGATACTAATAACTGAGTAGTTAGTAGCCTGAATCAGGAAACATAACTTTAATCACCTATCTGCAGTTTTGTTCATTTAAATTTTAAACTTTCATTTCAGCGTCATATTAGCTTATTTTTTTGCACTTAATTCCTACTTTGAGTGGAACTTACTAGAATCTGTTTAAATATAAAGCATAAATAACTAATTTACCAAGAACTGATTTCATAAGCACATAACAAAGAGAACTTCATTTTCTCCACATTGTTCTTTTACATTCAAATTCTACTTTGTTCATCCAAGTGAAATGTTGACTGTGACCGTGAATTGCAAGCTGATTTTAAAGCACATCACTTAATGAAAATAATTCCTGGAAGAAAGCATTTGAACTGAAGTAGGTCAGGAGACAACATAAATGGACAGAGAAGTGGGACTGTCTTTCTTGACTTAATCTACTGCTCCACTTTCCAGAAGCAACTAAAGCCAGATGTGAATAATTCTATTAGAAACCATTCTTTCAGGAAATAATGATTATTTATTTGAAATGAAATTTAGAAATGCATGTTAATGAAATAAATGCATTTAAAACAGGAAGATGGTAGTTCCTTCTCAAGCAGTCACTTATTAGATTTTATGTGTAAGTAGCTGAAATACGTTGGATGCTTCTGAACATATGGATATTTCTGATACACATTATCAATAAAATACCTCAAGCAGTGACCTAAGCATGCTCTTTCATGCAAGCCCTCACGTAATTTTACAGCACTTCACCTCTGAACAGTACAGTTTTGTCACTTAATTTGAAGTTACTCTAACACAGTTACTTAGTTTAAAGCTGAGCCACCTATGTCTACATGGGCTGCAACTTCACTGCAAAGCAACGTTCTAGAAGATCAACTGATGTCTTAAACTTTGCTTTTACTGTATTTCTTGCTGGTGAATAGTACAGAATATACCAGGTCTTCAAAGTGAAAATCTGAGATTACTCAACACTGGGCTTCTACCTGGGGCACAATTAAGTAAAATTCTATGCAAAACAGCAGGACTACAGCAACCCGAAAGTTCAAAATGTGTACTGACTTACAAATGTTTTCTGGACATAATTTAAAAGCCTCAAATGAACATGTCCTTAAAAGAAGAGGTCTTTTGAAGGATAATAAATAACCTTTATTTTGAAGGGGGTAGAACGCTGCCCGAGCGTGCAGAATATAATGTTCTGAACTCTGATAACAGATATGTCCTGGTGCTATTCCTGTCACCACAGATCAAAATTGTAATCATAACTGTGGATTTTTAAAGCTCTATGTGTAAGACGAAAAGGATTTACCCTTATCGTGAGAGGAAGTACTTACATCATGAGGGAAAATATAACTATACAGAGAGTTTCCAAGCATTTGGGTATCAGATACTTAGCATAACTCCAGGGGGGAAAAGTTCTGAATTGGAAGAGGATAAATACAAGGGAAGATGTTAAAGTCGGCCTTATTTCTAAAAGCGAGCCTTGGTAGAGGGGAATTAAAGATTGAAAACATGAAATATACAGGTGACAACAGAAAATAAAATGAGACCTACTGGTACCGGTTCTTGTCCTTCAAAGAGTTTTTTCTTGAATCTCTCCCTTCACTAAAATTATCTTCACCCTCTTCAGATTCCAAACTGCGATTGCAGCTCCGAATAGTTTGAAAGATACTGTTTGCTGTTGATTCTTTTTCTGGATTATTTAAACCATCTTGGCCTACTCGTTGCAAGAAATTATCTTGTCCACTGTAATCTGAAACAAACTAGAGATATCTAAAAGATTAGTATAGTAATAAATAGAATATTGTGTCATCTACTTCTCACTGGAGAAATTTTTACAAGAATTAAGAATATTTAGCATGTATTTCCTATTAGCTTCTAATGGGATTTTGTTCCTACTTCCAATCCTAAACAGACCAAATCACTCCATAAATCAAGTAACACAAGTTACAATAACTCCTGCAAACTTTTTAAAAGTCTCAGTCTTAATCTTTTCACGTAATAGCGGCATTTTTCTTTTAAAACCAAAATGATAAAACTCAAAGGAATTGCTTCTTGTCATAGAGGAAAAGCTTGATCCACTGAGCTTCTGAACTCCGTTTTTAAGGAACTGAAAACCTTCCAATTCCCAATGAGTTAAATGGAAGGTCAGAGCATTTAACAGAAAATAGTTACATCCTTAAGGATTTACATACTTACTTTACCCAAAGTATAAACATGACCCTTTGGTACTAACTGTAATTTCTCAGTACTCCAGTACTGAACTAGGTATAAACAACCAAATGTAAATTGCTACAATAACTGTGGGAATTAAATTGAGGTCCATGTAACTGAACAGTCTGGTAACAGTCTGGTTTAGAAAATTTTAATTAGATGATGCCTTTGTATAAAATAATAAATAATATAAAATAAAAAAAATATAAAATAAAGCACTGGATGGCTATGAACATAACCTCTTAGAATATCAATCTCATTTACCTCTAATGTTTCATCCTGGGAGTTATACCGTGGACAGAGTCTGATGAGGCTTGATGCTCCATCCAAAACTTCACAAAGCTCTTTTAAAAATACACCACAGAAAGGAACGACTTTACAGCCTGGAATATTGAGTGCCCGGTTGACCACTTTCCTGTATTCAGATGATGACTCATGTTGTGCCATAGCATCTTTCAGACTTCGCATAGTTTCAATATCAGACTGGTCCATAAATTGCCACATTTTTAAAACTTTTCTTGACCTATTGCAAAAAGAGATCACAACATTTATTAAAAAAATTAAAAACAATTTACATTCAAGTTCAACACTCGCAGCATATATGTAATAGAGGAAATTATCATCACTATTGAGAAATGAATGAATGAAATCAAGATCGTTATTTTTATGAAAATTCTGGTTGGTGGACCATTTCCCCCCCTTTGAATTATTAAAGAACAAAACTAAAAAGGAGAAACAAGCAGTCTGATCTACTGGAGTAACATCTGACATTTTAATAAAAGCCCAGCTGCACAAGACATACAAGCAGGCTTTCTAACATTTTCACTGTGTCATTGCCTTAAATTTATAAGGGCCTGGGAAGAAATAAGAAAAGATTAAGGAAATGGCATAAAGATAAACCAAACGGTTTATTACAAATTTCTTTAGTTGTATTATGAACAATCTATAAACTTCGCAAACGTGTTTTGTTTTGTTTAAAATTGCATTTATTTAAAATAATTTACATTGGGTTTTTTTCCCCATTTCACTCACAGAATAAATTATTTATTTTCATGGAAATAAATAAATCAGGACCATGTTCCAGCTCTCAGGCACCAATGCAGTGCTGCAGCTGAAAAGAATCTTTGATTTCAAACAGAAATACCTCCTGATGCTCCCTGAGGACTGCGAGTACCACTGGGAGGTGTCTCACCTTCTGAGCTGTATGTCTGTGCAATGGTACGGGCTTTCTACCCGCTCCAGCCCCAGACATACTAAAAGGTCTGCAGAAATGCTAACAGTAGAACGTCCTTAACCCCACTTTCTGTCCCTGTCCCGGAAACACTGCTAATCAGCACTAGCCTTCCTCTCCTCTCTTTCCCTTGTGCTGTGCAGATGCATTAGAGATCAAATTAAGCCCTTAATTTGCTTTGCATTTTCCCTCACGACTTACATGGCTTGGAGGTTGTGCATGCATTCTGCTCAAAAAGACTTCCCCATGTCTATGAGTGTTTCAAATGTGTTTTATATACCAAAAATGTAAACAAATAGCTCAATGAGAATCCTTACTAAACCACAAAGAGCGACAATACAAACACTTTAAAGCTTTGTTACACAAACATGATATACAAGGAGGGCCAGAGGTAAGAGATGGGAAATCTGATCTTAACTCTTCCCTGTTCAGTCCAATTTGCTGCTCTCTGAACTGCCTGTGCAAAGGCACTGCCTTCCTGCTCACCTGGCTCTGTACGAATCTGCAATTCCGTAGGAAAGCTAGCAACACACTGTCTTTAACCCCATACTCACTCTTTCTCCTGGAGACACTGCAGGTCTGGCTATGTAAGACCATGACAGCATGAGATCCCAACATCAGTCAGTGTAAGTAAATTGGAGGCGTTAAAAAAAGAGGTTTAGCTGTTTGGTTGGTTTTGTTGGGGTTTTTTGTTGTATTGTGTTGGTTTGGTTTTCTTTTTACAATTTAAGACTGACCCTTTTAGAACGCTACCACAATTATGTTTCACTTGTGTTCTGGAAACTCCAATCCCAAGTTACATTAGTTTTAGTTGATTACAGATAAATCACAACTGCTTTCCCATCTTCTTTTCACATTTTAAAAATTTCTGGTTTTTAAAAAAAAAAAAAAAAAAAATTATGTTTTCTAATGTAACATCTTTAGCATGTACCAGGAAAACCGATGGTGTCTCCAGAGCATTTTGGAAAAAAATGGCTTTTAGCATGCTTCATTTTTCCAAAAGGGATTACTAGAAAGTCACAGGGTGAGATGATGTGATTTAGCCACGGATTTCTGTTTAGTCCATTGTTCTCCAGAGACATCTGCTTAACAGAAGCTGCAGTGTAATCTCTCACTAAAAAGCCATTTAAAGAAAGAGCTGCCAGTACCTTAGTCCTGCCAGAAATTCCATTACAGCATTGTAGTTGCCCATATTCCAGCAGCATTTTGCCACATGTACTAAATATGAGAAGACTTCTCGTTTCTCCTCCATAGAACCTGCAGTCAGGATCAGCCAGGTAACCCACAAGCTCACCTTGTAAAAGAAAATGGACAGCACAGTCAGTCAAAGCAATGTCACTTGGAGCGTTCATGCATACTTGATGGATAATGTGGGTTTTTTTGGTTTCCTTCCGTCAGGAGGGTATCAGTCAAAATCCTACTTACACACTTGCAGCCAAATCACGTACGATTTGCAATCACACCTTACACACAAGACATACTCACGTTACAACAGTTAAACCACTAACTACTCTAGAAATACTTATATTAAACAAAAAACTACTGTATCTTAATATGAGATATTCTGAATATGCATTCAGGCCACGGAAAAAAATGGACAGCTTAAGGTAACGCTGATTTCTAAAGCTGCCAGAGAGATCTGCAGTGTCAATTCTCATTAACATAGCTTACAAATCTCAGCCTCACACTGAATAACCCTTGTTCTTACCACATGGATAGTGAAAGTTGATAAATTGGAATTTTTATTTTTGCTTAATTTCACAAAACTGGTAGTTGTATTTAATGTACAAATTTGCTAATTCCTATATGCACTGAACATTTAAAATAATTTACATTATCTATTTGCAAGATCACAAATGAAGTAAAGAAAAAAAACCCCACCTTCCTAAGTGTGACCATACTACCAACTTCTGTTCGGTGATTAATTAATGCCAGAATCAGAAATTAACTTAGTACATGATTCTGTTTGTATTTAAACAAATAAAAGTCAAACCTTCATTTTATCAGTGTGCAGATTTTCCTTCCAGTTTATGTTCCCACAACATCCATAAAAAGAAGATATATTTCACATGGAAACCTAATTTAAACCAACTGTTCCTTTTTACAATATGATTCCCTGGGGCCTTGATTTTTGTCATTGTGTAAACACTTAGGAAGCAATAAACGTGATTTGTTTACTGACACTGAGTTCCATTCTTTGGTCCTGAAGGATTCAAGTGTTTACAGACAATACCAGTGTGAGAAGATGCTTATAAAAATTAGAAAATGTTAGTTCACCCCTCAGGGGGCACAGACTTTTATTTAAAAAAACCAAGCATGAGAAATAAAATCTAAATGCATTAGTACTAACAGGAAAAAAAATCCACTAAAAATATATAGACTTGCATAAATGGAAGCCCTATACAGACACAGTGTTCTGAGCCTCTCACTCCTGAGGGAGCACAGTCAAAGAATATGAGAAACCTAAGTTACTCTTGAATCTTTCTGATGCCCAAATCAATCAAGAACAACAAATCAGAAATGCGCAGATGAGAAGACAAGCCGTAGCTCCAATATAAGCAATGTATATGTGTGTACAAAAAAAAAAAAAAAAAATCACATTTTTAAGACTGAAGAAATGAGGTTATAAAATCATTCTGTCTTTCATGCAGTGAGGACATCCTCGGGAGTGCATACCACAGGGATCAGGATGCTCCAATGGGATGCGAGGATCAGGGGACAACGGACCCATTAAGAAACAGTGTTCCACCTCATCAAACAGCTTGGGTACGGAATTACTGTTTCAGTAATTACTGTATGTTTTTGTAACTAACATGTAAGAAGAGAAAAGAGGAGGAGCAGACAACAGGTACAGAGCTTTCAACAAAGGTAGAGCAAGTACCAGAGTCCAACGTCGTGCATGCAAACATGCTCAAGAAGCTTTCCCAAACACAGCCTTAATGCACTGTTGCTGTAGAGGCCACAATACAAAAATAAACAAACTATTTATATTGGCTGCCCTATACAAGATATCTAATCGCTGCACCAGCTCTGAATGAGAACTTGAATTTAGCTGAAATTTTATTTGCAGTGCTTAATTGGTTATTCCTAAAATGTAAAAACTGAATCAACAAAGAAGAGCATACCTGAAGAGCATGAAGGTATGGAAAAATACAAAAAAACCCAAGAGCACTGCATGACACAGTGTCGTGGTTTAACCTCAGTCGGCAACAGGGTCAAATGGGGTAACACAGGGGTCAAACGAGGGCAAAAACAGAATAGAAGGTAATAAATTGAATGCATAAAAATATCAGAAATTGTGAAACAAAACGGTTAAATCTGTGATTCAAGGTTGGCATAGATTTGTTTGTGTATGCTGGAATAAAATTACATATTGTTTTTGGATATTATTCCCATTTTCCAGAAATGGCTCTGTTAGGGAATGCAAAAGCTAAGCATGCAATCTCACAAAAAAAATTAGTATTTGTTTGGTATGAAATACCAAGCGTGGCAATGACAGTTTGATTAATATGTGTTTGAACATTTTAAAGAATAATATAATGTTAAACAGTTCTGTTTTAATCTAAGGCAGTAAAGATGTAATGGTCAGGAGAAAACAGTATCAAAAATTATAAAGAATGTCAAAAAAGGCAATTGAATTCAGACTCCCCACTAAGAAGCAACCTTGAAACTAGGACAGTCACTTGTTGAAATCTTATTTAATAGAGAGTTTAGGACTGCTATAAACAGTTACGATGAACTCTTACAAACACTCTGTAAAAGCAAACAAAAAATGATGAAGGTCAGCACGAACAAGTCTTTGCAGCCTCGAGATGGCATATGTATATGTAAGAGCAAAATAAGGGTGCAAAAGGCGGTAGTGTCCCATGAAGTTTACGCTCACTCCTCTTGCAGGACAAGAACAGACTTACAGAAAGAGTAGAAAACACTCTAAAAATCTTCCACTAAACAAGAAGGAAAAATAAATTGTCTGAATCTCTAAATTTTAAAACAGAATGGGCAAAGGCAGATATAATGGATTGGGCAGAATCAGGGGACAGAACAGGGCATCTAAAGATACAACCCCCTCCTGAAAGATACTGAACATGCCTCCCTTAGAAATGTCAGTATTTTTGTATTTCCTGGAGATCAGGAAAAGTGTGAGGAGCAGGCTGGGATACTTCAGCCAGATGCAGATAATGGGAAATTTCATTCATATCGTTTTACGTGTTGATGAACTTACGAATGAAACAGAATTGCTCCTCTACATATGCTACAGACTGTTTCGACTTACGGTTCTTTTATGTCATATCTAGCAGTAGCAAGGAGCATATAAATTGACCTTTCTGGTGGTTCTGAATAGCATCAGGTCTCCATAAAGTTTTTCTATGAATTATTCAAAGACTGTTGGTTGATTAATCTGAATGCATCATACAGCCCCCAGAAAGGGGGATTATGGGCTTCTCAAGCAGCATAATAGCCTGGTACCCCAAAACTGATTTCTTGGAAGGTTTCATCAGTCTGAGACTAGAACAGGGATGATTAAAACGCAACAGTACTGTCAGAAAGGAGGGAGCAGAGGAAAAGAGCTGTGAACAAAGGCCGTCTCCTTTCATTCAGTGAGGTTATTGCTGAGTGTTGTGCCTAACATCTGCAAAACTTTTCTACTCCTAGCTTTTTTAGTGAAGACAGCTAGAAAGGGAGGAAAATTCAGTCAGATAACAGAGCTGAGGGGGCAATTCCCCAAAATTAAATGTGGTCCTAGAGCCCAGCTAGGAAACAAACACAGAATTAAAAAGCGGTTATCCACTTAAAATGCCAGGGGGGATTTTTCTCAAAATGGGAGATCTGGTTGAATCAATAGGCTTTAAAGGAACAGAAAATCAAAGCTGAACTTCTGTTGACTGAGGTTACTTCCCAGCTCTGAACTCCCTGAAGATTTTATTCTGCCCAGGCACCTTGAACTGATGGATCCAAGAATTTTATCATGAAGAACAATACTCTAAAGCTTTTAAATAAATGCATACTGAAACAGCTTGGGTATGGCATTAATTTGAGATGATTATTCATAATGGCCATAGCTAAAATGAGCAACGTGCAAACAACACTGAAATGCAGGTAAATTGAAAGGTCTGCAATCTTCAGGAAACATCATGTATGACAGCTTAGGGGAAACTTAAGAATATTAATTAAAACATACACTCATTAAACAATACTCAGTAAACATACTCATGAATTTCGTGAGTCATTGATAAATATATGAATAGTCCAGAGTACATCCTCAAAGGAATGCCTCCATAGGAATCACCGACATTCTCAAATCACTGTATAGCTGCCACTGGATCCCCAAAATACCTGATAATGCATATACTACATTTTTGCTGCCTGGGATGCATAAAGCTTCCTCTGCACAGATGGTGTTCAAGAAATAACAAATTTTTCAAGATCTTCATTCAAATGAAAGTTCAGAATTGGGATTCCTCAGATGTTGTCTGTGCACACCTGAGCTAGATGCACCTCACACAGAAGAAAAGCAGAGAACAACTCTGTGTATGTACATACTTCTTGGTGACTATGGAAACCAGCTGGAAGCTGAATTGAAAACCCCGGGTTTTGCATTTTGGCAAGCAAGTAGCACAGACAGTATTCTGGAGTGGCACAGTTTCTCTGTCACTAAAGCCAGGTATGACCTCTACCTCCAGGAGGGGGTTTCCGGCAGGGTGAACAGAGCAAAAGGAGGCTCCATCCTGGCCAGAAGCGGGCACTGACTTCTGAACAATTCTGCCAGCTGGATACAGAATGTCACCTCCTCTTCCAGCAGTCCATTCCTGGATGGCTTGCAGAGAGATGGCATCACACCTGAGGAGCACCTAACCCGAGGATGAAGTACCATCAGGTAGCCAGCTGCCTAGTTATCAGGCTGCCACTACAGCAGCGTGAGGGCTTTGCCAGTTGGGCAATGCTTGAACTAGCCAGCTCCGGGACCAGAGACAGCACACCCAGCCAAAAGAGTGCGCAGTAGTAGCCCTGCCAAGAAGATCAAAATACATTGCGAGTATTCCTCAGAATGAGCAGTAACACTTTTTGGACCCAATTTTTGTGTTAGATACCACTTCAACGTCAGATCAGAATCTACGTATCAACATATTAGTCATTATTTCCTTAGTTTACTTTTTTTCACACTTGACTTGCATAGTTCTGTTTATGTAACTCATTTTAAACTCCCTTCAGAACAGAAATCACCACAGCAAACCTATAATTAGACTTCCGCTGCACTGCTGATGAGTCTGAAAAGTATGAGAAAATGTATCCTGGCTTCATTACTATAACCCACATGATTGCAAGACACAAGAAAAGTCATAAACTGAAGCACTATCCACTCAAACAAGTTGATAATAACATCTGTCTTTTCATGCAGATGGAAAAAAATGAGTGTCCTTCAGGATTACTGCATACTAATATTAAGTAGTAAACAAACAAAATCAAATCAAATAGATACTTAGTTAAGATTTAAATATTTTCGGGTGACCTAATACAGAGAAGCACTGATAACATTGTGCCAAATTAATTTCAGATATATTGCAAAGTAGCCTCATTTGGAAATTTTCAGAAGTACAGGAGCCTCCTTCAAATCTGAGTCTGAGCACACAGGATCTGCATCAGAAGTCCGGGCAATGCAAATTGTAGCCAAGCAATGATCTGAAGCACAGAAGTACATAAAAATCTCTATAGTTTTAGGTTTTTTGAAATTATCTTTTTATATCACCTGTTTTAACTGCACTAAAATCTATTCTTTTCAATAACCTTTTTTTTTAAAGATTTTTAGGCTTATCTTACTTTGATCAAAGTTTTCAAATAAATTCAAGTTAGATATTGCTAATGCATTTGGGAAAGGCATATTGTAACAGTGTTAATCTTCAAACATACTGTGAATATTTTCAAATCAGTGACTGAGTCTCATTCAATGTTCCAACTTACTTAACTTGGAATTTTTCACAACTGTATCAATGAGAGACCATTATTTAGGATAGACAAACCTTCCTTTTTCAGGACATCACGTTCCCAGAAGGCTCCAGAGGTTTCTGTTCTGATTTTCAGAATTCCCTTTTCATTTGTATTTTTTTAAAAGGGCAATTAAATAGACAGAAAGTCAACTGTCAGAATTAATAGTAGGAATATATTTTTTTTTAAACTTATAGCATTTTATTAACAAAAAATAAACCCACCCTAAACTTTTAAATGTGGGAAATCTATATCAATCGTTCCAAAAATAATGAGCCTGTTTTTGATTACCTAATCACTGAACTACCACTGATTTACAGTCATGTCTATATGCCGGCAAAAACCTCCCGATTTGTCAGGGGCAGGATATAGCTTATTACTGATGCTCAGCTGCTTTTACTAATATAATATGAAGGACGTAAGAGAGACACCCATGATCAAACTTGATCCTCAAGGTATGACACATGACCTTAAAGTCCCTACAAGTGTAAACTACAGGACTGTTAACCATTTACTCGACGGGAATCCTGCTCCATGCAGTACACAGGATGGAAGCACGCGTAATGAATTATTAACTGTATCCCTAAATTTGCCATGGATTTACTTCACTCCTTTTCTTCTTTTAGTCTTCTAATACTCAAAATTATAATAATTCATATATATAAAAAAATATTTATTATCCTTTATATAGCTGCTAGAGAATGTATTCTGTGATTTTTTTTTTAGTAGGAATTAATTTACCGTTTATCTTTTATCAGAATGTAAATGCAGAGGTGGCATTGAGGGAGGAAACTACTAAGAATCTCCACCTGCGAAGCCCAGGGTTTTGTCATTTGTACTGCTTTACATTCATTTCCCCAGCTCTTAGGTTTATAAGGCTTTTACGGCAATTCCCAAGCTACATACCTCAGTGGGTGATGCTACATGGAAGAAATTATGTCTTCTATTTTTATATTACATTTTTTAGGAACTTCATAATACTTGAGAGATGCAGCTTTCGGAAGTGAAATGAGCAAACAGAGCTGCCTACCTGAAGTTTAACATTTACCATTGCTAGCAAGTAAAATAAAATCTTTTGGCTTACCACAAAGTAAGATTACAGTACATACCTTCTCTAGCACCTAACATATAAAAATTAGCCATGGATTTCTTTTTATAATAAACTGTAGCTGATTTAACAACTGCCTACACTGGAGCAAGAAAGCAAGCAATTGTAATACTGACGAAATAAAAGTATGTGTACAAGAAGCCTCTGAATACAAAACAAGTTGATTTTTCAGGTATCCAAAGAATAAGTATGACAATCTGTAACCCATTTAACCAAGCCATTCTAGTTTTAATGATTTTTTTTTTTTTATAAAATCAAGAAATTTAAGTAAAATCTGAAGAGCATGAAAAATCCATGTAAAACAATAACCCTCATCAGATATCATGCAGTATTTATGGCAAAAGGGAAAAACACATTATCTTGTTTAAAAGCACAATTCTTAGTATATCAGTGTACTCCAATTTCTCCCTCTTAAAAAAAAATTAAATCCACCTTTCACAACGTTACAAACCTTTTCCACAAAGTAAAAGTGTTGTTGAGAGATACTATTCTTATAAAACTGTAAGGAGCAGACTCATATATATGAGGCTTTTTAAAACACTAGCAGTATGCAGCATTAGCACTGACAGCTGGCTACCATGAGTTCCTTTGCATTGCTAACTGTGCACAAACCCATCAGTGCATACTGATGAATATAAGGAGCACAGTATAGAACACAGAATTGGTTTATTTTACGTGGGTTTCACTAAAGTTTCATTATTAACATTTTTGGGCTTTTGGTATAATATGCAACATAATTTTTTAAATCTGAGTTTTTAAAATTGCATATCTTATGACCAGATGGTTCACTTTACATGCTTGAGTGAAATTATATAACCTTACAAAGAACATTTACCATTTTAAATCTGATTAAACACTATTCCAAACAAGGACTGGAAACAGTTTGATATTTGTACAAACACAATCTTTTTAAAAGTATTATGCAAACCCATTTAGGCATTGCAAAAAAATGCTGAACTACGAGACAGAACGCAATATTTATTTACATTCCATTATTTCAGTAAAATGATATGTCTCTGTTTTGCTAGTGAGGGTTTACATTTGTGTTTTGAATGAACAATGAAAAAATTTACAAATTTAAACCATTAAAAATAAAACTATCATTATCAATTAATGCCCTAAATTGCCATATTTTTAATTAACTTTACTGAATGTAAGAATGACTTAGTGAATGATGAAACCACCCCAGTAGCAGTGCTATACTGGAGTAGTTCAAACATTTTTACCTTCTTCGCTTATTTTTTGGCAATTCAATCCTTCCAAAAAAATCACCTTATGTACTGAACTTCTTATTTTGCATTTTCAGTTCCACAGTGGGACTACATTCAGACAGCTGTTTGAATGATCTTTCAATCTGGTGCAACTTTCAATCTAAGACATCACAATTGCTTTGTATGCATACCTCAGCGTGGAAAATTAAATGCTTCATTTTGGTTTATACGTTTTTATTGCTTTTCTGTTATTTGAAGCTGTGGCCAGAAAGATCAAGTTACAAGAGACTCTTTTCATGTTTACATAAAGCAATGCTTGAAATTATTTAAAATGTTTACATAAACATAAATGTTTACAACATGTACATTTATCTTGTTTTTCTGTGGTTGCTTTGCTGGCAAGAGGCAGAAGAGTGGCTGGAAGTAAAAACCATAAACGTGCAAGAGTCTGGGAGGGTAAAGGTACAGAAAAAGAAACAGGTGCCCAGGAAGACTGTGGCATACCATAAAGATATGATACCGAGTAAGGACCACATGGCACTCGAGGTAAAGCAGCAGGGCGAACTCATAATAGCATACAGGAATCAGAGAAAAGAACTAAATGAAGAAGAGAAAGGCACAGCAGGCAGCAAGGAGAGATGGAAAAAGCATGTTGTTACAGTTCTCAGGGTCTTAAAACACACTTAGGTATCATTTTCCTTATCTCTTCCCAGCTACCAGGGCTCTGCTAACTCTGCAGAATCTCCTTAATAGTTTCCTCCCACCATTTTTATACATCCATGAAAACTAAACTTCTGGTAGTCAGTGCTCTATCAGAGCAGAAAAATGTATTACTACTATTACTACTACTATTATTATTATTATGTGCACAGTCTTAGAGAATCCAAAAGCCAATAGTTTTGCAAAGCTAGATGTTACTATATTTCACTCTCCTCCTCCCACGCTAGCCACTAATTCAGAATCAGGTTTTAATTACATTCAGTAACAGGAAAGAGTATCTGGCTTTAGCTTGATCCACTGCCTTGCTTTTACAAGACTCTATGATCAATTTGGTATTATTAGAAGCAAATGAAATATCCGCTGTGTCTCGCTGATGAGTACATGTTGTGCCCAAGTCTCCACTATCACATAACTACAGTTTTAATCAAACTTTTAAAGACTTTATTTATAGTTGGTGATACTGAATGCATGTAGCCCAAAATCTTCATGATAAATAAATACGGAATAGCAAAATACCTTCTAATTAATTGAGTACATGTGGCACAGGCTACAATATAGCTTTAAATTCTTCTAGCACAGTGAAAAAAAAAGCTAAAAAGCTAAAACGTTTAAGACTATTTGAAATATCTACAGGTGGATTTGCTTCTTCCACTCCTGTAAATCTGAATTAATTACTGAATCAAAGTTACATGTTAGAAACTGGCACATACAACAGACCCACAGTTTTTTCTCAAAAACATCTGGCTTTGCAATATATTTATCCTTATTCATATAGGGATACTATGCATCCTTAAAAATATACAGAAAGATTCTTCTCCACCTGAAAAACATTTAAAGATATATTAATTCCTATATTGCAACACTTCCAGGTTTGGAGCTTTTTGCTTTCTAAAAATACAGAAAAATTCCATTGTTTTAAAGGAGGCTTCCCTTACTGTCTTCCGGCAATAAAACCAGAATTGGAACAGACAGAATATTCTACCAAACTTATTTCATAAAAGGCTTATTTAGTCACCTGCTGTTGAAAATTTGAACCAAATGCATTCAGAGTATCTGAAACAAAGTTTTCTTCAAAACATTTCTAAAGAAGTAACAGAACTACTAACAGGTAAGGAAACAAACAACCCCTAGGAACAAGATGTATAACAAAGAGAATTTCAGATCAAATAGGTTAAAGGGACAGAAATGTCATTCCCTTTCTTTGAGACCATTTGAAACCTCAGGTTGTTGCAAGAAGAAAGTGAGAAAAAAAACCCAACAGGATCCACTCATTCTAGTGCCCAATTTTCCTACAATACATTTAGTAAAAACCAAAATTACTTTCCACATTTTCAGTTTCTCCTTTAAATGTCTTCTGAAATATTACAAAGAATTTTTGTTAAATTTTCTATACAGTACAAAGACAAGAGGTCAAAACACATAAACTTTATGACAGCTGAGATTACAATCTGCCATCCTAGAAAATTAGGATGACCACTGGATCAATGAAAGTTTAGGAACATATCTGGGGTCTAAAAGCATAGCAGTTAAACTTTTTAATTTAACTTCTCCTTGGACTTTGTATATTTTTTAAGTCTGATCTAAACTTCAGGATTAAGGAACAACTGAAAAAAGCTGCATTTTAATCACAGTATTATAAAAGAACATTTCTGGTAAATAAAGCTTCAATTTCAGCCACATTTAGATGTCTAAGATAGCGCATGCACTGCCTAGAAGACCTGTAGATGCAGGTGAACACAATATAAATTTCTCTCCTTTTTTCTGGATCCAACAAAATTCCTTGTTTGTTTTTCAGTGTTTGATGCCACACTATTACATTACTTCAACAAAGTGATTGATTGGATCTGTTCTTTACATGGAAATTAGCACCTTGCTAACTGCAGAACACCAGGATGCATTTCTTCTTAAGCAGACAAACCTATTTATTTATTTTCATTAATTCTGAAATATGTGTATTTCAAACCCATTAGGAGCATGGTATCATTTCTCTCAGTTCTGTTCTCCTCCTCATTAAATACCTGATAGTTATTACGTAGTAATCTATATTCTTTCTGCAGTGTAGTATGTAATCATAGTGATTCAGCAATACCTTTTGTCTGCATCTCTCATCCTTCTGTGGTTATCCATCATTTTTAACTTTTCCTTTTTCAATTCTACTGCATCTACTCCACATGTTGAAAAGTCCTCTAATTCTCTGATTATTTTTTAATTTAACTTTTTTTTTATGAACTATTTCTTAAACAGCAGTGACCAGGCTTTCTATAGCAGCATTATAGAAGTTATTTAAACTTCAGTGGCAATCTCCACCATGACTATCATCTTTCTATAGTACCTCTAGGGAAGCAAAGCCTGAAAAAACTTGTCTATGTATGTAAATATTACAGATCTTTAGTGACTGGGCTTTATGTCATATGAACCTCTATCTGTCTGAAAACTCCATCAGTAAATCCTGCAGACAAACTGCAACATTAGCAGATTATAAGATTCTTATTTTCCTGTGAATATTTTATTTCTCTGTGAATTTCTGTACAGACTTGAGAGCTGGAACGACCCAAAACTTTTAAAATACAAATGAAATACAATCTGAGAACGTATTTCATCCCATTTTGTGGGATTCAAGCAAATCATTATGACTGACCTTTCTCACAACATATTTTTGAAACAAGTCATTGGGTGTTCAAGCTCCTTGTCATGGCAGCCACCTTGATGAACACAGTAGAGAATAAACTGATACTTGGAAACGGATGACAAGAAAAGACACAGGGAAATACATAATGCCTGAATCCCCTCTAGTAACTGTATGTCAGGTCTAAGCCATAACCATGCTCTCTTCAACAAAGGCAGTTTCTGTTTCCCAGCCTCAGCAGCACAGGATTTGCCAGTTGCATGTTTGTGCTACTATTCGTGGAGTGCTTGACAGTAGCTTTAATCCGTGCTATCCATCTTTCATGTCTCTATACTACTTACACTACTACAATTTTTTTCCCTATCATTCTTGACAGTGAAAAGAAAAAACGTATACATGAAGAGGATCTAGAGTGCTATAATTTCCATCTTCTGTGAGTATTAATAAAGGTAAGCCATTTCTCCAATCTTCACTGTTTATTTTTTTAAGATCTTCATATATCAGAAACAAAAGCCACTCAGTTATTAGTTTCATCCAGTATCTGTGACAAATAAAGGCATCTCCAGCTGCAGTAGAGTTCTTTACTGTACCCCTGAATTTAAGGTCAAAGCACTCACTAAAGCCACACAAAACAGGGCAAGGTGAGCAGTTATCACAGTTCCCAGAGGTAAACGAATTGTACCTCTTCCATAGTATAGAGGGCTCAGTCCACTGACACCCCGAGCAGACACCCACAGTATGACAACTATGTTCAGATTATTGCAGGTTAAAAAATTGTGTGGCTCTTCAGGCAAGGTATAAGCAGGCTGTGGAAACCTTGCCACAAAGACAGTAACAAAGGAGCTCTCCTAAACGTTTAAGCTGGTTACCTTGCCTTTAAAGCAGGAATAGAGCTCCTATTTAAAAAAATAAATAAATAAAAAAAATCAGGCAAGGCTCACAAATTAAATTTCTACCACCTCTCACCATGTTTTTGCATCGACACTCAGTAACACTAAGATACTGGTTAATGGCTGGCTGGCCAAAAGCCTATTCAACCTTCGTCAAAGAACGGGCTCACACATCCCACTTCAACGCAAAGTCCTTCTGGCCTGAGCTATTTAAAAAAATAAATAAATAAAAAAAATCAGGCAAGGCTCACAAATTAAATTTCTACCACCTCTCACCATGTTTTTGCATCGACACTCAGTAACACTAAGATACTGGTTAATGGCTGGCTGGCCAAAAGCCTATTCAACCTTCGTCAAAGAACGGGCTCACACATCCCACTTCAACGCAAAGTCCTTCTGGCCTGAGGCACAATCACAACTTTTCTCCTTGCGTGTTAAGTTACCTGTGGTGCAGATTTCTCACTATATGCTTCTTAACTTGGTTTCTGAATTTTTTTTAATCCTTTTTACACTTTTCAGCTCCTCTCATCAGGGTCACAACGCTGTGATCTCAGAACAAGAGTATCTGACAAAAATGTATTTCTATTGTCATACTAAGAGACAAAATAATCTTCAGAAATCTTGCAAGACTCTCAAGGTGTTAAAACAAGCTACAGATACAATGAAACACTGAAGCTGGCAAAAGCTCCAGCTACTGTCATCCTGCCTTTCTACAGAAAAAAAGTTTTAGGAAGCGTTCCTGATGGATCATCAGCATTAATGTGATCACTGAATCACTTCTAGTACTTTAAGTCAAAACACCTTACCCAGGTAATACGGCAAAAGAAAATGCACATTACAGGCTTCATTCAGTGTTAGACAGTATGCCCACTATTACGCTTTTCCACAAATGAGAAATTGAGTAGGAAAAATAACAACAGTTATTTATTGCACATTCAGCTGTGTTACTTGTCTTCAAGTACCAATTTTACCTACTGCAGAGGGCAAGTGATTTCTGATTCAGTTCTGCAATTCTTCATAGACCATTTCCATGCCAAATGCTGAAGACTGACCACTCACCATAAGTGCTTTCTCCTGTGTAAGTCTTTCCTATGCCTTTTATATACCTATACCTCCACTGAGGTCTAAGGCACATTCAGCCGTGTTACTTGTCTTCAAGTACCAATTTTACCTACTGCAGAGGGCAAGTGATTTCTGATTCAGTTCTGCAATTCTTCATAGACCATTTCCATGCCAAATGCTGAAGACTGACCACTCACCATAAGTGCTTTCTCCTGTGTAAGTCTTTCCTATGCCTTTTATATACCTATACCTCCACTGAGGTCTAAATACTGTAATTCGTATTAAGCAACACTAACCAATAGTAAATAGAAAGGTTTAATCAATGATAAGAACATATTTATACTCTATGTATCTCGCCAGTAACAATATTTAAATCATTCACACCTAGAAAACAACAGTCTTGTAACAGCAAACATATTTAAAGTATAAGGGAACCATGTGATGTTTCCCAATATCTACCGCTTGATCTTGCACTCTGCAGTCAATGGGAGTTTGCAACTTCAGTCATGAACAGGGGTTTCTGGGAGTTACTGGAACTTAAACAGTAAATAATACTAGTAAAATTTACCTCAGTAAGACCAAACTTTTCCCCTCCTTTTCACTTAAACTCACTTTTTTAAAGATATTTTAATAATTTGAAAATATTTTAATCTTCATTATTTTTAGTTATTAATTTATTTTCTGAAACACCTGCAGCCCTCATTCAATCTAAGCTTCCATGAAAATGTCAGTATTTTTTCTATTAAATGAAGAAGTTCCTTTGTGTAACAAATCAGCAATTATTGACCGTCATTTTAAACAAGTATTATAAAGTGTTCCTCATTAATATGTAGTAAGTGTCAGAAAAATTACTAAAAAGCATATTGCTTCATGAAAAATCCTCTATGTACTATAATTGCCCATTTAACAGAACAATGACATGAAATGATTTTTTTTCCCATTATGTATCAGAAGCCTGTCATCCTAAAAGTCATTCTGGCTCCCACATTATAAATACACTTCAGTATTTCTACAGGCAATGCCAAAAAAAATCAGCAAGTGCTCACCGACTTTTGCCAACAAAAGCATGACTCTTTGCACAAGAATTTTCTTGCCATTTATAAACAAAGACATTTTGAAAGTTCACGCTTGTGATTGGCTGTGGCAACTGATATACTCCACCATAAGATAAAGCAGATAGCAAAACAGTGATTTATTACAAGCAGTAAATATTGTACAATAACTCCATTTAAACGTATAACATCTACGTTTAAAAAAAGTTATTCCAGATTATACTTAAAATAATCCATTGCACTAAATATATTATCTATGCACCAGATATTCAGGAATTAATTCAAATTATATGAAAAATTATCCTGTAGCATTACCAGACAAGTAATGCTAGACTACAACAACTGCAAAGTCACAAACCTCTAACACTAAAAGTAACGTTGACTGTTTTACCAAAAGGCAACTTTAATGTTCAAATTCTCATTGATATGGAACAGTCTCAGTCACTTCTGACAAGACTTCTTCACCACCTTGCTCTTCAATCCTGTGCCCGTTCAGTGCCAGAACACATGACGGTCAACCTAATTTGTACAGCTAACCGCAAAATGTCCTAACAAACTGCTCTGGCATTGTGCCTCACCAGGTCATACTAGAGCTTGACAACTTCACCTTTTCCCACTGCCCTCACTATGGTGATCATCGTAAGAGAAACACCACAAGAAGGAGGACCCTGGCTGGGTCAGGAGCTAGATTCCTGTCCAGCTCTGCACCAGCCACAGTACTTTCCTGAATAGAGTAACTAGAGCTAATTTAAACCATTTTGAGGTGCTGTCTAAAGACCAAATACCATCGTTGCAACTTTTATTTCTGTTCCCATAACAGAATTAGGTGAGAGAAGCCAACATATTTACACTATTTTAGTTCCTAAATCTCAATAACATGCAAGAAACAGGAACACTTTGAAACATGCTAAATATTCAGTCACTGATTCTTATTTGCCCAGGAAGCGGGAAGTTCACTGGGGGTTAATACATATTCTGCTCTACCTACTTAATTTTGTGCTGTCTTTTTGATACCTGCACAATTTTAATCTCCTATTAAAGCATAAGAATACAGTGGATAACAAACTAAAAGAGCGTAAGTCAAGACTATCTTCATTTTATTCCATTTCTATGAATCTAGAAACTGCTAACATTGCATATGGTTCACACAAAAAAAGGAAGAAAGAAATGGTTCCATTTTTCTGCAGCTAAAAGCTGAGGTTTTATTTAGGGGTTTCTTTGTTTGTTTTGTTCTGGGTTGGGTTTTTGGGGTGGATTTTTTCTATGGTTTTCTCAATCCTTGATCAATTTTCTATTAAACTCAGAAGATCACCTTACTAAAAATAATGTAAAATCTTAGTAGAGAACTCACTATTTGGCTTATGGAAACGTGTCATAACAAATGACACTTCTTTGTATAGCAATATTCAAGACACGGTGATTAAATAAATAAATAAATAGTGCAGATTAGTGTAGTTATACAGAACACAGAAACTTCTAGTTTATAATACTTCTGTGCTGACTCCTAAGATCATGCTTAGTCTACAAAAATCCAAAACAAATAAATAAAACTCCAGCTCCTGAACAAAATAATAAACTGACTGAAAGTATACCCCATACTGTCATTACAAAGACAAAGAAATACAAGTCTGTAATTTTTTTCTTCCTGTTTACTTTACAACATGCAAGAATAACTTAGGTTGCAGTTTTCCAAACTCACTGAGCAAATCGGTCACATAACTCCTATTAAATTCAGTGGAAGTTATGTAGCTAAATCCCCTGGTCATCTTAACTTATGTTTTAAAAATTTGTCATTACAGCTAAATTCAGCTCTGAGAGATAAAGGAAATCACTAACCCAAATATCAAGTAATAACCCTTATGAAAAGTAATTTAAAAGTTTTGTCTTACCTCATTAAACCTTGTCACAAGATCTTCTACAGCATTATGTTCACCATTTGGGGAAGAAAGAATAGTAGCAGATATGGAAGCTTTAATAGATGGCAGCTTGCTTTGACATTCACCATTACCCAAATCCCTGGTTAAAAAGCAGAGGTAGTCAATGGGTAAGACTTTCCGGTAGAGCTCCTGTTCCTGCTCGGTCAGAATGCTGGCAACCTCCTCCGGGAACTGGATGAGGTGTTGCAGTTCGATCAGCTCTTTGCTGATACCAGCCACGTTGGAGGGAAGGACGCTGGAACCAGCCATAGAAGTACACGCTTGACGTTCTAAAACAAAACAAATAAAAAATTTATTAGGTTTCGCCTTTAACTCTTAGACTGGGCTGTGCAAAAGCAAGACAACTTGTTCTTTTTGTTCTGTTAAACTGTTCGTTCATTTATTCAGCAGTACACTATATCCTAACTACTTTATATTTAAACAATCTAATACGTTCTTTTAGTTGGGGTCTTTCTGCGTATCTCTATATCTGGTATTAGCTAGATAGCTGGTAACGGGCTTCTGAGATTGTTAAGCTACGTGGCAAAACGTGCTTGCTTCCTGACTTATCCAAACGCCCGCTTCAGTCACCTGCAGTCTTGTCAAAACTTCAAATAAAAGGATCATCTGGGCAGGGTGTGGCTCTGTTTTGCCTCCATATTAGAGTCCGCGGTACAAAGGGGTTTGAGGCCTTGACTGGGGCATCGGGACTCTACTGCCACAAGAAATAATGTATAATGATCACGCAAAACCCACGTGGGTCAGCATTTTTCTTCATATTTCTTTTGCTATAAGATACAATTTATCTGAGCTCACTGCATTGTGAAGCTAAATGTCCGAAGTTACAAAACATTTTTCATTCCTCTGGGAAAATGCATATATTTGGGACTATGCATGTTTCATCCGTTATTATAAAACATTCACGGTAGTTTTATAATATCCTAGCAGTGATGTCTCCTGAAAAATAAAACTTTTCCTAAGAAGGAAGAAGCCAAGCTTTGTAAGACCATGTGGGAAGCCTGAAACATCAACACAATGATTCCAGAACAGTGAGTGTGAGCCTTCTGACTAGATAAGTTTAGAATGGGTTCTCTGAACAATAATTTTTCAAGAATTACTTAAACGTATAAACAGTCATAGTAGTATATTCTGTACTCTTCTTCCTTCCCAGGAAAAGGAGTTCATTTTTTTGCGTTGCTTCACAAAATATCTTTAGAGATTTTTTTGCACACATAATGGAGGTACACTCCATATCTATCTTTTACTTCCATTTTTCCTTCTATCAATAAACTCTCATTTCATAGAGGGAGCAAATATCCTTTCTGTTCTCTAAAGGTCATAATGATTGATTACAATTCATTCTCTTATAATAAACATAAAATATGCTATATGAGGTTTCCCTTGTTACATTCATTTTACGCAAACTCTATTATCAACCAGTGAGAAGTTAAAAAGACAGAGACTTGCCTTTTCTTAATATATTCTATTAAAAGTCAAAAGATAAACTATAAAGCCTTTGGGCTAACAGAACCTGTGAGAAATTTTCAAATACATAAAAGGCTTCTGAAAGAGCCAAAGAGTAATTGTTTCTGTAGCTAGACTGGTGAGGAAAAAAGTAATGGACTTCATTTGCAACAAGCAATATCCTGGTTACATAGTGGGGAACAGGTATAACTTCAAGGACAGCGAAGTAGTGCTGTACAGTATCTGCAGATATCAAGAAATCACTGTCACTGAAACTCCTGCAAGAAAGATCGAGGGAAAAAAAGACAGTTAAGAGCACCATGTTGACATGTCGATCCTGTTTTGGGCAGCAGGTGAAGCGCAGTGAGCTTCTGGGCTTCCTCTCAGTCTTGTTTGCTTTGATTCTACATGAGACTCCAATTCTGTTTTCTACTTCAATCTGTGTGGAACAATTCTGAAAGGTTTCGTAAGAAAAAGCTCTTAAAGCTCATTTGCACTGTTCTTGACTTTGCAACAGAACATAAGCTTATGCCAAAATAAAAACAATCGAAAATGTAATGTTCGTTTTATACTACAGGAATTGTATATTTGCATAGTGCTTTGCATATATAGACCAAACTGTCACTGTCACAACCCATGTTATCTCAGAAAGAGGAGGATATGGAAGGCATGACGCAAACATCCGCTACTACTCATTTGCTCCCTGTAAGTCACAGTGCCTCACTGATCCCCATGCATGACAGCTCTTTTCACTCAAGGACTTTCCTGGGAAATAAAAGGCATCCTGCCAGCCAGGAGAAGGCAGAGAAAGTACTGCCTGTACCAGCCTCTCCTGTGCGTCACTGCTGAAACTGAGGGTGTACAGGTTGTGTCTATGTTGTCAATTTATTTTAGATCAGAAATGCACTTTTGAAGCGCATCTCCCAAACATCCTCACGTACTGTGCTTTAGTTTACAGTCTCAGAGCACACAAAGTGGATCCTCTACAGATGAAACTGCACCAGAAGATGTGCTCCCAGAAGGCAACTAACACATCCCAATTGCTAACAAGCTGTAGCTGTCAGAGGCATCCGAGCTCTGAAGAGGACACTGAGGTCAGGAAAGGACAGTTGGACCAGGCAGTTCAGATCATGGCTCGGCTGCAGGTGATCACATTAACGCAGGAGAGAAGACAGCAAGTAGCATGGACAATGCAATGCCACAGAAATACCGGTGCTTTGCAAATTCAACATTATTCAGTAACTACAGTTATAAACACCTTATATCCATCAATATAGTAGGAAAAGAAGGTGTAACTCTATAAGGAGTGCCCAGTTAAGTAGTGACTGATGGAAGAGAGATAACACGTGAGTGAAGATGAGCTGTTCCCTGATGCACTGTTTGCTGATGAGATTTACGTGTGCATTCTCAGTAATTCACCTTCTCCATTACAGTATCAACTACAAAAACGACCCACATTCACACTTTCAACAGATGTACATTCCACATTGTCTCAGAACTTCAGCTTTGCTCAAAGACCTCAAAAACTGGCAAAGGTTGACACTGAATTTGCAACAGGCTAGAACACTGTTCATGATCCTATTGCACACTGCCTTGCCTAAGTATAATCACCCTTCAGGCTGCACTTATTACAACCTCTCACATCTAAGAACAAGGCTCAACACACCGAAGTGACCAGAGGTAAGAAGGTGGGTACAGGGTATCTCAGGACTGCCAGAAAGGAATATCTCATTTGAATTTTATTCCACTAGACTGACTGCCCATTGATCAAGTCCAGCAGAAAGCTAATGCAGGGATTTTGAAAGCCTTTCATGAAACTACCTTTCATGAAACATGTTTCATCATCTTCCGTAATGAAGGCTTCGCAAGCCAGCTTCATTCTAACCGAAAAATGAAGCTGTCAAAAAGAAAATGTTTTCGTAGAAGCTAAAGCCAAGATAATTCAAGTCACAGGCTAAACAAGATCAGCCACTGGTATTGCTGGATTTGGAAGAAGATAGAAAATAAATAAAAATCTTCCTGATTAAAAAAAAAAGAATTTCAAACTAACATTTCTCAATTCTCCATTAAACTGGAAGAACTAAACAAGTGCTGTGTCTTTAACGTAAGAGTCCATGGAACAAGCTGCTGCAGCAAGAGTGCAGCTGATATCCCAGGAGAGGTGCACAGACCAAACAGAATTATAAAGGCTCATAGCTAAAGTACGGATATAAATACTGAAGAAGTGGAAATATAACTTCTTTCTGTTGACTATTTCTACACCTACAAATATTTCTATAATCCATAATTCACAACTTCGCAAGTCTTGGTTGTTGAGATATTTCACCTCTCCAGATTCTGATTTTTTATCTTTCCTCGCTCCAGTCTTCTGTGTTTTATCACAGAAAATCCAGGATCCTCATTCTCAGCTTCACCACCCTCCATGATTTAAACTCTGCACAAAAGTCTATTCCTTTTAATTTTCTCTTTTTTTATTTGCCTGTACTAAACCAGTCTTTTTTCTGGACTATTTTTTTGTCTCTTTTTCACGTCTAAGACTTTTATCATTTTTCACACCAGGAACTGATCTGCACTTCTCTGTTTCTGCTATAAAACTCCCTAACCAGCCTCATCCACAAGTCCTCTAGCTTTGTGTTGCCAGTTTATGTTCATCAGGAAATAGATCATATCTTTCCGTGCTTCAAAGACCACGTCCTTAGATTAACTTGCAGACTGGAACTGCTTTCAGGCCAAAATCACAGTAGATTTTGTTGGAGTTAAGGCAGGATACAATCCTCACTAAAATTAGCTGCTGCTGCAGTAAATGGTATTATTCTTTGTGCTCTACCACACCAAGTTAATGCTAAAACTAGTAGAAGAAAATGAGGACCCTGACTATTCATTTGCAAGTTGTTTAAAGCTCGAATTGATAGCTTTGCTTATCCTTCTGATAAACAGCTGAAGCAGGTAATCTTTTAAATAGCAAACACTGCTTTTATTAATCAAAAGAAGATAATCTCTGCCTAGCTTTAAAAAAAGGACTCATGGGTTGACTTAATCATGGCTGAAACACATGAGAACAAAAAGGTCTCGTCTTCTCTAACAAAAGAGTAATCTGTTTAAGACTGGGAGAAAAATACAGCATGCCTGCTTCAGCCTAGGTTCATCATGAACTCTAAAAAACACTGTCCCAAGAATTACTCATTTTTATTTTTTAAAACTTTCTACAAGGTTTAGTAAGGAGCTCTTCTATCAACAGACTAACTTCAAATTAACTCAGCCTTTATTACTATAAAACTTAGAATTTCCATACATCTTGTACATGTATAGGCTCTATAAAAGCTATACTGAAAAAATAAATTTCAAGTATGTAAGTATGTAAAAAGTGTGTGTGCATTTTTGTGTGCGTATACAAAATGTTTCAAGACAGTCTTGAAAAACTGGTTTTTTCTGGTGTTTTTCTCTGCTGAACCATATTGTGTTTGCTATATTAGCAAGAGGTTGAATCAGTATTTTTTTAACATGAAAACCAGGGGGTTCACTTCAAAGAAAAATGCAAAGAAACTTTTATGAATAAAACCATGAAAAATACTGCTAGAAGGGTAGTGTTAATTAGCTGTAATCATTCATAAAATTTTTCCACATTTGGATGTTCTACTAAACACAGTAGTTATGTCACATATGTGATACATCCTAACAATAAAAGCAAAATTATCTGTACGTTTACCATATTTCTTGTAAAGCTAAAATTAAAAGGTGCTTATTTATTAAATTTTATTTCATCATGCACACAGATAATTTATTAATACACAATATGATATAAATGTTGGGCTGCTGCCATCAATTTTCTCTAAGCAGAAATTCAGGATTGGGTTTGAGCAAAGTAAGTGGAATTCATACAAAAACAGAAGAAAAATAAATACAGCCCCTTCTGTAACCACACCAATGTCAAAAGTGCTAAGCCTGCATAAAGTTACAGTTGCCAACCATGCAATTTGTACTCTGATAAAATCACAAGCTTTCCATGTGAATTGTGACCAAGTAAGGACAGTGATACAGAATTACTTTCATCCCAACACAAACACAAAAACTCTTACATTTGATACTTGTAGGAATGTGCTATGCATATGGGAGCACACCCAGAGAAAAGCCACCATATTTTTTAAATGAGCACAATCTCAAAAGAGTAAACCTGCCAAAAAGATGAAAATTGACTTTCAACAAAGTTTGATGAATTGACAAATGAGATACTAAGACACAAATCTGGTTTTTATTTCTAGGTTGCTTTTCTTTCTACACTTACTTTGAGGAAAAAAAAAGTATTCTCTCTATACATTCAAAAAACAGCAGTTTGAAAGCAGCAAAGTGAAAATTACAATCACTAAAAAAGTGCTCACTCCCTAGAAGGCTACTGGGGGAAGATCCTGTGATGATGACAAACTGTGTGTTCTAAAGCAGAAAACAGATTTCAATAGCTGTAAGAATAGAAGTAATTATTCAACCTATTATAACATAACTCGGTTGCTCTTGTTGATAACAGACTTTGCTTCCATGAAATTATACTACTGTGACTGAAGTTACACAAAAATCTTAGGGGATTATTTTTCTCAGCTGGTATGAAAAGGTAATGCAATAAATGAATTATAATAGAAGCCTTTTTAACAAGCCACGCTACAGACATCATCCAAACTGTTTGTATGCTTTAAGAGAACATATAGATTATGTTTACAGTGAGAAAATAAAAGCAGATGATGGAAAAAAAAAAATCGAAAAAGAGCCACAGGTGAACAACTGTCAATATATATATAATACAGAAGTGTTCTGTTAAAAAAAAAGGAAAAAGACAATAAAAAACTCCCCCAAACAGAAGACACTTATGTACGTAATATATGACAGTTTAATTGAACACCAGTTACGCTGATCTGTATCTGAAGCTGGGATAGCATTGTTTTGCTGTCCCTTGGATGCAACATATCTCAGTACCATAATAACCAAACCAACAAGCTTTTGTTAATTTCCTGTTCCTCTTCTGTATAATTAAAAACATATATCTCTCTCTCTTTTAATGAACATGAATTCACCGTTATCAATGTTAACTGCAAACAACTCACTCCAGTATCAAAGGGCCTGATATTAAACTCAGTGGGAAGCTCGCCACAGAACAGGATCAAGTTCAAGTTTAATTTCACTGTAGAAACCACTGAAATTAATAGATCCCATTTCTTCTTCAAATTTACTTATGAGTCCAGTAATCAAAGAATCAGAAGACCTGCATGCTCTCTCTCCATATCCCTAAATCTAGCAATATGAGCTACCTCTTAAAACTGCATATCAGCATGCATTGTAACTTATTAGCAGGGGAGCTCCAGAGCTACATGGTACTTGCACTAAATAAAATTGGAGTTCAGCATGACCTGAGCATCAGTAAGCAGAAGATAATACTCTGAGCAAAGGAAGATTCCCAGATGATGACTTGAAGAAAAGAAGATTAATTTAGCCAGGGTCTGTATGGAAAATAATCTTTTATTAGACCAAGTAATATTACAGACACACTCTGGGGGCACAAGATCTTTTTCAGGTTTGGAATAGAAACAGCAAACTTCACAGCTAGTTTGAGAATACCTGCTTTGAGTTTAATTTGATCATGGTAATAGCAAGACACTGGAGAAGGTGATCTTCTCTGGTCGAGCAGCAGCAAGTCATCACAATGGGCCAGGTGAAAAGAACAACAGTTTCTACAGTACAAAGGAAAAAAGAAAAAGGTAGAAATCACCTGTAGAACAGAATTTTGCTGGAAATAGATCACTACGAAACTACAACACACAGGTATTTCTATTGAGGCTGAGATTTTATTGTTGAATAGAGTTATGAAACCTCTGGAGAGGATTTAAAAAAAAGGCAGCAATCATGTTGAGGTATAATTGAATTAAATTACAGTTATATACCACGAAATCCTGACTCATGAACTGACCAGCATAGTGGAATTCAGCAAACAGAAAGATATGGAGTGCTTGTAACAATAACCACTTGCTCCTAAAATCACTCTTGCTTTAGGAAATGGCAAAGGGTTCAGTTTTGAAAACCAGACTCTGAACTGTGCACTTTTTTATCTTTTGCAATTATAGCATCAGTCAAATGAAATCCCAGAAAAAACTGAAAAATACTGTATAGTTAGAGATAACAACCTGCCTATATAATTTCTGACTTGAAACAAATTTACGTTGACTAAACAAGTTACACACTTATCAGGACAGTTGAGCTGTATAGGCATAGGAAATAATCTTTTTTTTTTTTTACCACAAAAGTTGTGGATAAACACTCTCACAGGGTAAAACCTATGCACAGAGAAACATTCATTCAGATTTTAAAGTTGAGTTAAAGAAGATCAACATGAAGGTTTTTTTAATTTTTTATCTTTTGCAATTATAGCATCAGTCAAATGAAATCCCAGAAAAAACTGAAAAATACTGTATAGTTAGAGATAACAACCTGCCTATATAATTTCTGACTTGAAACAAATTTACGTTGACTAAACAAGTTACACACTTATCAGGACAGTTGAGCTGTATAGGCATAGGAAATAATCTTTTTTTTTTTTTACCACAAAAGTTGTGGATAAACACTCTCACAGGGTAAAACCTATGCACAGAGAAACATTCATTCAGATTTTAAAGTTGAGTTAAAGAAGATCAACATGAAGGATTTATTAATATATTAACTTTAAACTAACAATTACATAGCAATCCTTACATTTTTCAGACGTTCCTACCCGTAAGTATGAACTTGAAAATCCATTTAAACTCTGTTTGTGGTTGGATTCAGAAGATCCTGGTTGTAAACTATATATATGAGCACTGACATAATATATGGAACAAATTTAAAGTATCACCATGATTTCACCACACCTGAGACTGCCATGCCTGCCTCCCATCATCCCCCGTGTACCGCTACACACTGCCCTGTGTAATTACATCTACACTGCCGCTCAGATTTCTGGCAGTGTATCCCAGGGCTTTTACCACTCCACTAGCCTGAGTCATTCACGGAAATATTTTGCAGCATACAAAAGAAGAACTTGGCTGCTTGTCTCTGAATTACCATATACTGTCAACACATTTAACCAACCATTTCCTGCTCTGTATGCAGTTTGGCTGGTACTGGCTACAGCTGATAGAAACAATCACAGACCTGTCCATAATAAATGGATCCGTTAGTTTTGCTTCTGGCTGTATACTGACCGGAAAAAAAGATGCAGATAGTAGCATTGTAACAGTAATTTTGACTCTGCAGAAACAGTAGCAGATCTCAGAACAAAATTTATCCCATTTGATGCTGATTTCCCGATTCCTTTCCGTGTCAGGGCAACTAGCAAAAAGCTGGGACTGCACCCTCATGCAGACACAGGATGACTAGCAATGCCTCCAGAATATCTGCCTAAGAGTCAGTGTGATATTGCGGGTTAACCCCAGTCAGCAAACATTTCTTCTGCACCTGAAATAATAGGCTTTGAAGGCAGTGCCCTAACAAATGACCCTGAGGCTATGACGGTAGCAAATGGATACCTCAGCTACAAAGAGCACCTGGCGTTATGCGAGGTTCGGCTGAACATAGACATGTTCATGGATATTAAGGAGAGATGAATCAGCAGTGTGTATTACTCAAAGTCTGAAGAGATCCACCATCTACAAGTTTAGTCAGAAAGCAGCCTTATTGCTTCCAGTCTACATGTTTGGCAATGGGCCACCTGGGCCCTGCTATTTTAGGGGACCTTCACCTATTGCTATAGTTCATGAAACTATATCCTGATTTCCGAACACCTGCCAGAAGAAGGTTTAATTATAAATTTGGTAGATAGACAGTCAGTGTCCGATCGGCTGGTTGAAAATTAGATCTCAAAAGCTGTTTGATACCAACATGCCATCTGTCTTGCTGTGGCATGCTGCAGACCGCGCTGTGCAAGAGCAGACACAAGATTTTATTGCTTCAGAGGCAACTATCACCATGAAGGCTGGGTGAAGGAATCAAGGGAAGTAACGGCTGACTTGTAAATCTACACCTTTACATCACAGTGTAACAGATACATGGAAAGGCTGTAAAGAGGCTAGTATGACACTACCACACTTGCTGTTGAATTGTTTTCAGGTTTTTCATTGTTTTCCTGCAATGAAATCCCATCTAATGAATCCCCTCCCCTGCCAATCTCCTGGAAACGTTTTCAGAAATATTCCAACTTTCACATTCATCTCACAAATCTTTCTCTTAAAGGTTGTCACAGTGGTAGTCTACCAGAATCTTGACTTGAGCAACACACTAGGAGGAGAATTCTCTATGCAGCATCTGTATTCAAGACCTTTTAAAATAGTGGATATAAATACAGCATAGCACATGGAATGTTAAGTTCAAATGCTAAATAAAATTATATATAAATTACCAGATAAATTCCAGCACGTAAGAAAGAAATGGTCAAAAGGGAAGATTTACGAGTTGACTTTGGAAGAAAAGAGTGTTCTAGAAAAAGAACTGTGCAATTCTCACTGCAAAATGAACAAGTTACTGCCTGAGTTAAAGCAGAACCCAAGCTTTAACCTCACCCACAAAAATTGATACAAAGCACGTCCAAAATCAAAGCAGGAGTTTCTGTGCACTGACAGAACAAAATTAAATTAAAACGCATACAACTTTGAGTTAACTCTGCAATGGAGAAACATCCAGTGGTTAAACAGAGCACAAGAATCTCAGATCAGGTTCCAATATTTGAATATTTTGATCAAGATGGATCAAAATTAAATTTATTTTGATTTTTTCCATTTACATAAAGTAGAAATTAAGTAATTTTTCTGTTTTCAGAATTAATCAGTGAGAATAGGAGAAAAGTTAAACAAAAATGTAATTTGAGAATACATATATACCTATGGAAAACAAGGATGTTAAAAATAACATGTATATGAAGTTAAGTACCCATTAAAGCAGAGGGTCATGATCTCTATTTTTCATATTTTCTTTTTTTGTGTTAGGCACTTTTTAAATTTGAAAGACTATACAAACTGTAGTTGCAGTAAAATATAGCATTCATAATGCAAGTAACTGCAAAACTGCAACAACAGACATTTTCAATGTTTCAGAGCCTCAGCCTTGAAGCATTCCTTTCTAGCCTGAGGGCACTGGTCTTCCATATCAGCAATCCCTGCATTTAGTTAATGATCTGCTGCAGTTTGCTCCTCAGCTGCACAACTTTTAACAATTACCACAAACACAAATCCAAATTGCATTTTTGGCTTTAAGGTCCTCAGAAATACATTTTGTAACAAACATCATCTTCCTTAATTTGGTCTCACCCTGAAGGCCAGATCACGTGTGACAAGAGACCCTTCAAGGATAGGGGGGAAAGAGGAATGT
Source organism: Aptenodytes forsteri (assembly GCF_000699145.1). Taxonomy (NCBI): domain Eukaryota; kingdom Metazoa; phylum Chordata; class Aves; order Sphenisciformes; family Spheniscidae; genus Aptenodytes; species Aptenodytes forsteri. Next base: position 8,321,147 of record NW_008795129.1, read on the forward strand.
CTGTTCCCATCTTGTCCAGTTACCCAAATACCGCAGAGAATAGGAATGCCTAAATTCAAAGAACTATTTCAATGAAAATTGTTTCACTTTGGAAAACAATCATTAAATATAGTCCTTTAAGGTAAAAATGGTAAGAATATTCACTATGGCTTCAGTGTCATACCAAATGAAGCAAATACTAAAACTGCCACTGATGTTAGCGGTACAAGATGAAGATTAGATGCCAATCTGAGAAATTAATTTTAATAATAATTATGTGAAGGAATAAAGAAAACCCCTGGAAATTTCAGTCTTATTTAATGACCCACTCAGTAACCTGGCTGCAGCCACGATATCCACTGGGAACGCTGTGCAGCCAATGCATGGCTCTTCTCACATGTCCTACAGTGCGCTGTCACGGTGGTCAGCTACCTCTACCCCCACACATCCAGAGCTGTGCTACCCCAGGTTTGGTTTCTGCATTCAAAATACCATTTTGTCTGTGTTCTATTTAGAGTGCGCAGAAGTAAAATCAGAGCCCATGTCCGTGCTGTAATCCTTGTATTCCTAGATAAGCACAGGTACAATCTCTTAAATTTGGATTAAAAGAAATTAAGGCTAGCTATTGCAGTTGGACGAGATGATTGTTGTAGGTCCCTTCCAACTGAACTATTTTGAACTATTCTATCCTATATATCATTTACATTTTTTTCTTGTAGCTGGAGTTGAATTTTTATTCTATATATCATTTATATTTTTTTCTTGTAGTTGGAGTTACATGTGGACTATCTTCAAAGCTAGTATTAATACAGCCACATTCATGAACTACCGTAAAAGCAATGTTGGACTGTACAGGCATAGTCTCATCGAGTTAAGCATGTATATTTTAAAGGACTATACTTGGAGGCAGTATAAAAGGTATTTTGGCTTAAAAATTATTTTAACAACTGATAAATGTCTTCAGCATTTATTGGTTGTGATGGAGAGGCATAATGAAAATGATAAAAAAGGCTATAAAGTGAAGACAAAGAACTAGAAATGGGTTTTACTCTTTCTCTGAGAAATACGGTATCATGGGCTAAGTTCTAAGAGTGCTCTCAGATCAAAAAGTTTGTTACTTAAATACTTTAAAAGAAAAAGTTAAAAATACCACAGTAATGTAACATGTTTCTTCCATATACATTCTGCAATATCAAAGAAACAAGCAGGTGGAGATGCACACTAGCTGAAAGCTGTGGGAACCTTGAAGAACGTCTGCCAGCCCAGACAGCCAAAGACACCTGGAGAGTAGCTCACATATAAATACAACATGCAAAGGGATCAGTGAAGGAAAAGCGCAGGCAGCCTTCCTAATAAGTGTTTATTGTTTAGTTTGGGGTGCATTAGTGTATGTTCTTTTCTTCTTCCCCCAGACATAGCTTTTCTCCAAGCTCACTGGTGAATATGTAGTATCTATTAAAACTTACAGATTACTGTAAATGTACAAAACCCATCAAATTAGTTTGTTTCACGTAGGGTTAAACTATAACCCAGGAACCCAGCCTGAGAAAAGGAAAGCCTGTAACTACAGAGGAATAAAATCTAAGTTTTGCCATAGCATTGTTTCAGAAGGGAAGTAATTCAGCTTTTTTCTTGTGCAGACGACTTCCCCCTCTAACTTGGGAAAAGTAAAACCAATCTCTCTGCCTAGAATAGCAGCAATCCTCTTAGCTACCCCCAGTCTCACATGTTTTCCCAAGTTGCAATTTGAATGCAAGTTTCCAGTGTAGTACAATAGCTATTTGGTAAAGACCAATTACCATAGCTAAATTTACTGAGTAAAGAAACGAACTGCATGATGAGTTTTCAAAATTAAATGAAAGAAGCAATTCCTCATTTTAAAATGCAATTTCAAAATTTTAAAAGGTAATTTTAAAAGGTATCTTTTACTGCAAACATCTCATTACACTAATTACCAGAAAACTTTCAAAAGGGTTGTAACAGCAGGCATCCTTAACAAGCTCATTTTTCCCAGGAGGAGGATGATGAGAAGCTAAAGGAAATTCATATTCTATTTTTATAAAGGATTTGCATGATTTTACCACTTCCCATCATAGTAAGTCATGTTTGTGATGTTATATAAGTATTATAGCATGCCAGTATTTCTTTTAAGAAAGTATCGCTACTGGCCAGCTATTCTTAGCAAGGTTTCTGGAATCGCAAAGACTGTGCCAGAAGCCCAGTTTAAAGGATGCTGAGAGGCATTTTAAGGGGAAGAAGAGACATAAAATTCAGCAAAACCCAGGTCAATATGATCAAAGTCCTTCCACTGACACACAGAACACATCAAATGCAAGGTCACTTAATTTCAGTGGCTATACCAATGACTGAAGGATCTAGCCATCTAGGGCTACTTCACCACTCCAGTGAGAGCCACGACTGCCACGCAGTACAAACATGGCCAGGTGAGCTACCAGGTATCCACGGAATTTACTGAGAGCAACCCAGAATTTAGTGTAAATTGTGAAATTACATATAAGAAGTCGTTTAGCTGGGTTAACATGTCACTCACTGAGCTAGTTACTTGTCAGGTCAAAGGCAAAATTTGCATACATGTTTTAGCAACAGATTCTCATGTTCAACATGTCCAACTATGACAGAAAGAGTATTCATCAAACCAAATACTTTTCTTGACAGTACAGCCAAGAAGTTTAGAAATGGAAACGCAAAAAACATTAAGAAAATGTACTGTTCTTTGTGATTATATAACTGGTCAAAAGGATTTCTCTATTTGTGAAATTATTACCTGTATTCTGTATAAAATTAAAGCTCTTAGCATACATTTAAAATACTTTTCCAGGAGAAATAATTACTATTCCAAACAAGTAACTAAAAAAAAGAAATGCCTTGCCTAGTAAAAAGTTAGTTTCTATAAAATTCTAATATTTTACTTCATAATACTATTTGGTTTGAACGTCCACGTGTCATATATAATGCAATGTCTTACACTCTTTAAATCTTTCCGTACATCTTTCCTGATGAGCTAGTAAAACAGCCTTCTCTGCTATATTCTCAGAAAAAAAGTCAGCAAACGTGCACTGTTCATGTGCAGGTAAATCTTCATAAATACACATATAAAATTACTAAAGTCAAGAGGAAAATTCACCTGTATATATAAGTCTGCAAATGCTAGGGCATCTTTTAACTTCCACAGAACACAGTGGTGTGACCTAAAATTAAGCTTATCAGAAATTCTTGAAACTTTTGCTAGTCCTATACAAAAAGGTAAACCTCACTAGGTGAAAAACACAGCTGTATGAACAAACTAGAAGATTTGAAAATGTATCAGAAAGCAAAGAACTTATTGACAGAATAAACGTACAACTGTACATGAATTTATAAAATTTCCATTTAAATAAATCCTCAAATTCATGTACATTATAGCAATCAACAAAATATGCATGATTCTCAGCTGCTCCAAATATACTTAAGTACATGCATTCACTCATATAAAGCACTCATAGTGGAGAGCAGAACACGAACCACCAATTAACTCTTTTGGATACTGCTTCTTTGATTACTTAACATTCAGATCCAGTAAATTTAAGTAATATCTTTGGTTAAATCATTTCTAAAGCTATATATCAGTATGCAAAAATTGATCTGCAAATTTGTTAGGAGAATCAGCAAAAACATATTTCAAGGTTAATTATTTCTTGAACCATAGAGTCTTCTAGTAAATGGCATGGGCCTGGTCTCAGAGAACGTGACAGATTCCTGAAAAACTACAGCAAATGTCTTAATCTCTCAATTTGCTATTTCTTCATTTTGAAATAAGATTAGTAACAATTTCTTAATATGATCTAGGAGTTAGACACACCACCTTTTTTTTTTTTTAACCAATTCTTAATAGCCTACTTGGCTTATGACATTTCCATTCAGTTTCTACTAGCTCTCTCAATTCAGTTTATTCCAACAGTCATGATTTAACCATGCCAACAGACACAAAACAAATAAACTAGTAAGTTGCCTGCTGAAATTCACTCAAATGCCCTCAAAAGCTGTTCTAAAGCATGCACCTGTCTCTCTGGAAATGCTGGTGTGCTTAATAAAACTGTGAAATCCAAGAAAGAATCTATAGTCCTGAGACAGCAAAAATATTATGTAGCTTAATGAAAAGCACTCAGCACAATAACAAGAACTGCAGAGAAGTCAAAGCTGAAAATAATTTGTCTCCTTCCTTCAGATGTACTTAAATTACAGAGTGGAGGAGCCTGTGCGATTTAGCCTTAGAACCTGAATCTGTTCAATGACTCAGGAGTTTAAGCCATAGAGGGATTAGTGGAATACAGCAAACAACAGAGGACAGGGCAGGCCCATGTCTAGAAGCCGAAAGAAGTAAAACAATAGACTACACAAACCATTAAATCCACCTTAACTTCCTAATAGAGATTTCAACATCTACAACTTGCCTCAATATCACTTACTTCTTCCTACCTCAAATATAAATGCTTTAAATACTTATTTATCCCTGCAAGCTTTTTTACAGCCTCACTAGTGAACTGCTATAGTTCTGCTAGACTAAATCCTGCTATAAGCAATTATTTTCTATAATTGTTTTTGTTTAGTTCATGTCATTTGGGAATTAGTGTAAGCTAAAATAACAAAGATACAGTTACACAAGATTGTGTTCAAGCAAACAGAGCACAGCTATAAATATTATACTGTTGTGACTACTTATCTTGTAAAAATGAAAGTATTTATTCCATTTGGTTTTCACAGGATTAATACACTTACTACATAAAAGCTCTTCTAAACAGTCACAAGACTTTTTAATGAATTGTGTCTTTGTCATTAGCTTTAGCAGATTATACTGGAAAAGGTTTTTGCAATCCTCTTCTAACATGAAAACTTTCAAAATTAATGATTTTGCTATCCAAAAACAAACTTAAAATTAGTATCTAGAATCACAGAATCGTTTAGGTTGGAAAAGACCTCTAAGATCATCAAGTCCAACCATTAACCTAGCACTGCCAAGTCCACCGCTAAACCATGTCCCTAAGCACCACATCCACATGTCTTTTAAATACCTCCAGGGATGGGGACTCAACCACTTCCCTGGGCAGCC
>NW_008795129.1:8326447-8384981 GCF_000699145.1 Aptenodytes forsteri
TTGCCCTTCTCTGGACACGCTCCAGCACCTCGACGTCTTCTTGTAGTGAGGGGCCCAAAACTGAACACAGTATTCGAGGTGCGGCCTCACCAGTGCCGAGTACAGGGGCACGATCACTTCCCTACTCCTGATGGACACACCATTTCTGACACAGGCCAGGATGCTTTTGGCCGAGATTACTTCCTCAGATTTTAAGATATCTTCCTTAATCTGAAGACTTCAAATGCAACTAATTCCTTCTCTAAAAGTACACAGTAAAAATTAACAGTTCTCTTTCTTTCCCTTCCTTGTGGTGCCACTGCTACCTGTACTGGGGTTAAGATTTGAACCGGAATTAGGGCCAAGTTTGTCAACAATATTGTTCACATAGTAAGAAAAGAAAACAGCTAGGAAAATAAAACACATCAGCCTTGCTTTGAGCAGAGTTGCACTAAATGACCGGAACAGTCCCTTCCAACCCAAATGATTCCAGGATTGTTACGTGGCAGTTTAGCATTTTACCTTACAAACCATTAAGTATCACTTTAGTAGTGAAGCAAAAAGTAGTCACGTTAGTGTACACATTTTAGATCTATTGGAAATAGGAAGTATTCTAGACACAAGAAATGCAGATCCTGTGTATGGAATGGAGTTCTGCTTTCCCAAAGGCAACAGAAAAAATAAGGGACGCTAAAACAAATGTTTTCTATGAGTTTTTAGAAGGGGGAGGTGGCAAAAAAGAAGGTGGCAAAAACAGGTCCTCCTGCATAAATCACTGATGACACCAATAATGCAGTATCTTTTCAATGTTTTTAAAGACACAGGCAAACCACAGAGCATGCAGAAGAGAGCTACAAAATTATTCCAGGCTTGAACAGTGAGACCTGGAGGGAGAAATTTAGATCAGAAACGCTTACCTTTAGTTCAATAAAGTGAGAACTGAGAGGTGACTGGACTGTAGTACATACGTAAGCATCTCCAACAGGGGAAATATGTCAGTCTTTAAAGACTTTAATCCAGCAGAAAAAAGGCGTAACAAGAACAAACAGTTGGTCCTTGATGACAGACAAACTAGAAATAAGTCACCCCCCTTTGACTGTGAGCGTCACTGACCACTGGAAAAAGCTGTGCACGTGGATGATAGTTCTAAGGCATCCTCCAAAGGCTGTACATTAGCACTGCTGCCTTTCAACTACTGAGCTTAAAATAGAGACAATTGGGTTTAAGTAAATGACATCTTAAAAGGATGTCAGACTACAGCTAGAGGTGTCCATTGACATTAGGCTTCATAATTCTATGAGCTGTCTTACTTTCCCAAACAACATGCTCTTATTGCCCTCCTGTCTTAAAATTTGATGTGCCATCATCCATGCAATCACTAAACTTTTTTTTTCCTCTCAAGATTTCCCTTTCCTGTAAGATCTTTCTGAAATTAGTCCCTCTGTATACAGTCACATGCATCTCTCTTCTCACCACCTTCGCTGCTTTTGTCCTGCTAGTTACGCCAGCCAACACCGCCTGTGCCCGTTTTCTTCAAGTGATGTTTAAAAGAAGTCCTTCAATTTGACTGGAACCCTCCTCTGTCAAATGCCCCTTCTATCACAATACCTACGGTGAGGTGTTTGCTGTTCAGATCCATTTTTTGTCCCACTCCCAGTAGACATAAAGGACATCTGCTCACTTTCTCCTTACAGTAATTAGAATCTATCTGAAGGTTATCACGTATGTCCTGAACTTTCCTCTACAGAAAGTGCTCGAAGCTGGACAGTCAGCAATGACAAGACCGAGAGGACTACTGCATGGTTTTTACATACAACTGATTTATTTTTGCCTCCCAGTTAAACAGCAAACATATTACCACAACATGGCATACATAACCAACAGACAGCTTGTGATGCACTGTAACTAACAAGTGCTTTTTTGCAGGCTGTTTCTCACCAGTTCTCCCACGCTGACATAAAAAGTGATACAATTTTCTGCCCGGTAGAATCAGAAAACTTACTTTCAATAACAATTTTGTTATTGTAGCTATTACTGAGAAATAAAATGTTGTAATACTAACCTTATTCTACCATCAAACAAGTGGCTGTAACTTCCACTCGTTGTGGTGGCCAAAAGTAATGGAACAAGAGCAATTTTGTTTCTCTTTTTAAAAAATGTAGTGAATTTCCAAACTATGCAAATATTGGGGTATGGTTTTGTTTGTGACACCCAACATGCTTGCAATTCTTTAGCTTTCAACCATATGAGAGAGATATCAAATATGCAGGAACGTAGTCTGCAAGAGTCTGCTGTAAGTCAAACAAAATGTAAATGTAAAACTACCATGTTCAGGCTTTTTACATGGTTTATGGAAAATGCAAAGAAAGCAATTATGTTTTTTTAAAAGATGTAACATTTTATACATAAAAAGAAATATTTTTTAAAAGAACATAAGTCTGCAAAAGTGAGCAAAAAAGATGCTGAATCGCTGCACAAATTTTTGGATAAAACTATTTCATATTTGTGTGACTAAAATGTTTACGAAATTCCATTGAGTTTATCCACATGTTTTGGCCAATCAGCTGATAGCTTTTGCAAAAGTGATATTCTCAAAATAAAAACTATCAACTTTTCACTCTGAAGCTGATCTATATTTGTTCTTTTAAAATCATGTAATTCCACATAGACAAAACAAAGATTATTTTTTCCTCTTGCTGTTCAAAAGAAGTTTTGTTTTTTGGGGGGTTTGGCTGTTTCTTTTGAAAAATTTGGCCAATGCTGATAGCTTTTGCAAAAGTGATATTCTCAAAATAAAAAAAAAAAGTATTCTTTGGGGAGCAAATAGAAATCCTAGCTATAGACGCAGTTCTAGGTTCTAGTCTGCACACAGGAATTTTAAATATATTTTAGTTTTTCCCTGTTGCCTTTTTTAAAGCAATTCACTCTATATATGGTTATAGAAAATTGCTGAAGTTTTTTCCTCCTGAACACTAAGCTCGTATGCAAAATCCTACCACCACCTTTCAAGACGACCAGTACCTGAAAAGCCAGCACCTCTTTCTCTTTTGTGTTCCATGCACATATTTGAATGGTTTGTTGACAGCTTTTAGGAGGTTTTACATTCACAAATCCTTTACCTATGAGGTACACAAGAACTATGTGAAATAATTTGATCCTTTCTACTTCATAGCAGTTACAGAACAGCATATTATGAAGATCTGAAACCTAGAAGAAAATTCTACTTTTAATGTTCATTTTCTCTCTCAATTTGAAGACACTATTAAGCTTAAATAATAACAAAACTATTTCATGGTGCTTTAATATATGATACCACAAATAAGTTCATAAAATATTAATTACATGTTGTCAGTCAAGAAAGTGCATACACTGACACAAAACCAGAACTAATTACTATGATGTTACTCTTCTCAGCAAATACGGCAAAAGCATTCTTTTCTGACGACACTAACCATTTTGTGATCTTTTTAAGTTCAAATTAGTTACTGTACAGGTTTCTTAGCTTGAATTATTAATGCCATAATGGTTTACTGCGGTTTTTGTTAACACTGTTTTTGTTTAATTTATTCACCAACAAAAATAAGGTTTTAAAGATCTCTAAAAAGATCCATCAAGTCTTTAACCTACAAATTCTAGCATGACCTTGTGCAGCTCAGGATGGTTGAGTACATGAAAATAAACTCGGACATTTGGCACATTATGCCCTTCTGAGATTTGCAGAAGTCTCAATACAGTTCCAGTGGCTGCAGTTCCATAGCTGGAGATAGCAGGAAATGGTAGTATTATCTACAAATATTCTACAAAACAAAGTCTAGTCAAAAAAAACCCCATGTAGTTTAATGGCTTTAGGTATAGCTATTTTCAGGATCAGGGCCCAAAGACTATCAACGTTTCCAATCTGAATTCTTCTGAATTCCAATCTGAAACTTCCGGAAACTCAGTAGAAGAGCAATTTATTTGAAAAAAATCTTATAAGAATTACTAGAAAAGGTTATACATATTTATGATACTTCAATAACTACTCCGCTTTTATAAGGAAATATCCATGTTAAAGAAATCTTTGTTCAATTTCTTTGCAGAGCTTTGCAATTTAATTCTGAACAAGCAAATACAGGTGAACAACTTCAGATCAAATCTTCTCCAAATCTAACAGTAACATATTAAAAGGCATTCAAAACTATAGTTTTTCCAGATTGAGAAGAAAACTGCTCTCAGAAGACACCACTTCTGCCTATAGCAATATGGTTAAGTCAAAAGGTATGTATCTGTGCTTTACTCCAAAATATCAGAGGAAAGAGAAATTGAAATGGTAACTGGGGAGCAGGGGTGGGGGGAAGATAAGAGACCTAATGCAACAGTATCCCCTTTCTAGAAGATTTGAACACTTGATAAAGAAAGCTGAAAATGCACATGAAATCTGTTGTACACAGTCCATGGGAAATGAAGGATAAAAATATTTAATTGCTGTACAATTGTGCAAAGCCCTTAAAATTAGTCACAAGAAGCAATTAAAGGTACTTTTAGCATCAAATTGTATTTCTAGTTCTTTCATTGTTGTTTTGCACTTGATAAATCTCACTCATAATTTACTTATTTCAGAATTATTAAAATGCGCAGTAATGCATTTTTATACATAACAACTATTTCCAAAGCGAATACTTAAACATTAGAAAACTATGTCAATATGAAGCTCCTTAAATAAAAACTAAACAAATTATGCACTAACAAAAATTCTCATATCAGCTTATTTTCTAGAAAATGCTTACATCATTCTACCTCAAATCAAAGCTAACAGTCTATCAAAGGCAGAGTCTGAGCTGAATTTATAATTTTAACATTTCTGAAATTAACTAACATTTTCCCTCCATTTCTTGTAATCCTACTAGGTATCTCAGATTGGTTATCACTGACTGAATAAAGGGATTAAAAACACCATTATTTTGCAATTAATACAGATACAGTTGATATCAGGGCGCTTTTTTTCTGTGCTGTCTGAATCACTGAGGTGAAAATAAAGGTGTTGACAACCAATACAATCTTTTTATTGCAATGGGATACTATCTCTTTGAATGGTGAATGTTTGTCATAGCCTTTAGCTAACAGCCAGTTTAGGGAAATGGGAGGGTTAGCACATAAAAGACATTCCTTTCACAGAGTAAAATATTAGGAACATTCATCCAAGTTACACATGCCAGTTTAAAAAAAAATGTAAATATAGGTGTTTCTTCATGACCAACTAGTAGCAAAACATTTCTTTTACATGCTGCTATGCACTCATGTCATTCAGAAAGGGAAAAAAATCAACTGACTTAAGCATCCACAAAACACAAATTGGTTCCAAGCTATAAACTTGTATACTGAAGATCCAAGAACAAAAGCTTGCTAAAGAAAAAAAAGCAGAAGTGGATTTACATTCAAAAAAACTATGTTAACTTGTAACATTTGAGTCATTTATAAACTTTAGGGAAGAAAATAATTACCTGTTTCTAGTACTTTTAAAAACTTTTATTATATCTGACATTCACATTTTGTCCAGCATTTTTCGTAACAGTCACCTATTTTTATAGAGTAAGTAACAAAGGAAAGTCCCACAGCATAATCTGGTATCAAAATAGTTGCAATGTGAACCAAATAAATGCAAAATATACTAAATTACTTATAAATTAGTACATTCCATTTTGAACAAGTTGAAATACAAAATACACACAAGACAGAGAGGACTTTAAATGCCTATTGTTTATATTAAATCCCTACTTCATTTTCCACCTAGCAACAGTTTTAAGTGTCCTTAAAGCACTGTTATTAAATGCAGACATTATAGATCCAACATCAGATTAGAAACCGCCTACCCAACCTACTTCTAACTCTGGAAATAAAACTATCACTTCATTTTAACTACCTACATATAATCAGAACCGTGTACTATGGGCCATGGAAATGCAAATCTTACCAGCAAACGCGTCTTCCATTGAATCTTAGATTCCTCCTAAAATGCCAGAAGAGCAGGTACTTCCAATACCACAGAAAGTCTGCACGCTGCACTTGTCCAAACTAACAGTCAGGCAACAGCTGCTCAGTTTAAAGCTACAAAGTGTGGCAAAATGCATAACTGACATGCCTTGTGTAAGCCATGAAGAAGACATGCATTTGGCTGGCTCACTGAAAGGTCAGGTTACCCACCTCCCCAGAAAAAAAGTTGAAATACTGGGATTCGAATGGAAGGAAGTTTAGAAATTAGGGACGAGCATACATCCTGCTAAGACTAAAAGCATTTGATTTTGACAGCAGAGTTATAAACAAGAGTGATTTAAGTTCTGCTGGATTTTTGTCTTTAAATATATTAAGAAATAAGCTAGCCTACACCCAAGCTTTTGTACAAGTTATATTTATATCAGTGTTGTTTAAACAGGCCAAAAGCAATAAACGGAGTTAGTTTTGTTTTAGGAAACTTCAGCTGAAGCATTACAAAAACCGTGACATGGGTTTCTTTATTAGCGAATGCCCTACCTTTACAGCTATTATGCACTCTGCACTGGAGTCTCTAATAAAAGGCAACAGCATTAGCTTTAACGGGACAAAGGGCTATGACTCAGGCAACAATCCAAGAAAGTTTCTTTGAGAGGCGAAGAAGAAGAAAACCTCCCCGAGGCTTCCAGAAGCATGATTAACTGTAAAGAAACTACAAATAGAGGGACTTAAAAAGACAGCATAGCCTGTCAGACTGCATCTATGTTAGTAAACCACAGAGACACCAAAACTCTGCCTTGATCCCAGCAGCCGTTAGTATCAGGCTCTGGCATTTTTATCACTTCTTTTCTTCATTCTAACCTTAGCCTTGTCTACACACAGTTTACATCACTTTTACAAGCAGCAGGACTACATCAGTGAAAAGTTAGTTATGAAATTTGCTAGAGTACACAAGACTGAAAAACAACACACTGCCACAAGAAAACTTTCTCCATTTCCCCAGGAAGTCTGAGAGAGCGATCCATGCAGAACTGGAATGCGAGCAGTACACTTAGAGTCACTTTGTTTATATGGTGAATATACCTCTTGTCTGAAAAACCTCTACTGGAGGAACGATCGTGGAACCCAGCCAACGCACCATTATTTTTTCATTGACAATACCAGCATAATCTTTCTTAAGTGGAAGAATGACGATTTAGTGTTGTTTCCAACTTCAGGTGAAAACTAGCATGCTTAGATTTCGGAAGAATTCATGTTAAATATGATAATAAGGACCTCATGGGGATACAGTATAGAATTTTAAAATTAATTTTATTTATAAATATCAATTTTATTAATGCTATCTCCCTGCAAAAAATACAAAATAAACCATCAGATTAAACATTTATCATCATTATAGGGTCAATACGAAAGAATTTTCCACTAATTATAAAAGCAAATATCTGACAACCTAAAGAAAAAAATCAGAATGTTCTTGATTCTACAAAGAAAACTGTACAGTGTATCTCAGAATTAAATGCAAAAAAATTGTGTCTGGATATAAATAAAAGAGCATTATCCTACAAAAGTTGATTTTCTTCTAATTTGTTTCCTAGAAACAAAACTTCAAGGGAATCTTTAGAGATGACTCGAGTCATCTTGAGGCTTGAGGTCCTTGGGGTTTTTTGCTTATGATTGACATGCTAACATAAACATACCAAAAAAGTTCCATTCTACACTTTAAAAGTTCCCATGGACACTACTTTTACAAGGTCCATTCAAACAAATGTTCAGACCTTTAAAATAATAAACAATAATAAGCAGTTTAGGGATTAACTATCTGCACTTAGAATCCCATTTCATTTTTTCTGAAGACTAATTGCTCTTCATAAAAAAGAGTTTGATTTTAAAACTAACATCACTGCACAAACTTCTGCGCTCTCAGCCTTCATCCACAGACATTAGTATGTCCTTCATTCCTTTCCTCACAACAAAGCTCTAATAGCACAGTTAGACTCAGTCTATGAATTAAACTCCTTTTTCTGCTGGTGGAAGCAACAGCTATAGACTACCAACAAAAATATTACTGTAAGCAGAGACTCAGCTACACAAGTTAAAGGATCACTAGTGTACCAAACTGCCATATATTATTGGAACTAAAATCTATACAAAACCATCCAAAACTCAGTTCTGTTTCTTAACTGCTTAGCTCTATACACTGGTTAGGATATCCAGATCCATACAAACATGTACCTTCCTGCACCATGAGTACAATACCTGTTCTGTCCAAAGGAGCAATTTTACAGATGAAAATATTTTTAGATTTTTTTACTTAGATGACTTACACTAGTTAACTTCAATCTACCGCCTGGATCAATTATGTGTCTTTTCATTTTGCAGTAATATACCTTACTGAACCCAGAAAGAGGACTATAATGACGAGACAAGCTATGCTGGCAAAGCTTAATTCTTTGTGCCTACAATGTATTAAACCTGTTGGATTAAAGGAAGTTTTTGTTAAATTAATGTTGGCAAGGATCCTCCTTAAGTCCTTCTCCTACTGCCCTTGCTGTGACTAACCTGGCTGCAGCCAGGCCTGACTAGATGGTGACAGGTCTGGGAGACTGACTGCAGCGATCTTTCCCTTCTGCCAGTTTACCGAGACAACCATCGTAGCCAGCTCCAGACAGTCCCAGGTGTCCCTTGGCTACAGCTGTCCTCCCAAATCTTTCTCCTTCTTTCTGCCATCTCAGCCTTGATCTGTGCTTCCTGCCATGTCACTCCTAATTCTGCCCCTGACCAGATGACCTGCACTTGTTCCTGGTCGTCCTGATCTACGTCCTGGAGCCAACCGGGTAACATGAAATCCTTGGTTTCCTGACCCACACCCTTGCCTCAGGCCACATTATCTACTTACTGTCTGACGTATCTCCTGGATTTGATTTCCTCTCCTACAGCGTGTTGCCTGACCCATCTTCTTACCTTAGATTCTCAGCCTGAGACACGTTTCATCTTTTCAGGTCTTAATCTCAGCTCATTTGGCTTTATCCCTTACTCTAGCTGGGCTTAACCTTTGGGCCCAAAGGTTAAGCAGACCACAGACCAGCTACATCATGTTGGCCTTCCTCAATCTGTGCACATAAAGTTTGTATCGCCCATGACTTCTGACATATAGCTGTCAGACAACTGCCCCAGCTTCAGGGATCCTGGAATTTCCCCAGTATTGTAACAAAAAGCCTTGTGCAAAAAAGTTACAAGAAACAGCAGTGAGAAGCCACAGAGACTTGGGTCCTCTTTGCTGCCCAATCTTTGCTGGACGGCAAAGTCTACAGAAAAAGGGTAATCTCTGAATACTGAGGGCTGACTGAAGTAGGTTTTCTTAAGATCAATATAGTCTGCCTGCATGTTCATGACAAATTAGTTTCCTTCTGTTCTTGGTCAAAAATTGTTGCTGTCTTTTCAACAAGTTCTGAGTAACCTTTCTCTGGAAGATGAACAACAGTAATCAAGGATGCAGTCTGATATATATCACTTAAGAAAGTGGCATCAGACTTAAACAGCTTTGAAAGATGCTGAAGTGAAAAGAATATTGATACGAAATATTTGCTGTCTGCTCCATCCTCAGACACCTCTTTTCACTTTTCTTTTGTTTTTCTCAGATTACAAAGCTACAGAAGTTATCCTCGTAATGGGGTTCAGGGGCGGGGGCGCAGGGAAGGAAGGGTAAATGTTTCTTTCCAGCAATGACTTTGGACACAGTCATCAAATACAAAGCACAAACATTTTCACATACCCTAGTTCCTTCCTTAAGATTTAAAAAAAGACCCAAACCTTTTTTTCACTTTCTGTAAAAAAAATTGTCAACACCACATGAACTGTGACAATGACTGAATCTTCAAACATGATTCCAGTGAAAGTTCTGGCCCATTAACAACTATGAACAAACTTCTGTAACAATCAATTTGTAAGAAACATAACAGGCTGAGAAGCAGGATTTCCTTTCTATGGGAAGAAATCTGGTTTCAATCCAAATCTCACCGAAAGACATTCTCAAAAATTCTTACTAACCAGAAATTCTGAGTTACATACAGAGGTGCTAAAACAGTGCAGCTGAAATGTCTTCAGCATTCATACGTGAAAATTATGTTCTCTGTAGTAACAAAGATGCTGACAAGGATGTGAATGTCACTAACCAGCTGTGGGAACTCCAGGCATCTGTGGTTCCCGGGAGTCCACTCTCAGACTGTCCATGTGCTACCGGGACTGGAGTCACAGCTCCTCAGTCGGGAGCCTGACAGCTCTGTGAGCCATCTGAGAGCAGGGCTTGCAGGCTCACTGCTCCAGACCCAAGAGAGGAGTCTCCTACAGAGCAGGCCCTACATGAGTTTTAAAGACTCTCAGTCCCAGATCCACGTGACTGGGAATTCTGGCTTCAGAGACGTGGTATGTTTGGAAGCCTTCTCTGGAACTAACAACACTGGCAGCTGATCTGCCCACAAGACCATCCTAGTCCTGGGGACTCAAGAGCATTTTGGGTCCTTAGCTACCAAGCAAAACCTTAGAACAGTATTTCCTGGAGCTGGACTACTTGTGACTATTAAGGTTCATTGCTCAGGTCACTAAATAACTCCTGAAGGACCGAACACGAACTCACAATATGCTTAGTGCTAGGGAGACATAAAACCAGGAGCCTATCCCAGCATTAGGGACTTTGTGCTTGCAGCATCCCTATTTCTGGGGCAGATATTACATAAAATCCCTAACTACAGAGCGTATAAAGGTTTTGAGAGGTCTTCCTTTTAAATCATGAAGGACACTCCCCATTAAAGTAATGGGCTCCTCTTTAAACAGATTATGCAAGGGAGCGCTGAAACTTTATTACCAGGAATTGCAAACATTTTGAAGGAAAAGTAGTGGAACGTTGTCTGGTCCAGAAGAGGTCCTCCAAACACAAATCCGACAGCCCTTGAGAGCCTTTCAAGACTAACTGATACAGACTGGTTTTAATAAACAAATTCACTTCCACTTTTGAAGCTTTTTAAGAACTCTCTTGAAAATCATTCCAAGCGCAGTAATAATTACTCTAGAGTTGACAGCCGTCTAAATTGTGTCCACAGTTTCATGTCTGTACTGAAGCTTAACTTGTAGCAAAGCTGAGAAATGGTTTTACCTGGTGGAAGATAAACATCTACTTGACATGGACCTTGGTATCATGTTACACGTCTTTGGCACAAGACTGCAACACAATCTGTACCGGGGCTGTCCCTTAGAGCAATTGAGAAATCATGAAGTGTGGAATTCAGTAGTCCACCTACTCTATGTCCCCTGTGCATCAGTCTTCTACTGCTTTCAGACTGAAACTGAAGTTATTGGTCTGAGCTGTAACTTTCTAAATGGCTTGTGACTTTCTCACCAGAAAAACTTCATTCCCCCTCACACTGGTGTACTAGTGATCAACACAGGTGCACAAACTAGATTTTTTTTTTTTTAATTGGTAAGAGAAAAGGAAGAGTTTCGAGCACCTTCCCCGAGAGCCCCTCACCTCTGTAAAAAGCATCTATTCCCAGCCTGAATAGCAAAGGTCCATACACCATGTTCCATGTGCTACTGCGAGGGCTTCAGTGACTAGATGAGAGGGTAGGAAAAGAGCTTTCTGCTCTGCTGGCTGTTTTAACTGTTTTGGATAAGGTATGACAGTCATTATGCTCTAGACAAAAAATAGGGCACTTTTGTGTATTTTCACAATTTCAGAAAAAAAAAAGTAAAAAGCTTGTGTGAGAGAAGCACTTTGGTACAATTCTGAGTACCACTGAGTTAAAAAAAAAAAAAAAAAGGCACTAAAAATGCAGTTCCCACAAAGCCAAAAGGCATGAGGGAAGCAACCAGGCTCTATACCTGCTGCTCAGCCACGTGCCCATTAAGTGATTTTCTGCAGTTTACAGTCATGCATTTAACGACATGACTACATGAGCCTATAAATGAACTCCGTAATAAAACAATAAAGATTAGCTAACTTGTTTATGATAATTGTTTTTACAAGTAGAATAAAAACCCTACCTTTCAGATTCAGATGGAAACTTTTTCTCAAGAGAGCTATCACCCTCACTGAAAAAACTGCATAGCTGCAGTCAGCTTTTCCTTTCAGTGCAGTCACATTTGTTACTTTCTGCTTCCTCCAGCATGTCATGTTTCTGTGACAGCACAAGAAAAGAACTTCCAAAAGAACACGGTCAGTAGACAATATTCTCCAACCCCGAAAAAAAGGTATAACCAAGCTGTTTCCTAATTTGGAACAGAAAGAACTATACTATTAAAAAAAAAAAAAGTCAGCAACCAGGCTCTATACCTGCTGCTCAGCCACGTGCCCATTAAGTGATTTTCTGCAGTTTACAGTCATGCATTTAACGACATGACTACATGAGCCTATAAATGAACTCCGTAATAAAACAATAAAGATTAGCTAACTTGTTTATGATAATTGTTTTTACAAGTAGAATAAAAACCCTACCTTTCAGATTCAGATGGAAACTTTTTCTCAAGAGAGCTATCACCCTCACTGAAAAAACTGCATAGCTGCAGTCAGCTTTTCCTTTCAGTGCAGTCACATTTGTTACTTTCTGCTTCCTCCAGCATGTCATGTTTCTGTGACAGCACAAGAAAAGAACTTCCAAAAGAACACGGTCAGTAGACAATATTCTCCAACCCCGAAAAAAAGGTATAACCAAGCTGTTTCCTAATTTGGAACAGAAAGAACTATACTTTTTAAAAAAAAAAAAGTCTTAAAAGCCAGTAAACTGAAGCCTACAATTTTATGTTTACTTGCAAGATAACTCATTTAAACTAAATCTTGTTTCATATACATTATTAAAAGACCTCTTTTCTTCAAATCATTTGTCAGTGGTAATTTTAGAGTAAGATGCATATACAACCCTCCTACTCCCAAACGTTTTACAAAATAAAACTAAAATTACCCAGATAATCCATATTATTCAATCAAATAAAAATAGAATCCTCTTACACTTAAGAATATATTTGCATAATGCCCGCACAAAGGTAATGATATGTTTAAGTAAAATACATGACAATGTATACAGACATTAAAAACTAAAATATTAATCACAGCACATTTTAAACACAGTTGTATTTTGCCTATGTTATGGGCAAACATTTTGATGAAGCCCTATTAACTCATTGAACTGAAATGCATAATACAAATATCTAAGGCAATTTAGAGATCTCTAACTCGGGACACAATTTGACAAAATGAAGCACTCAGCGGCAATACTAGGCCAAGGTGACTTTGCCCCTTATTGTTCCCCTCTTTTACAGGATTTTTTGAAGTGAAATCAGTTTCTAGGAACAGGAACCCAGGTGCTCTCTCTTCTTGAGAGAGGTGATGAAAGTTGATGCTGGCATTGCCACTCATCATCAGTTCAGAGCCTCAGATGTGTAAACTTTTACTCTAATACGCAAGAGTATTCGTCATTGTCTAACACTAAGTAGTAATGTGCAATACAGCAAGTCTTCAATAGCACCTTTATGTAGCACAAGATCTGTTGAACTGGATCCACCACAAAAATGTTTTACTATAATTACTTCATAATAATTCACCACTTCTTCCTGCTTTTATTTACAAAGTTTTTAGGTATTACAACATTTATAGGACACAAAGGAAGTTTGAGTTCAAATTTCTGAGTGGCAGAACAGTAACTAGATAGTTCAAAAATTCTTTTATTTATGCTTATATAACATTGCAAATTACTTTTGATGATAGTTTAAAATAAATTTATATAATCTTTTGTTTTCATAATGCATTCTATATGTCAGTGCTATTGGTGTTCACATTTTCATTTGCTAGTGGTTCCTTTTATTTATTTCAAGTAATCAATATAATTGCTGCCTTTAGGCATGCCTACCTCTGTATAGTGAAGTATGGTGCAATGATGCTCAAACTACCACCATCTCAGCTAGTGCCATCACCAGAAAGGGTCGTATTTTGAAGGATTATTAACTGGGGCTGCCTATATTGTTTTCAAACCAAACACTATAGGGGATTTCTCTGCATCATGAGAATACTCCAGTCAGATTTGAATGAGTCAGCAAAAGGTCATGTGTCTACAGTGAACTCTCCTGCACAAACCAGAAGTCTGTAATTTCTTTCTTTCTGAAAGAAACGAACATCACATCACCGCTCTCCTGCGCTTCCATCAGGACCTTTATGCTTGGACTTTCAACTGCACTATGACATCTTCCTACATTGCAAATCGTTTTTCAAGTAAAATTTTAAAGGAAAAACTGTAAGACAGGTTCTAATACAAAAACTGAAAAATAAATATATTAAATACAAAGACCTGAGAACCCATGCTTGAAGTTTCTGTGGAAGCAAGCCAACACCTGAAAACCTGTCCTGTCACAGCTTGTGAAACACAGTAACAAGAAACATTTGCTATTCTTGATCAAAACAGTAGAAACAAAATCAGAGAAGAGGTCTTCCCTCCGTTCTTCAACAGGCTGAGCAACATGAAGAAAGCCAAACTAAAAGACATAATACTAATTTCCTGTTGCTGATACTAATTCAGGGCAGTGCACAGCACTGAAATTACTACATGGCACTCACAACCTCTGACTGTCAAAGCAAATATTTATTTTCATCTCCCTGGTCTCTCTGCAACATATGATACTTTTAACTTAGATATACTGCTGTCTTGTCTGAGAAAGGGTGGTAGGGCCCGGGTGAAACGCACGACAGTTTGAACTGTTTCTGGAGGGCTACAAGCCACAAGTGCTGATAGAAATATCACCTTCATTACTGTACCGGTTTTGGCTGGGTCAGAGTTAATTTTCTTCATAGTAGCTCGCATGGGGCTATGTTTTGGATTTGTGACCAAAACAGTGTTGGTAACACAGGGATGTTTTAGTTATTGCTGGACAGTGCTTACACAGCATCAGGCCTTTTCTGTTTCTCATGCTGCCTTGCCAGCGAGTAGAGGCTGGGGGTGCACAGTAGTTGGGAGGGGACACAGCCAGGACAGCTGACCCCATCTGACCAAAGGGATATCCCATACCATACAACATCATGCTCAGCAATAAAAGCTGGGGGAAAGAGAAGGAAGGGGGGGACGTTCAGAGTGATGGCGTTTGTCTTCCCAAGCAACCATTATGTGTGATGGAGCCCTGCTTTCCTGGAGATGGCTGAACACCTGCCTGCCGATGGGAAGCAGTGAATGAATTCCTTGTTTTGCTTCGCTTGCATGCGCGGCTTTTGCTTTACTTTTTAAACTGTCTTTATCTCAACCCATGAGTTTTCGCACTTTTACCCTTCCGATTCTCTCCCCCATCCCACCGGGGGGGAGTAAGTGATGCTTAGCTGCCTACCAGGATTAAACCACAACAACTATTAAATCAGACCAGGACCAATATATTCCCTTTTCAACACCTCCAAATAACTACTAAGTGAAGTGTTCCAAAGACATGCTGTATCCTGTGATAAATCCTCCATTGCATTTGACAACAGAGTTGTTATTGATGCCAGTTGAAAGTTCTCAGGTTTAGATGAGATTAGCTTATGGTTGAAGTTAAATCCAGCAGTAAGAGAGGATGTTGGACAGATGCAAAGAACCTTTTTATCAATCTGCATGGACAGGACGATTTTCCTTCTTAAAAGGTACACACCCATGAATGATAACCACAGCTCTGAATTCAGAATACTGTTGGGTTCCTTGCTAATGCTAATGTCTCATTTAGTAACATCGCCAAGTAACACTCTAAATGTTTTTAGAGAGGACTGTTACTGATACCTTTGTCATTTCTCAGATATATTAAATCACCGTGATATACCTGAACACGAACCTTCCACATCCAGAAAACGTCGTTATCCTGAAGCTGCAGCACATTTCTTCCTCAGAGACCACTACAGTAAGTCATACCTAAACCACTACAGTAAATCAGATCTCTACTATC
Organism: Aptenodytes forsteri; assembly: GCF_000699145.1. NCBI lineage: Eukaryota > Metazoa > Chordata > Aves > Sphenisciformes > Spheniscidae > Aptenodytes > Aptenodytes forsteri. The sequence continues at coordinate 8,342,333 of NW_008795129.1, forward strand.
TACACAAGTTGTCTGTGGAATTGCAAATCAAGTTCAAGATCTTTGCCTTTTCTTTAAGGTCTCACTTGCTTGGGCTCAGAATACAACAACAGAAGCATACACCATACAATACGGGCACCGCAGAGATCCCCAAACTAGTGCAAAGTGTGCTGGTACACAGAGCACACATGTGCAGTCACTAGCTCAGGCTCTATAAAAAGATACAGCCATATTAGCATGTCAGTGAGCCTGAGCTAATTACTGCTGCTGCTTCCAGTTTCAGAACTCAGCAGCTCTATGGTGACAGTTGCCAGCTGGGTTTTTCAGGCACTGCAGCAACATGCCCCATGGGAGGCTGACATTTGTACTCAGGGGACAGAGCATCCTTAGAGTCCTGATCAGGTCTCAGGCATCAAAACCCTATGCTCTCTTCTCCCACTCTGTAGGAAGAAGGTCCACCACACTGCACCACCAAGTACACGACTCAGTTCTTTTAACCTTGCTTTCCAGAGCTGTCGCAGGAATGTACATGTTTATTTTTCTAAAGCACTCATCCCCCCAGAACAAATAAAAACCAAACAAAAAAAGGAAAAACCCTCCCAAAATAGGACACTGTATTGTACGTATCTCTCTCTCTCACAGACGATGAGGGTATGTGAAGCTTAGTATTGTTGCTCAACATACTAGTGAAATTCACTCAGATGCTACAGTTTGCCATCTGTACCTGTTCTTCTACCATTTTAGTGCGCCTCTGCCATTTGATTCACCTAAAGAGAGACTAATTAAAACTAGAAAGGGACACTCTTTGGGATAAAAATAAGACCACCTGATCTGAGCACAAACTATATAATTATTTGTGAAAATGAGGTCAGTATCTGCACTAGTTAAGGAACTGCACTGAGAATTCTGTACTGATTTTGTCATATTGCTGTAAAATTTTGGGCAAGCCATAATATCTGCATGCTTCAGTTCTACAATTGTACAACTCAGATACTACATCCTTTTGTTACAGTGTATCAGATGATGATAAATCCCCAAATGCTTGAGTACCTTAGGAAATATTCTAGGCATTAATTAGTTAAAATTAATTTAAAATGCAGTTACTGTTCTGTACAAAACCCTGTTTTAATGCAATGAATTTATACCAAGAATGCCTTTGTCCTGTTTAACTTCCAAAACTGACCAAACTAAATCATATTCTTATTGCATATGAAGATGATCAGCATGGAAAGTTAGTATGTAACGTCCATCCTCCAATAGGCATTTTCCACACAGACAATACCCACATTATTTGAAGTGATCCAATACTAGAAAGATGATGGATCCAGGAGAAGACCAACAATAAATCACTAATGAATTGTACATACTTACCACACAGTGCTATGCGGACAGCTAGTTGTATAATGACAATAATAACCAAGTAGAGTATATTCTCCTTTCTCAATTCCTGAACCAAGTCAGCCTATGAGCAGGAGTGCTTGGTAAATGAGAAACAATATACAAAGGAACTCCCTAACAACAATGGCTTAGGCATTAACTTTGGATGCAGACAGGAACATTTCTAAAAAGAAGAAAAAACTGAAAAAGGTGTCTGTTTTGTAATAAGAATCTTTTCAGTTTTGCATGCATTTTTACTTTAATAAACTAACATAGCTAGTCATTATGACACATAATGATTTCAAAGGAAAATCTTTGAAAACATGAAAACCTTTTTTATCTGTTAAACTTTATATATGAGTATATAAACTACAGAATATTATATAGTATTATATTTTTTGCAATACACCCTATACTTAAAGTGGACAGGGTTCAAAAAATTAAATCTTCATTACCTTTAAGCATTGTTCTTCCAGTTGATCCTCCAAAGATATTCAAAAGACCACTTCTTGCGCCTAATGATGTAGTTGCTTCTAGTAAAGCACCAGTTACATAGTTAGAGAGTGCAGTCCTCTGTAAAGTGGCACGATATTGACAGTAAGCACCTGTTACACATGGTTTTACACAAAAACCATCACCTTTGCATAGACAGTCTGTATCAAACGTTGGGAGCTTTCTCAGAAGATGAGGAAAATATTCAAAAATATCTTCTGCTCCTTCTTCTCCTCTCACTGTATTGAAGATCTGTGAAGAACGCAAAAGCATGAACTGTTAGTTCATTTGCTTAAGATAATAAACTGAACATCAAAAAATTCCAAACGAGCATGAATTCTTGTAAAGTTCAACAGCCTCAGAAAAAAGGCACTGTGTTAAAACACTGCATTTATGCATTAAACCTGAAATATCTATGAATCCAAAACTGATTTGTGAAGATTTTGAGTTCAGTTCCCAAACAGGCAATTTAAATAAGACGGCATTCTGGCTTTCAATCTATGGTTAAAAGCATTCTAATGAAAACCAGTTTTAAGGATCATCAGTAGACAAAAAAATGCCACATCAATACATCTGGTCAACATTTAAAATAAAGAATATACACAAAGTTATCTGTAAGACTATTAAATCTATTGTACTTTCAGTAAAGTCTTACAGATATCAGTAGCAGAAAAACAGATCTACTCAGGATTTGCACTTTTCCTTGCTGAGTGGGGCGGGTTTTTGCAAACAGAAATGGTTTTAATCACTGTGAGCAATCTTTCAAAATGTTCTGGTGTCACATTCATTGCATTACTTGCAGCCTACGCACAGGTCCTCTATCTAATATTGGTTTAGTATTCTTTTTCCAATATTTGTGTTAACACACTAATGAACTTCAGTCTGTGGCTTAGCAACTAAGTAATGTTTGCTTATTTAAAAGAGTCTAATGATCAAAGCAAGAATCTGGAAGAAATCTTTCATTTAGTATACAAGGAGAGACTTGATTCTTTGCATTCTTGTATGCTGACTTACTGATTAACATTAATAATTTGTTTCAGTGATCTGTGCTTTGTAATTACAAAGTGTAAACTACCAAACTAAAAATTAACATAGGGAAAGGTCATTATAACTGTTACCAGGACAGGTGCTGAGACAATTTTCATGGGGTTGTTCCCCATCAGTCCTTAGATGTGCACAAAAAATAAGATGATGGCTTAATGACACGTTTTTTGTGATTAATGGCTTGTTTCTTGTTGCCATCCTTCCCCACACATAAACAAAATACAGCTATCCATCAACATGGCAGAAATCGCATCCACTCCTATGATGCAAGCACACGTGTGATCAGTCAAATGATAAGAAACTGTTTGCACAGTCTGTGCATGCCACATGTCAGAGGCACCAGCACCCTCACCACAGGACACATACATGCCCAGCCATGTAACCATGGAGGGAAGCAGCTCCCAGCACAGGGATCTGCACACACGTCCACTTCTGCCCTAAGACCTGCATTTACCCTGCCATGTAAGTGAGGAGGGTTCAAATGCCCTGCTCTCACGAGGTATCTCACCCTCTACAAACAGAAGTTGTGAACGATGATGTAATTCTTTCATCCGGGTAAAGAAATTAAGAATAGCAGAAGCTTTGATTCAGATACTAAATTCAAAATTTGGCAAATTGTTTACTACTTTTTTTTTTTTTGCCATAAACCAGAAAATCAAGTAAAATGCAATATTTATTAAAGTATGTATTTCTTAGCTTTAATTTTTATATTAAAAATTTCTTGGGGAAAACAGTAAAATTTTATTCAAAATATAGTAATTTATTAACTAGTAATGTAATTCAATTATTTGAAAAAGAGCACTGATATATTTATTAACGTAAAATAAATTAACAAAACTTCCATATGTTGACTATGACTTATATAACTCAATTCCATTAGAAATATGGCTTCTGTGATTCATTACACAGTGAAATGCTGTGGTATCTATCTTTTCCCCCCGCCCCTCCCTGCAAATTTTCCAAAATTTATTTGGTCTGAGGCTTCTAGAAATATTAAGCCTTTACTTGAGCCTCTATCTTCTTTTCTTTGGTATACAACAGTTTTATGGACTCTCAGACTCTCAGTAAGAACACTGCTCATCTCCACCTTTAGTCAGGAAAAAAGTGTACTCTTGGAGTGCACGTTATCTAGATAGGATATGTGCAGACCTTTTAATCAGCTAAGTGTCTGCAAGGAACAGTGGGACGTGCACAAGACACACCTTTCCAAAAGGTGTACTGTAAAATAGTGAACCTGCTTTATGCATGGATTATGAGTGTGTCACTTGTAGCAGACATAATTAGTCTTTTTAGCTTGTTTAAAAAAATATTTAGTTAATGAAAATAATTTAACTTCTCAAAACTGCAGTTACCTTCCAAAATATTTTTTAAATTGGGTTCTGCAACTTATAAAGGCATGTTCTGTTGCCTACACAACTGAAATTTCTTTCAGCTGCCAAAGCAAAGAAACCATTTGTTGACAGAAATAGGCGACTGTTTTGCTGGAGAGATTATACATAGAATAATGGTGTTAATCTCTTTTGTATAAAGTAGACTTCAGGGCACTAGCTGTCTCCGAAGACTCTACACTTCATATAACATTTTCAAATACTGTTTGTTTTGATGTGTTAAAGCTCTGAATGTTACTTTTGCTGCACACAGATTAGGTTATGGAAAAATACAGACTTACAACATGTATACTTATCAGCCACTGAAAAGAACTGAAACAATCAGAATAGGAACATATCCCTCAGGTAACTGATAGGGGAAAATCCCCTTTCAGTGAGATTGCACCAGACAACTGGGGAAACTTAATCTTGCCTGGAAGACAAAAAAGTTGATTCCAACCCAGGGCTTACAGTTCATCCTGGCAGATGTAGTTATATTGATCTGTATCACTACCAAAGAATGATTACTGTAATTAAAAATGAATGTGAACCAAAAAGAGTAAAATGCAGCACTAACCTGACAGCTACCTGTCAAAAAACAATGAGTCACAAGGGCGTATCACTCCTGATTCACTTTTGCCTTCTGCATCAAATTAAAGATTTCAAAGATTTCAAAGCCATCTGCAGTCTGATGCTGCGGTATCTCACGTACTAAGTATCGAGCAGTAATTCACAAGAAACTGAGGCTAGTATCTGGATCTAAAAGCGTTGCAATATTAAGTGTACTTCAAATTTCTTTTTAAGTAGTGCAAAGTACTGACGCTTACAGGAAGGAGTTTAAGGTGACCTTTCTTATCTATACCCCTGTAATGAGCACACGTAGATGGTAAAATTTATATGCAACTACAGTACCTCAAGATTTACTTTAGACAATAAAAGCATTCATTCTAATACTTCTCCTTTTATCTCTTTTTTTCACGATACTTTTAAAATAAGAAATGAGCAGAAATAGGTCACTCCATATACTAATACAGCATCACTCCAATGAAAGTATACTATGGCTTTGACTGATTTTTACTTTCTTCTATTTTTAAACAGATTTTAATGTTAAGCAAAAAGAATACAAAAATTACTTGCAACATAAAATTTTTCCAGAAGGCTTCAGAAGAAAACACGTCCTCCAACTCAAAAATGAAAATTAGCATTAAAATAAAGATTAAATTCAGGCAGAATTCCATCCTTGTAGTTTTATAACTAAGTCCATATTTGGAAAATAAATGGAAACAAAATAGATCTTTCAGCTCTTAATAATGTATGCAATAAATCACCAAAACTTTACTGTAAAAAAAACTCAGTTTCGCTTCCAGTAACTTAGAATGGTATCTGCAAGTTAACTTATTGATAACCTTCAGGCAGTAAAACTTTCTTACAGTGACAACAGACATTTTGTTAAGATATTCTTTAAAAATAACTATAAGAACAAGTAACTCACGCTGGCTTTGAAACTACTCTGCATTTTTCTCTTATAATCTTTTCTTCTGTTTAATCACCACTACAATTGCAAAGTGCATGTCCTTTTCTCCACACACATTACTGTAGGTTTACTACATAAAAGTGGCAGAAACCTAAACACCATAGCCATTCTTAGCCCTATGGTTTACGACAGATATTCCCCCCCAGAATGAAGGTGGAGTTCACAGGTGCTGCTGTACTGGAAATATTGGATATAGAAGTTCATAAAAAATAACTGTTCTGATTTCTTACTTAAACTTACATGTATAACTTCCTGCATCTGGCAGCTGCTTGGTGCATATGAAACCCAGAAATTGGAATTAAGAACCGACCAAAGATTGCTGTTATTAGGAAGCAGGCTTAATTTCTCTAACTTTATTGTAATAATAATGAATATGTGTACGCAAAAAGTTCATTGTAAAGAACAGCTACAAAAAATTATGCTTATTGCTACTACACTATAAAAATAACAGAAAATAGGCCCTAATGGGGCTTTAATAATTCATTGTATTGTTTCTGTCCAAACTCCTTCTAAAAACGTCCATCGATATATCCTGAATGATCAAACTGAAACACTGAAATGTAGAAGGTGTGTGTATATACATACATACATATATATATATATTTGTGCTCAGCTGGTACTGTGCATTCCAGTCTTATTTCCTGGCTGTTTACCTATTATGGAGGGCTGCCCACAGCCCATGTGCAGCATTCCTGCAACACAAAGCCTTCATTTGTTGCACATTTTTAAAGCAATTTTAAATGCCTTTAAACCAGAATGGTATATTAACAAGTAATAATTCTCAGGACAGTACGTCCTGAAGATCACTTAAGTATCTCCTTTGAAAACACAGAAGTTTTACAGAACATACGAGCCTAAACACAATTAATAGCATCACAGGAAATGCTGCTCTTTCCAAATTTGGTCTGTTCCAAGAAAAATTTCATTAAAATGAGTAAATTCTGATGGTGATTTTTCATTTTGGCACTGCAGGTTTTTCAGAAGAAAACCCTCATTAGTATCGACCAAATGAAGCTAACAGTGATCTCTTGGAAGTCATGACCAAGGACCGATCCAATCGCTTTTACATGTATTTATTCCACAACAGTGTAATTCAAATACCTATAGCATGGAATACGGCAGCAGTCTGCTATGAAACAAGCACTTTGGGCAGAAAGAAAGGAATATGTAAAGTGAACTTGGGTGGAAGGGAGGGGGGCTGAGAAAGGAAACACGCTTACCAGAGTAAGAATTTGCTCAGAACAAAAGAATCAGACATTAATGCACAGTTAGTCAATACTTCAGTTTTATGTCTTCCAAAATGGCACTCCAGCATCACACTTTGGAGCATTTATTTAATAAAATTTAAAAAAGAGGTGATGCTGATAGTCATATCATTTTCTGAAGGATCTTGGGTTTTCTCAGATTTATCTCATCCAGGTTATGACCATACCCACACTGATTAGCCCATGACATTTCAAGATCACTGCTAAAGTACAAATGCAGAATAGATTAAGAAATGCTTTTTTGTAAAGATGTTGCCTACCTAGAGCCAGCACTTGTCACTGGCCAGTTTCTTCTAAGGACGTTGTGGGGTCGGGGTTGTTTTTTTTTTTTTTAAACAAAAATGAAAGAATATTCTCCTATTACTACTTACTATTATCACCTTTTGAAAAAATGGTATTATTTTTAAAGTGGAAATAAACAAATTTCCTAATGAAATTTCTATTAATAAATTACTTTTCCCGACATTCTTACGTGAAAAAATGTCTACCTAATTAATCTCAAAATACCACCCAACGTTATTCTGTTTAAATAGGAGTGAGGCCATAGTCTGAGGAACATTTCTTTTAGCTACAAACGCAAAAGCCATTTTGGACATAATTATTTTTAACATTCATCCCTTGATCTAGTTCACTGTGAGAGAACCAGTCACTTAATTACTCTCCGAACAATGCTAAGTTGCTAACCACTTGATTATTAAAGATGTTGGAACAAACAACTGTCAATTGGGATCTGCAGAAATGCTGAAAATCAGACCAATCTATGAAAAAAGGTCTGCCACTGACCTGGGATTTAAAGTCAGGTCATGTGAACTCACACAGATTTCTATGCCAATACAGAATAATTACCAACCTTGTTTTTAATCTAGCTCCTACTCTCAAAAATAATTCCTGCTGTGCATAAATAGAAATTAATCACACTATTTTGTACAGTCAATTCTCCACTTTTCATTTACAATTATATAGTCTGAGTAAACACTACAGGTACAAAGACACTTGGATGGTGCTCTGAAGGCCAGCTCCGGAAAAGAACTGCAGCTTTCTGACCTAAACTAGCTCCAAACAAATTACCTGTTTCTCAGCACTGTGCCAGAGATCCCATTTCTGAGAAGGCTTACTTGCTTGTGCATGCTTATTGCTTACAGCACTACAGAATCTAGTTACAGCGCTTCCTCATGAACTTCCTCTCTGTGCTCTCATAAAGCTCAGGCATCTCTGCAGAGAAATTCACTACAAAATTTGGTTAAGAAGACAGCAAGAGATCAGAGTCTGTACAGATGGATGTTTGCAATGCCAAGGGAAAGAAACTCTTAATAAAAGACGACTTTAAAAGCTACAGCAAAAATGGTTGTATCGTATTTTCTATCGCTACTGCTAAAGTCACCAATTAAAATTTTGGAAAATATTTTACCTAAAATTGCAAGAAAATACAGGTGAAAGTCATGCCTAAAAGAAAAAATATTTAATATTGAACAGCAAGTTAACAAATGTCTGTATGCAACTTCATTATAACTCAAACTTCCCCTGCAAAAAGTCAAATCTTTGGCAAAATTGCAAATATATACACTTTTTTTTAACAAATTGATAAATTTACTGTATTTTGGACAATTTTACACCATCTCTCTGTTTCAGGACAGAAGCTTTATGTTACTATGCATTAAGTATGGATTCCAAGGGTTCCAGCTACAAAATTACAATTAAAAAAATAAAGACAATAACAGCAGGAGGGACTGGAAATATTGGGTTCAAATGTGTATCACTGCAAATGTTCCACACTCAAAAAGATCAGAGATTGACCATCCCTACATAACTTTCATAGAAGAAAAAGGGTGCCACAACATTAGTGTGTATACTTTTCTGATTTTCAGGAAGAAGGAAATCTTTAATTCATGGACCTTCTAAAACATGAATCTGTTATAACAATTTTTGATTAACGTATCAATGATGAGAACTGAAATACATTAAACACTGAATGCATTGTCTGTTATGTCTAGAACAGTGTATATATCTGTCTTTCTTCCTATCATGTACTTAAGATTCTCAAGAAGACATGCCAGAGCCCCATATCTCAAACAGTTGAGGTTGAAAAACAGCAAGTTGTTCAAAGCTAAAGGATGTTACTGTGTTTGACAGAGATGATGCTGTGAACAGCAGAAAGGTCTGCTCTTTTAGGACTTTCTCAGCTCTGTTCACTGACATGTCTTGTTCACACTAGCAATCAAATAGGTGAGGCCTTCAGAAATCCTTTTGAGAAATTGAACTAATTTGAGCTTTTTTGTAAGTATTTTTTCAGTGTTTGGAGTACAAAAGCTAGCCATTTAGACTGTTAGAACATTATCTTCTTGGTGGCATGTGGCAGCCTGTGACCAACTAAGCACAGACCGGAACAGCTTATCAAATTTTTGGCTACATGTCTTACGTTCTAGTATTTTACAAGACAAGTAGGGCAAGGGATAAAATCTGTGGTCAATTAAATTCCATTCCTAACTTACTATTCAAGATGAAGTGGATGATGACAAATAGTCATCCACAAGCTTTAGTAAATTGTACTGCCACTCAAATTTGCATGAGATTCACTACCTATCCCAAGCTTCTCTGATTTCTTGTTTGTCATGACACTCTGTTGCAGAGTTTCTCCCTAGGTGCACTGTGGCAAATATGGAAACAGCCATCTGGAAGCAACTGCAGTTTTGCAAGTTGGGGTCAAACTCAAAAATTCCCACGAATCCTCTCCCAGCATCTCATGATCCATCTTTTTTTGGCTAACAGGCAACATTCTTAAAGTATTACCAACCATCCCAGATTAAAAAAAATAAAATAAACCAAAGTGTTACATATCATGATGCCCTTCTTCATACTCAACAGTTTTTGGAGATGCATTTGGATTTCACCCTTCAGTTGGCTCTGCAAGCCAATGACTGCCCTGCAAAGCAGAACTGATAGCAGTTTCAGCAATGGCACTTGCCATCTAGTCTGCCTGCAGCTTTACCAACAGGAGAGAAAGAACTGTCATCACCTGAAGGAACTTTGGCTGAAACAGCCATTTGGTGCAGGTTTGCATTCGTGTTCAAGAAACAGCAGTAAAAAAGGCTGTTTTGGCACAGTGTGACATGGCCACCATCTGCTACAGCATGTCAGGATGACAAAGAATAGCCTCGGGAGATCTGTATGCAGGTAATCTCACAGCTGCAGTAGCAACTCTTCAGCAAGAAAGCTGGAGCTGTGAACACACATTTGCAGTGAAATACATGCAAATTGTGCAAAGCCTGTTCAGAACATCAGGGGTTAACACTGTCCCCTACATCTTAATTTGCTCATATCTGGCTCTCCCTATGTATTTTCACATGGTGCTTAAACGGATATCTTGACTGCTGAGATGCTAATTTTCGTAATGGAAAAATTCCTTAAAATATCCCTAGACTGGTGAAATGCTGTTTTGCATTTGAAAAAATGCCTAGAAAATAAAAGAATACAGTGCCACAGTACAGTCTGAAGTGTACCTCATAAAATACTGGGAATACTGCGGGGGGGGGGGGGGGGGGGGGGAAACTGCCTCAAAAAAAAACACACAGTAATCAATACCACTACAATTTTGCCCAGTGCCAGTGCTTGACAAATGCACTATTTACTATAGGGTGGTTCAGGCGTGTTCAGGGTGGTGTGGTTCACAGGTGTTGTTCGTCTTTTGTCTGGGACAGTATAAAGAAGAAACCCAGGAACTACTTTGAGAACGCAAGAAATGGAAAGGTTTGTTTACTGCAGCCGCAGCACGGAAGCATCAGGAAAGACCAAGGGGAAGATTGCTGAGTAGATAGCTGAGGTAGAAAGAGCTTAAGTGTCACTGCATTGAGGATGCTTTGAATGCAGTCAACAGAAAGAGTAGGTAAAAGAGGAAAGAAAGGAAACACAGTAAAATGAAGTGAGGTGGGGGGTTTTTTTGCATTGTGTGCATTTTTTCAATGCATTTAACAAGATTGTGATTTTAAGAAAAGATCTCTGCTTGCATAATTTACAATTGCAGGCAGTGAGTAAAAGCAAACACTGTGTTATGCCCTCACCACCGAGAAACTGCGGGAGGGGACGATGCCAAGATCACTTTCTCCTTACAATAGGAATAAATCTACTGAGTCAAAAGGAAGTTGCCCTCCCTGGGGAAGAGTGTGTATGACTGGCAGATAAGGTGCGTGCACCAGAGTCTGTCCAATCCCCTTACACATCTGAAGGAAAGAACACATCACAGGAAAGGAATAACGGTCTTCAGGCACCTCTTCATCATAGGAGTCAATACTTGTTCCAGCATACTCACGACAAATTCTAATATGCTCATGGCTTTTCTAATAACGACTAGTGTTGCAGTCACTGTGGGAGGCCCAGATGTTTTCATTTGCTTTCCTGTAAATGAGCTTCAGATTCTAACAATTTAGATAACACTGCAGTGACCTGTCCCCATTGGTCACTCTTCCAGCAATTGTATTGTTAATATCCTTGTTGCAACGTCTGTTCTCAAAGGCTTTTCAAACTTCTGCTCTCTCTTCAATGACTAGGAAGATGTGGATCTTTACAGTGCCAGGACAGAGCACAAGACAGAGTACCACGCTACAGAGCAATAATGCTCACTTATTCAACAGCAATTTTTGCTGTGTATCAAATTTTACACAGTAAGTTGTAACTGGGAAACATGGCACAGAGCAGCAGAGGACACACAGGAAAACAGATGAGTTCACCGTGGTAACACGGGGAGCAGTATTGATGGCAGCTGGAAGGTTGTCAAAAGAGTGAACAAGCACAGATGTGCTCAAATATTAATATTCATTAACTGATGTTCTGTGAACTTTCTACAGCTTCAATTGCAATTACAGAATGTGCATTACCTCACCAGCCAGTATTTCTTACGAATTGCATCCTGTTAAGGATGAGATCATTTCAAGGAGCAGAAACTGAATTTAATGAGGATCAAACCATCTTGCAGAGGCAATCCTTAAACATAACTCAACATTTTTTCAGAAATTGTATCAGCCATCCCCATTCAGTTCTGGTATATAACCAATGTCTTTAGTAGGGAAATCTTTTCATTTGTGATCATAAGAAAATGATGATACAGTTTTAAAAAAAAACAAACACATTTGAGAGTTAGATTTACTTATGACCAGAAATTGTAACAGCAGGCCCAAACTTCTAACAAATCATCATTTTCACTTTTGATAAAACTTGGGTTGCTATTGCTTACTAATTTTCCATTTCTGTAAGGAAACAGTACTAATTATTTTAAAAGCCATTAGCGAAGGAAAGATGGACTTCACGGATTTGGAAGACAGAAAAAGCAGTGTGATATAAATGGGGCACAGATTTACCATAGCATCTCCACCCCCAGAAAGTCCTGCTATTAAAGAATCGTCAGTCCAGTGGAGAAGGAATAGTAAAATAGTGCTTGTTACTTCTCATGGCAGGTAATCCACTTTAGATCCAAATAACTACTAAGAATCATCATCTTAAGATATAAAACAGAGGCTGACAAAAGACATCAATTAACTGTCATTTGAAAGATTGTTCATAAGTACTTGAAATTTCAATTTGATTAAGGAGAAAATGAAAGGATGACATCAAACACAACATAGGAGCTCTTCACACAACTTTTCAGCAATGTGAAACAATGCCCTTGGCAGTGAGAGAAACTTCTGTAATCTTACCCAGAAAAGGCCAAAAAAATCACTTTCTGGTCAGCCGGGCCAGTTATTTATATTTCTGTTGGCACAAAAGTATATGTGAAAAAATAACTTTCTTAATAGTTATTAATTATTTGATTACTAAGTTCTCTTGCTAACTTCTTCAGTTTAAATCATAATTTTTATACTTTTCTAGTACTTCTCAATTTAGTATTCTGAGATAAATTTGTTAACTGTTCTACTCTTGTCAATTCTTCATGCAACCAGTATTCTCTTTTTATTTTCTAAATGAGTGCTTATTTACTTCCTCCAAACTTTTATCAACAAATTCATTTACAAACAATATGCTGTCTCAGTAACTAAATAAATTAAATATACTCTATTCAAACATCTGTGTTATTTCAACTTTATTCTAGAAGTAACTACCTATTCTAAACATAACTACTAAGCTAATGTACACCTTTATTTATTTACTGAGATGATAGTTTTACTAATCTGATGACAGGCTTTGAACACCTGATCACGTGGATTGGAATTTCTTGAGTTACCAGCTTTCAAAATTGTCTCCTGAGTTTTTAACATAAAAGTATAAGCACCACACATACTTTTTCTTATATATTTTAATAATGACTTTTGATACCTCTTACTGATGAGAAACAAGGAAATTCCATTCATATAAAACTTCTCAGGTGTGCAATGAAAAGTATTTAAAACAAGAAAAAGACTAACAGGTTGACTTTTCAATAGAGAACAGAAGTTTTACCGTAGCTAAGTACATTATCTAAAATAGACAGTAAGTAGGATTAAAGCTCTGCGTCAGAAAGCAGACTGAAATAATTCACAGTCAAACTGCTTAGATGTTAGAATATTAAATGTGCCATGATTGAATAATTTCAAGAGAGATGCACATTTTCATTGTAAATTCCACCTTTCATTGTATGTCTTTGTAACATCAAACTGTAATGGAATGCTACTACTAAAACGGGATCTCTGAGCTTTCCAAATGAAAGTAAAAAATAGTAAGAAATACTAACAGAAGCCACCAAAAACTCTATTTAAGACATCCTTAAAGGCTTACTTTCTTCAAAGATAGACATAAATTAATTATTTTAATTAGGTCACTAAAGGTTTCTAACAGACATCATGTTCACCTTTTTCATTTCCGAAACACTCATGGTGTGATGGACGCATTCAAGACAGGTGAATGCTGAGCATTCAATGCAGAGGAACCCACCATCTGGCCCATCAAGGGAGTTAAACAGCCCCCTTCCCACATGTCTGTTTTTCCAACTATTATTCTATATGTGGAGCAATAATGAGTCTAGATTTTCTCTAAGAAACAAACAAAAAACCACACACACATCAGATACAGGCAGAAATCTGTATGGTTTTGTACCTTACTAACAACCGTAATCTTCCCAATTGAGGAAAGGCTTCCCCAGAACTCACACATTTAACAATAACTGCATCCCCACACATGTGAACTGATTATTTAAACAACTTTGAAAGATGAGCTTAGTTGCATATTTCTGAACTACAAATTGACAGTAAGTTTGAGGGGTAACCCACAGTACAGAAAAAAAACTTACGAGATCTCCTGTCAACAAGACCATCTTAAAAACAAAGAACCAAACAGAAAACCTAAAAATTATGGCCGTTGAAGATCATGTCTCACCAGCCCTTAAGTGTTCGGTTTGTCGTCCTCTTTCTACAATCTTACCTATTTGCCAGAGTTCGCTATAACTACTTCTGCAAAACTCTGGCTTTACCTGTTCTTTTTAAATATTATTTTAATACGTATACTTACATAACTGATTCAGAAAGCATACAGTCTATTCCATTCCTGTGTCTCTGATATTAAAAGTCAAAAGATAATCAATGGTAGGGTTTAAAGTTCACAGCACTGGCTAATTCCGTTTTTACACAGTGCTATGTTGCATCCCTGCGACTAAAGGAACTGCTTAGAATTGCTTATGAAGGTCTCAAGCTCAGACTAAACGTGTCAAAGCTCAAAGAGAAAGTACATGTAGTAAAACTGTCTTTGTGTTTATACAATCACTATTATTATTTGTATCAAAGAAAGACTCGTATTGGGATTTTATTGTAATAGATTGCAGATTTATATTGAAAGGCGGATCTTTCCAAATGTATCAGAAACAGTCTACAGTTTAGATCTACCACCAGAAAGATAAGTATTACATAAACGTAAAGTGCAACAGAACCTTGCTGTATCTCTAAATATTTTCATTTATAACCAATTATAATTGTAATTGATATTGTTGTAAAAGATCAGTAGACATATTACTACAGCTGTAAAATTTATGCATCCTACCCAAGGCATACAGCTAATAAAAGAGCAACTTGGAGCATTTTCCTTAGCACAGGAAATCTAGTTCTCATCTTCTAATTTCGTAGACACTGAATCCATGCCTATTTGTTTGCTTGTACTTCAGCTGTTGGGTTCATAGGGTCACATGAACAATTATAAGATTATTTTGGATAGTACTTAGGGGCAAGGAAATTCTCAGAGTTTTCGTGACTGAATTGTTTAATAGACTTTTAGGTCAGGCTACAGAACATGATTTCATGAAACAAAATAAAACTTTGTTCTATAAAGAGGCATTTTCCACTTTAAGGGTTTTTTTTAATTACCTAGAAATAGAAAAGGCACCATTCCTTGCCCAAAGTAACAACAGAATATTGATACTCTGAACTTAATTTTTAAATGACGCATTTAATCTTAATTCATCGCTGCTCACAATGAACATTCAATAACAATCCTAAAAAAAAAAAATCTTGTAAATTTTTGGAAGAAAATTTTTGGCTAAAACTAAGCAATCACAATAATGCAGCATGGTACAATGAAGCAATTTTACTGATGTTAGTATCTTGAATCAGTAACATAGCACCTTCAACTCTATTCATCTTCCCTAGTTATTAGCTGCTAAGGAAGACTGTGCTGTATCTACAGAAAGTATCTAAAGTTTAGGAAAGTTTAAGATAAGAAGACAACATGAACAGGTAATACGCAATACAGTGACCTAAAGAAGTAATTTCCTCTTTTCCTTTTCAGCTGGTGTGTTCAAATGCTGCCTTAAACTAAATAACTGTCCTGCAGAACACAGTATGTTCCATTTTCACATGATATTTTCATTTTGTATGTGACATAACTTTGATGGTGGATACCTAATATACACTAACAGCCATACTTATATTAAGACAACTGTATACTAAAACAAAACTGTATTTACAGAAGTAATTGTTACTGGAAGAGTTTTTGAGTTTCATCTGAATCTGCTAAAAAGATGAAATGACAGTAACACTATGATTATGTTAAAATTGATTAGTTTATTTTGCTGTCTCCAAATAAAGTTTTGGAAGCCAATTCCAAGATCTAAACACAGGACAATGATTCATTAATTGTATTTCCAGTTCAGTTCTACTTGCCTGAAATGCACAAAATAGATAATCTAATGTTCTGCAATTTTCAAAAGTTCTAATTCCTTCATCACAGTTAAAAGATGTTTTTTGAAGTAAATATGCTTGTTTTAAGAAAGAGAAAATGAGAGTGAGAGAGCGCGAACAAGGGAGTGGGAACTAGAGAGCATTAGTTCAGTATTTAAACTACGCTTTTTAGTTGTTAATGAAGTAAATATCGTTCTGCAGGACCAGAGTATATGTTCTCCTTTCTTTTCCCACTAGAGTGGAATGTCACTTGAGGCTTGATTTTCAGAATTTAAGGCATCTGGCTTAAGACCAGAAGAACAAAAATATTTTAAATTAACTTTCCTTATTCTCTGGGGATGGCTACAGACCCAGGGACTACAGTTTAGTCATCCACGAGATTTATTTTGCTTTAGTGTTAGCTTCAACTAAACTTTGTATATACAACAGTTTCCTTACCAAAATTCATAGCCACACATGATTCAGGGCAATCATTTTTATAAATTGCAATTATATCACACTGAATTACATGCATAAGTGACCTATGTATATGCTTAACCTCTCAAAATGAAGGATAAAACTTAGATTCCTATCGTAAGCTTCTCTCTCATACCATCACACCAGTTTAGAAAAAACTCTGACTCATCCATAATTACACATGCCCAATTTAGGATTTTTTAACTTTTTCAAAAGCTTCATCTTAGTGAGAAATAGTGCCCTTCAAGAGCTTTGGGAGAGCTGAGTACAGATTTGTTTTGAATTAACTGCACCAAGTTTTCACGTACATAATACAGTATTCATGTACTTGAGGGAGGAAAATTTCTAGTGGATGTTTCAGGTAACTCCCAAGCAAAAATGGTCATTTGCTCTCCTGTTTTAACTAAGTGTCATAGAAGGACAGAAAAACCTTGAAAGCACTGTATGTTTCCACGAAACTCTAGTAGAATGTAACATTTTACTGAAGTCTTAAATACTCTAAACTTGACAAGTACACTGTTAAGATGTTAGAGGGCATTTTTGTCACAGTAGCATCATTCTGAGAATAAGCAGGAAGCCTTTTTTGTGCAAATAATGCTACGATAAGAACTTGAGGTGGCATCAGGAACAAAAGAAAACAGAAAAAAGGACTTTATAAAGGTTGTAGAGATCTAATGGATCTTTACTGTCGTACAGAATAAACAAGCAGAGATCATTTCCAGACCCTTATTTTCTCAGTAGTGTATCAAGGACAATCTATTCCCATGGAAGGTAAAGTTTTCATGTGCTTTTAGCAATAGAGGTCTCATCAGACCTCAAATCTACATAAAATATATAAACCTATTATAATACTAGCATAGAAAAAGGCATTGCTGTAGTGAAAAAGAGTAATTTCCATCTGAGACATGTACTTCTAAAATCTATTTTAAAATTGAATCTTTATATTCCAAAAGTCACCCTACAAACTGTACTGATACATTCTTCTACAATGAAACCTGCCTATGAATATTTATCTGTCAAAGACCATATGAAAACAGAAGATGAAGCAATGATGGAAGTTTAGTTGCTTATTAAAATTTAAGACAGAAAGTTTGGGCACTAGTTTAGTATTATTAAAATAACTGATACAAAAATGACACAATTCTTAAGAGTCACGGCCTTTCAAAATTAATAGAGAAGTAAGAAGGAGTAAAGATGGAAACAAATACTATTCCATAAACTAAGTTAAGATGGTTTTGATAACTCTGCACCCTCAACATGTACTTGACAAACTTATGTGACTGTAATTTAACATTTTAGTCTAGTCATTCTTTTTTATCTCCTGACTGGCTACCTGTGTATTTACTTTCTTCACGGGGCATTACCCTTCTGGACTTACTAATACATCAGCGAAAGCCCATATTCACATACGTGTCTCTTATCAATATGGTCATTTAATAATATGTTATACCTGTATATCCCACAGCTCACTTTTTTTATCACTGTGTACACACTAAATCTGGAATTTTATCTTCCTATGCATTTATTCGGCTCCTTGGAAAGTAAGTCCCACAACCTAATGCTGCCAGACATTATCACAGTATACGTGACTTTTAACACTATTCATAATATATCAACCTTCAGTTACCTTTTGTTCTATCACATCATAGCAGCACAAAGAAAAAAGCAGATATTTGGGCCCTTTACTGAAGGCCTCAAAGCTCTGTCTTAAGGTTCCCAGCCTATTTGCTTTTAACATAGTAAAGCTACAACACTAAACTACAAAAGCATCAGAGAGGTAAAACTCCTCCCGCTATATAAGTGAAAATGAGACAAGCTGTCACAGAGATACACAGTTTGTGTTAAGTATAGCCATCGCAACTTACTAAAAATCAGAGCTTACGTACAAAAAAAGAACATTATTGTATCATTTTTTAAAGTAGGTACTTGAATTCCTCATTAACCAACCTACACAATAAATTGCTTGGGCCAAGTCAAAAGCACCGTTCATACTTTCAATTCCTGAAACATAGTACTTTACTGGAAGACTAGTCCAGTACACTTGAACGTTACACAATTTTCAAGTTTTTTCGACTATTTAAAAGTACAACATATGTTTGAGAAAAGGAAAAAATTCTCTCACTATCATCACTAGTGTGTAGCGAGCTGCCTGTAATTTTAGTTTCACATGCATATGATGGGAGAGTAAGACAAAACAGTATTTTTAGTATTTATAAAAACATACATAATAATCAAATGTCATCCTGATTGTATTTCTACTGAACATTTTTCTATTGATTAGACTGGGTGAAGTGATAGGTACAGAATTTGCTTTCATTTATATTCTTACTGAATATTCAAAAAAACAAATCTTATATATTTGCTTTATGATTTCAATATACTTTACTAAAAAATAGCAAGCATTTTCTATAAATCCTTGCTGTACATGCAATATTTCTTCATCAATTTACAGTAACAGTGAGGTATTCATTGGGTTTTTTAATGCCGACTTCATTAACTGTGTCTAGGTATTTTATCAAAACAACAAAATAAGAGAAAGAAAAGCCTGTAATTATATTACTTTATTTATAGAGTTAGAACCCAATACTAAGCAAACAAGTAGACAGAAGTTTCATCAAGTTCTGTAACTTTAAGTACTAAAATTCTGTAAGTGGCTTTACAATCAAACACAGTAAGCTAGTAAACATTCACATGCAGTATGCCTAATTTAAATAAAAAGGAAACAACACAGACTTTTAGAAATTACTAATTGTTTACATCTGCAGGGTAAGTACTGACTGAAGAAGCAGCATGTTCCAGTAAGAAATATCCTGCTTAATATACCAAGAATGTATTTTTCTGCAGCACTACATTCTTCTTTCTGAAGAAGGAAAGCCTTCCTGTTATTCCTGCAGTAAGAAAAACTTTTTCAGATTTTATATTACATGAACCATACCTTTTCCCCTTGTGTTTCACCATATCCATATCCATATCATATCAACTGGTAGGAAAAATGACAAAATTGCATAGAAATTGAAACAAGCAGACACAAGCAGAAACTGCAAGTTAGCTTTCAGCAATACAAGATGACAGTCTGTTCTCGTCTACAGAGACTGCCTAAGAGCCTGGAGAGAAAAAAAGTACATTGCCAAATCTTAATCCTGTCGCTGCATTTCACATGGTGCTGCCTCACCTCTGCAGCTCCTACAAGTCTACTTTTCCAACAGCCAGTGGAAATCTGTTCATTGTAAAAACTCCGTAAGCATTTTAGCTTAACCACTGACACACAGATAATAAAATCTGAAATATTTAATATTTAATTTTGCTGACATACTGGAGTTTGTGCTTACATTACTGCAAATGAAATGATGCAATGCTAAATTTATCTGAAAGCACTGCCTTAGACTCCTGGTATTGTATGAATTTATAGAAAAAAATATTTTACAATGTTAGCAATTAAGTAATTTCTAAAATGTATTTATAAATACAGAAAATAATGTCACTGGCATGATGTAAACTTATTGTAAGTAAAAGTAAAATAATTCTTCCCACATTAGATTTCTCATCTCTAAGCTACTAATACAATTATATTATTGCAGAAAATATACAGATTAATAGGAAAAAAACTTTGAGCCAAATTATATAAACACAAGAAGATTATTTCTAATTACTGTCCTCTTGAAACAGTTCCCAAGCATACTGCTGAGATTGCTGCACACTGCTCTGCTGTAATGCTGCAGATGTCCTTTTCTATTGACCCACCATATTTCCTCACAAGGGGGCACAATTTAGAAAGGAAAGGCCTGTTTCACAAGTAATTTTTGCAAACCTAAAAATTCCAAGGGTGACTGTATGCTCCTTTAAGAGGGTCGCAGAGGAACACAAAGTGGATGAAAGAATTTTTCCTAGTGCAGGAACTGAAATAAGCAGCCTTACAAATCCATTTTCTTTTAGATTAAAGTATAGATGAAGAAGCAAGTCAACATGGAAGTACTACAGCACACTGGGTATTTTGTGGCTTCATGGCCTTACACTCCTCAGGAAGACTCCTTGAAGTGGGTCACGCTTCAAATAAACTTGAATAAATCCCTATCTGGTAACCTGGGTAACTTTATCTCAGAAGTGGGCCTTGTTACTATTTTGTTTACCCTCAAATACTGCTCTTGAATAACTTCATCTGTGGACAAACACTGATTGAAAATCAACGATAGGCGAGAATGACGAGTCACAGAGGAAGAAAAAAAAAAAGAAATGTGTGATAAAGGTAATGATGATAAAGGTAGAAGGAAAGCCACAAAGTAGCAGAAACTGTGCAGTAAACATGACAGTTGCATATCTTCTGAAAACATATTTTAAATAACATGAACTCACCCCTTACTGTCTTTAAAATACCTTCCCTTACAGTTACGGAAAAACTAACACAGAAGAAAAACTATGAAAAGATATGCTACAGTTGCATGCTAGAGTGTCGGGAAAGTAAACAACACGCAAAACATCCAACTATCAGTAAAACCTGATAGCTTCCTTCGGTGTCCTCTCACAATAATTAACAGACAGCAACAAATACAGAAAAAGGGTACACGGCAGAGACCATTTTTCATGACTTCTCCTATCCACAGGAAACAGATACAATGATTTCTGAAAAAACGGTAACAAATGTTTTAATATTATTGTACTAATAGTACTTATCAGGACTATCATTATTAAATATAACATGTCATCTAGCAAGTAATGCAAAAATAGCAGGAAATAGCTGAGTTCTATAAAAAAATTTACAAAAATTCACAAAAACTTGTCATTAAACACTCCAAAGATCGGTACATTACAGCCATTTTAAGTACTGTAGGCTCCGGCATTACAATACAGTTTTCTCACTGTTCCAGAACTGAAGCAAAGACAATTTTACATGCATGTTTTTGTTGAAGAAGACCTTCTGTAATACGTTGTATCTATTTTTCTACAGAATCTTTACTTTCACTAAAAAAAATGAAATATCATACAACAAATACCTGTGGAGAACTGTTCTTTAGAAAAAATAATTTGTCTATCGCTAATCACTGATTTTCTGGTATTGCCTTGACATTGTAACACCTGCTTTGGTAACCAAATTTCCCTAATACCAATTTGTGGTTTATTTCCTCAACTGCTGGAAGCCAGAAGAAATTTCTTACCTGTTATTGTCAAGAAAAATGTACTTTTGCTTGACAAGGCATGACTACAGGATATTCTAAAATTTGGCTCTTTTATCCTGTAAGGATTTGTGTCTAGAAGACAACCCCTTTTCATGGCATCAATACTGACAGAAGTCTTTACATGCAATTCCCAAGCATGAAGAGACAAGGTAAACACCTCTTCCACATACACCAATTTCATTACATTATTTGGAAACAGGGATCCATCAATGACATTTGAGCAATAGGGCTACAGAAAAAGTATGCTGGAGGGACAGTCCGTGTGGGCAATCAGTGAGAGGGATAGCTGTAGTCTATTCTTTACCTACTTCATGCCCAATAACGAGTGTGTTTCTAGGTAGAATGACAATGTAGTAGGTATATACACTCTGCTTTCTGTTTTCTAGCTACTGATTAACTCTGCTGAAAAGCATCTTTCAAAATCAAGAATCATTGATAGAGACGTATCATATAAATATTTAAAGATACCTCTCCCACAGAAAATATGTTGGATACACTTCTAACCACGCTGAGGTTTGCAGCACAGTTTAGCTCCTCAAAGAAATCCTCTATCATGATACGTCTTGCAACTACAAGTTACAAAAAACAGTTATTCTTCCTTAGCTAGCCTGCCAAATATTTTACTGGAAACTGAGAGAAACATCTACAGATGTTCTACCTGCTAATATTTAGAAAATGGACATCTTACATGACAAACCTGCTCCTTCATTTCATTAAAACCACTTTCTTCATAATGGGTAGCCCCACTTTTACACGGGAGATATTAATGACAAGATGCCCATCTTTACTATAATCATTCCAGTCCCAGCAGCAGCTTCTATTTCCACTGTAAAATAGCAGAACAACAATCATTCTGAACTAAGCAAACTAGGGAATATAATAAAGGTCAGGTAAGTAGTTTTAATTGCTTTTCTTAACTACAAGAGAATTTATTCCAAGATAAATTTGAAGTTTGTTGGCAAACTTCTATGGGCATTTTAAAGGACACATTCATGATTTGTTAGCAAAATGGTTTTGAAAAAAGGTAATTGATAAGAAACACAACTAAAGTAAAAAATAATGGCTTAAAAATACGCAATGGATTTAGCTAAGCAGCTCTAGAATCTGTAGCTTTACCTATATATTATATGCTGCTAAGGTTCACATTCTTTCATAGCTACTACTCTATACTCGCTGCAAAAGTGTTCTTTGAAAATTTAGAACAAAGCACCTGAACGAAAGATATAACTTGAACTGAAAACTCCTAACTCCTGGAGTCCATAATAAAATCTTCACTCTAAGTGCCTATGACCACGTCATTATCCAAATAGTGTGAACCCTGATACCATCTAGTACAGAAACTGCTTTACTCTTTTAAGCTTCTTTAATGTGCAGCATGATCCACTATGCAAAGAAATACTTCAAGACAGCCAATCTGTTCCTGGCAGTCCCAACAAAACAAAAATCTAACAGACTTGTTCAAAAACAATTTAAGTACACTTCTGGCAGATAAACAATGAAATTCTCTTTCCTCTTTGGGGACTTAGGGTTTGTGCATAAGAACAAAACACTATCTAAATTCCATGTATAGTTTGGTAATGCTATCAGTTGAATTTAAGATCATCATGTCCCCACGGTCCTGAACATATTCTTTTCTACACAAACAGGCTTGTCGAACTAACTAAATTCACAGCACCCTAAAGTGCATCCCTACACAAAAAAAAGACTGGGAGAAGGAGGCTGACAAGTCTACATTCATGTAAGTTTTCAGGCCTGAGCTGTTTCTAAGATCTCATCAGGAACTCCAAGTGTCACATGCAGGACATGAGGTAAGTGACGACATGCCTAAACCAGTCAGGAGTCAGGCACCAGTACGACATCTTTGCTCTCCTCATCTTAGCACAGGGTTAGCAAGAAAACCAAATGCTTTTCCTGTCAAATACACTTCTCGTGTATTTTTCAGTGCCACGACATATGGACCTAATAGCATGAGAAGATTTACAAGAGATTCCACTCGTCTGTGGAATCCAACAGATGAACAACGTTGTTCCCTCTAACCCACATCAACAGCTTTTTTGTTATTTGTTGTTCTTCCAGTCCAAGAAGAAAAGCTATGTTTTCTCAATAAAGTCAAGGAATTTTAGATAAACAAACCACTGCAAAATGCCTGAGGGATGACAGTTTAGAGTTTATTGTGCCAGCACATAAGGCATAAATGCTGCAACCTGCTTTACCAGAAGACGACATTCTCCCCAGCTGCAGGATTTTCTTGACAAAAAGGTGAAGGTGCACTATTACTCAGCTTTGTTCTCCTTCCAAAGAGAACAAACCATCTCTGCAGAAGACTGACTACGTGACCTCTTAATTAAGAGCCTGTCAATTCTAAAATAGCTTTAATTTCACAGTGACCTTCTTTGACACTGCAGAGAGCAGAAAAATTGTGCTATAGCATGGAAGCAAACTCCGTATTTCCTACAAATCATTAAATACTTATCTCATCAGCTTTCTACCTCTCCGTATGAATGGAACTGGAGAGAGCACGTTTGGTCTGCTTGCCAAGTCTGTCCCAAAGCAGAAAAACCCAGATGCAGAACTCTGGTGTTACAAGTTCTCCCACATACCTTTCATGAAATTTGCCTGTGTAGGTTTGTTCCAAAGGGCTTTAGCTTCTTAGACATTTTGGAACCTGTGTCTGTACCAAGACATGCATTTGCAATACGTTAAGTACTCCAGTCCTTTCACTGAGAAAGTGTGAGCTATGTTTTGAGCTCCAGTAACTTATGCTTTTCATCACAAATATTCTGTATGATTTGATCTAAACCATCCCTGGAAAGCTTCTCCTCGGTGAAAGGAGAAAAACATTCCCATGAAAAATTATTTCCTCCAAGAACATAAATGGGAACTCTCCAGCTCATAAAATTACTGGTAAGAAGGAAGGAAGACAAACATTCAGGAGACCATTTTAGGGGAATTCAGAAAAACAGACTGAAGCCTAGCTTGCACTTTTTATACCTGACAAAGACCAACTGGAAAGTCTGTGTTAAAGCCTTGCCAGAAATGTCCATCACTAAAGACCTTAATATCTTCTTTCCTGTATATTTCCTAATTTCTAAAGTTTATTGAAAAGTTTTACGAGTACTGGGTAGGTGAATTTTTCTCTTACTTTCCAAAATGCCCAGGAGGAGGGAAAACTATACCCCAAAATCAGTACACAATACTACTACAGTTTTACAAACACTGCAGAAGTGGAGAAATAAGTATGTAAACAACATCTCCAAAATAAGAACTATTCAGAGGAAGAGTCTGAAGGAAAATCTGTAACTTCTAATTTCCAGTATCTCCCTCTTCACTGAACAACTCTCCTTCAACTGCCACAATTACAAGGCTCGACAAACCTCTGTCTACTGCCTGACCTTTCCAAGGGATTACATACCTTTTTCTATGAGTTGGGTAAAGAAATATTGGTGTTTGAATCAGTCACTCTTAGACTTGAGTTTTGTGCAAAAACTCGGATTTTTCAGAGGAGATACAAATATACAATGATCCTGTTATCTTAATGATTATACATAAAATTAACAAGAAATCAACACTGTCAAAACTTTATACACACAATGTAACTGGGAAATCTTCATTCCCTTTTCCTTTTTTGTTTCTTATGAATGCTTCTGGAGACATATGAAGAAAAGAAATTATAGTGCCAACTTTCTTCCTGAAGAGGTCTGAAAACAAATCTAATTCTAAAAAATTAGAAAGATGATCAGAATTATTTTCTAAAATAGTGTCTACAAAGCTCACTTTGCTAAGGTTTTGGCACCTTATTTTTTTGCATCATATAGGTCAGTATTTGTAGTTTGAAGATTTTAATTCTAAATTTCTATTAAAAAAAAAAAAAGTTGCCCAGAAGAAACTGGCTACTGGACAGCTATGGTTATTAACAAAGAACAGGATTTTCTTTCACTCAGACAATGCAAAAATACCAGAACATGACTATAAGACGACACCCAGGAGGAAGTTTTACAGTCTGACAGTGGTAAACATTATATAATAATGGAACATTTTTAACCCATCCAGAAGTACTCTGGATGGAAGATGGGAACCAGTATCAAAGCCATACTATTCTTAAATATAAATGCTAACTTTATATCAACCTAATTTGTATTCTTCTGAGCTAAATGTTTTTTAGAAAGCTGCTATTATTTGTGAACTTCAAAACTGGAGCTACTCAGATTTCTTTTGGCCAGATCAGAAAACACAGCTACACACTGTGCTTAATAGTTAAGATTTTCATCTGATTCCACCTACTGGTAGGAAAATTGTTTTCTATAGCCATTACAATGGTACAAACAAGCAAAAAAGCTTTGCCCACAATCTTATTCAATTAGTAGAAAGTAAAATGGGCAATCAGGTTCTTCCAACAGGGAATCTGATATCCAACATTTAAAAATCTGCTAGTGAAGACTTTAAGGAGTGATATTCCAATGTTTTTTGAAATTCACAGGCTGTATTGAGGCTTGACTAACTTTTTGTAAGCATTTAGACTTTAAAGCCTAAACTTGTTTGAAATGCATAGCAGTGAAGATTGAAAAAAAATTAATTTCATTTTAAATTTTTCTTTTATACAATCTATCTTATTTAGTGTTTGCAATGTTCTTCACATGAAAAAAATGTTTCTTTTCGTCATTTTGCCAAGAGCAACATTTTGATAAATACAGATTTTTAAATGCTTTTCAAATATGTATGTGAACACAGAGGACATTTTAAGCAACAAAACAAAGCAAATTGAATAAATCTTTTATATTCAGATCATTTGCCTGGAATAAATCTTTTTGTTTATATTCATATAAACATAACTGTCATGACATAAGACTATCCAAGAGAAAATATGATCTCATTTCAAGCCATAAAAGCACAAAAAGCCAGGGAGGTTGGCTCCATGATGGGCAAATTCACCTCAGGGAAAGATTATTTTGTCTGGTTTGTGGAAGAAAGTCAGCAAAACACCAAACCCCAACTTTAAACCATTTTGTGAGGATTACCAAGCTGGTAAAGAGGGGGGGAGGAAATCTCAGAAAAATAAGGTTTGACATATACATCATGGACCTTATTCTTCTAAATAAAAAGTGGGATCTAGACTAATTGACCTACATGACAACATGAAAAGACCTAACTCTTCTGCTTGGTCCCATAGGGTGGAAAAAGACCTGCCTCCCTAACTGTGCTCTTAAGTTGGAAATGAAAACAGGAAAATTTCTACCCAGCTTTTCGATGAAAGCGGAAGAGGGCTTCACTACAAATTGCTTGAAGGAATCCTTGAATACCTTTTAAATACCATAAAAACACTTCCCCCCCCACCCCAAACATTAGGAAAACATATCTATCCCTCTCCCCCCCCCCTTTTTTTTTAATTTTTTTTTTTTAATATAATATGGTAGGAGTCATTCAGCATTTCATGGGAAGACAACAGCAGCATGTGGAAAATGCTTAAAAAAAATCAACGGGAAAGGATCTTTTCAAAGCAACTTTAGACACCAGTGCTTGTTGAACCTTTTGAAGTGCTGTGGGCTTTTTGAGGGTAAATAATCATATAAAACATTTTAGACACAGTAAGATTCATAGCACAAACCAGATTAATTTACTCCCAATGTAGCATACATATGTTTCTGCAAGAATACAGGACCATGTGAAGAAGTATAAATCTGTAGCCGTTTTAGCAATGCTCTACCAAACATGTGCTTCCCGACCAGTGAAAGAGTTAAAAGGGGGGTGAGCTTGTATGTGCCCTTCCCTTCGTGAAATACTCGACACAGAGAAGTGCCAAAGGAGCTTAGTTCAGAAAGAAGCTTTGTTATACTATGGTGCAAAAACATTTCAACTGCAATTTTTGCAAATAATGTGAACACTTGTTCTTCTGGATTTTTAAACATTATTTGTCTTTGAATGTTGAGAAGTAAATTAGTTACAAGAAGAATAACAGAGCCATGAGTTTGGAGTCACATATAATAAGTCTGTTGAGTCTACTGTAAGTAAATTTACTGTCAAGAAGAATCTTTTTAAATACTTCTGAAGTAGCCAGTTACTTCCAGTAATAAAACAAACCATGAATGTTTCCATGTGCAAATTAAATCTCCATCTTGTTTGTGCACCATGACTGAACTAATAAACCTTCAGAGCTGGGAATGTGGTGCAGCACAGTGCAGACACCTGAACTAGCTCTGTGAAATCAGGAGCATGTGGAAGCAATAGCATTACCTGTTTTTTCCATTGTGTTGTATTTCAGCTCTCTCCTTGCCGTTACATTAGCTAATGGAATGATGACATTACATGGTGATGACAATTCCATTTCACACATGCATTGATTACAATGTATTTGAATAATTCATTCCTTTTCAGACTATAAGCACAAACTTGCTTTTATTTGATCCGATCTGTAGTAATTCACAATATGAAAGACATTACGAAGTACTTTTTCAATTCTTTTCTAATATGCTAAGAGTAAGTTTAGAAAAAATAAATTTATTAGGTTTGATCAGTCTAAAGAAAAAATGAGGGAGCCACAGTATCAGTCCTCCAGTAGATAACAGGATGTTAGATTCCTCTGTGCCCACTAAAAGGGCAAAGAATAAAAACTATCCACCAACATAACAGAAATTCTCTATCAGAATCAATATACATTGACTCCTCCACTTGTTATCCCATGCTACGTCTACTCTGTAAACTATCCTGAAATGTATATCCTGAAGCCATGTACCCATGCGCCACTGTGTGAAAAGAAAAATATTTAATACTGGCCACACTCTTTACTGTATCTGCCTAACCTAGGTTTTTAAAATACCCAAATCATGTCTACATTCACATCTACTCGCAGTCTAACATTTTTAAACGCACAGCTTTCTGTACAAAATGGTACTTGAGGAAAGCGTGCCCCAAATGGCTGGCAAAAAGCTATTCTGACCTGTAGGCAAAGGAACCTGAAAGCTGCTGTACGACACAAGCCTATGGGCTCTGAAAGGCTACTCCAGTCTCACCTGCCACGTCAGTGCAGACACAGAGCAATATCCAGTCTTTCTGCAAAGGCCATGTCAAATAGATCATAATTTGCAATAAGGCAGGGCCTTGAGAAAGGTGTATCAGAGATGATCTTGACTAATTGGCACACATTTTTAAACCTTTAGAAGTAATATTTGAATTGGGGGAAAGTGGTTACTTTTCCATTTGGGTTTTGGAGTTTTTCTTACAAGCATCCAGTTCACTAATCGTACACCAAAGCCAAGTTTGGAATTCCATTTTGTCTTGAATTCAGTTTTCAAAATTTTTTTCCTTTACTTCTGACTAAAGAAATATCCACCAATGCCAATTAAAAGTGATAATGCACCATAGAACAGAAATGGATTTAAAATGTTAATAGAAGCTGCTTGTTAAATATATCAAGATTACCAATAAAACTGTATGAATGATTCTATCCACCAGATGGCATATGCCTCACATTTTGCTTCAAATATAGTCAAACTTCAGTGACATGGGTGAAGATCAGACTTTTCTTGTTTCTTTTTCTTCTAATGTACAAATTTCAATAATAGTTTAGAATTTATACAGTTTCAACAAATGAACAGATATGTGCTGTAATCAAGGTACGGAAAAATGAATTCCTTTCCACACTTACAATACCCATAGTCATCTATGAGCTGTTTTGAAACCTTAGCCTTTTCTCTCCTAGCAAGATGATGCTAATACAGTTCTACCAGAAAAGTTATACCTGTAGAACTATCCTTGCAGAGATTTGGGTCAGCATAAATATAGTATAAGGATTCTTCTACCACTATAGTTTGTCCAGGCTCTCTAATGAAATTGTATTGTCAAATGGACTGCAGCAAGACAAAGATTTTATCATTATGGGTATCATATCATATATTCACAGTTACTTATGATCTGAACATATACGTATATGTGTGTGTGTGCATGTATATATGTATGCAAACCAGGTCTAAGTGGAAAGCAGTGATAACAGTTATGCAGATATTGTAGTCAAACAGTAAGAAACCTTGCCAACACTTTCAGAGAGTGTTTCAGTGGAATTTAGGCCCAAATTTTCAAATTGGACTTCTAAAATCAAACCTGTAAATCCCTAAGACTTCTAAATGTTGCTGGTCTGATTATGAGAAATACAAAGCATTCAGCATCTCTAAAATCATGATAGTTTTATCCAGTAGACTAATCATGAATTTTTGGTGTCTAATTTAAATGCTTGTATTTAAAAATTTTGGCTATAACTTTCTCTGAATAGTACTAAAGTGTGAATTCTACCTTCAAAAAAGTATAATGAGAATTACTGTATAAACAAAGCTTTCTCACATCGTCTCCCTCCTGTTTTGGGGGATCAGCTCTGATAAAAAAATAGTTCAAACCTCCATGCTTTCTTTGACTGATGTCAGTCAGATCATTTGCATCTGTCCATGGTATTTAGCTAAGACAAAGGCACCATGTTAGACATCATGTCAACAGCTGGTTGGACAGTAGCAACTTGCAACAACTAGCAAATAGGCCAGCCTTTGAACCAGGGATCTACAAAGTCTCATGGTCCTAGAGCCATTTGATCCAAGCAAGTCCTACAACCAAACTTGACTCAAGGCAGGAAACCCAAAATAGAATTCCTTTTATGCCCTTCATTCTTACCTAGGTCTTGTGTTAATAAATGTGGAGGATCAACAGCTGGCCCACGTGTGTTAACAGACAGTTAACAGTGCAGTGTTGAGTTTTCTGATATGCCTCATCTTAGTCTTATAAGAAACTTTGTTATTCTAAGCTTTCCAAAATTAAGTTAAATTCTATTTCATTATTTAATTTCATTTGTTGCCCAGATAAGAATTTGAAACTGATTTTTATCAAACCTGAGACTCAGTAACTCTGCTTGCTGATTTGAATTTTTTAAACCAACAACCATTTTAAAAAAGCATGTTATATTCATCAGATACTTTCCATAGCAGAAAATACTCCCAGGGGCAAAAAAAAAAAAAATTATAAAACATCATCTAATTAAAAACCCAAGAGGCTAGCAAAATAGCCCAACTAGTGAGCCTTGCCACAGACGCTTGGCCTTGTCACACCAAGCCTTGCCAGAGTGTCTCAGTTTACAATGGTTTAGAAATCAAATGATGACTAACAATCTCTCTCCAAATTCTTTTAATTTTCTTTATATTTCTACTTGAAAGTGCCACCTTTGTACATAACCATCATGATAGTACTAGCACTGGTTTACATGTCTTAGTTCCACAGAGAAACAGCAAAACCTTTAGTTCTGGTTAGGTTTGGAAATAAGATTTTGTTGTTGTTTTTTGCTCTCTACATTTTTAAAGTTCCAAAACTCAAAGAACTCTTTGTCAACCATCTCTTTTATTTTCCTTCCAAGTTTTTCATAGACCACTGGCTCCTTTTCACTAGTTCTTTCAGTTAACTACCTTTCATATCTCATTAGCAAATTCTGCCCAGTACTGTTAAAACAATTTCCACTTCTTTTACTTAATGAAAAAGGTTTTTTTCATTTTTTGTTCTCTTGGATCCACTGAGTCACAACCACATGGGTATTTCCTGAGAATCTGCTTTCATCTTGGGTGTTGTTTTCCTTGTGTTTCTTTCCAGACTGGAGGAATTTAAATCAAGCAAGGATCAGAGGAATCTGGTTACTAATGCCTAATATAAATACTAATTAGCAAATACTTCTTTTTTCCTGATGAGACAATAGCAAAAAAGTTACAAATATACTATTCTCTATGATAGTTGATGAAATGGACATTTAACTTCAGCCAAAAATACCAGCTCTTTTGGAAAGCCAATTTCAGTCTAGAAGTGTAATACTACAACCATGTGCATATCGATTGGCCAATGTGAAGTTTAAATGCTGTTTGCTAACCTCCACTGGGGAAAAAAAAAAATCCCAAAAAGAACATGGAAAGGAAGAGGACCAAAAAAAAAGCTAAAACCAAAATATAATAGCTATAAATGGTACAAATGCCACACGTAAATTAGTATGAGCTCAACAAAGCTGGACGTAAGGCTAATAGAAGCAGGAGTGCCCATTAAGACCACACAATTGCATGAAGAAGGAACTTCAGCCTTAACTATTAGGCTCAACTGAAGAGTAGATTGTGAATACTATGAAAAAATACTATCTAGTAGTAGAGAACTAAAGGGAAATATATTGGAAAGTCTGTTCTCTATATAAGACTGAAGGATAAAGGAGGCTCCATAAAGACCACCAGCCTAGGGAATACTAAGCAAGCTGAAGGTAAGTTCAGGAATGGCACTAGGGAACAAGAACAGACAGCTACTGATAGGCTTGAAGTAAATAGAGCAAAACTAGTTAGAAGGAGTTGTAAAAAACTAGAGTTTTCAAGGCGGGAACACTCCCCCCTTCCCCTCACAGAATTTAATGAGAAACCCCATGGGCACTTCCAAGGTCAGGAAGCCTAGAAAGAGACAGCAGATCTTGGAGTTATCCACCAAAAGGAAGCTGGGGAGAAGGAGCCTAGAAAAGCCATAGGGAAATGAAGACAGTGCAAGCTGCGGGGGTGAGTCTTTTTCAAACAGCAACAGCTGGACCATACCCTGAGGTAAATGCTATTAAGGCTGGTATCCGTAGAAGTCTGCAGGGCCCTAAAAATGGTATGGGATAAGGCCTATAAATGGGTGAAGATAAAAAATAGTTGAGGGATACAGCACCTTGTCCAGGGGAGCAAATGCATGCTCTAAGGTTCTGGAGCTGGAACCTTCACCATAGACAAAACCCCAGCTCTTCCTCTGCTACTCAGTGATAAGAAACTCAGTGACCTAACAGGTAAGGAATACTTAAAGCCCTCAATCCAGGGAGGATCACTGGCCATGGGAGTTGACAGGCTATCAACTGTCTCCGATTGTGTGCTTTTCTATCATGCCAGAGGGTGCAGACTAAATAAGATCTGACCACTTAGGTCACAGGGACGACTAAAGCAGAGCAAGGGACAGGTGATGCTGCATTCCACAGAACAGCCTGCTACACTAGGATAAAAAAAGAAGGGGCAACAAGTGACCCTTCCACACTACTACATAGTGACAACCTCAATTCTGAAGACAGAGGGCAATATTTTCATTACTATCTACGTAAACACCTTTCAGGTTAGTCAATAACTCATTTAAAGGTCCTAAAGAAAGATGTCTGAAGCCAGGACAAAATGTAGCTGCTGTCTGTGTGGATGTGGTGTAAGTTCACCATGAACAGAAAGAAATAAAGTGTTTTATTAGGACAAGCCAGTCCTAATAGACAGGTAATATACCAACTCTTCCCCGCCTTCCCTGGTAAACCTGCCCTGCTTCATTCTGCGAAAATACATATACAAACTCAGTTCTAAAAATCCAAAATAGTTTGTATGATTACAAAAATGAACATATCCTCTGTCCATATCAGTCCAAAAACTGGGGGGAGGTTGAACAGAACAAATATGATGTAATGGTCAGGTCATTATGTAAATCGTAGATCAGATAAATCAAAATATTCTCACATGAACACAAAAACTTGGAACTGCTTAAAAAATTCCATCAAACACACCCAAATTCCCCACACAAAGCTTCACCCTGGTGTTTCCGATGCTGAATTAATTTTCTTTTATCAAAAGAGCTCCCTGCGTAGCAAAAGCTTTGTAATCTATGAAAGATCTAGGTACAGCAAACAATACTTCATCTTCTGAATTTCACCATAATTTTACTCGTAACGGTGTCCAACTTATTTGTTTTAATCTTCCATCGTTTTATAAAGGTGATTTTAATTCTGAAACAAACCATTGATGCATTTACCTCTTCAGCAGCTAAACCACTGGGAGGAAAAACAGGAAACAGCTGGTCAAAGCTAAAGTGTGATGAGAAATGTGTTCAAAACCAAAAAAAATTACTCAAAACTGATCATCATTTACAAAGGCTGGATTTCAGTTTTTCCAAACCGTTGGCAAAGAAACACTGTGCAAGCTAAACTAAATATGCAATGATTCACAAATGCCTGCTAAAGATGAAAGCCTAAAAAACTTTGTTGCTCAAAGGAAGCATTCAAATTATTATAAAAGTCCACCTCCAACCTGTTGATTAAAGGAAAAAAAAAGGAAAGAAACAAAAACACTCTACTTCTAGATGCCAGAGAATAAGAAAATTAATACGCTGCTGTTTTAAATATGATCCATGTTGTATTTCCTGCTTGTCGATAACCTCTGCCTATCTTTTCTACAGCCTCAACCTGCTGAGTGACTTGGTGTTAACAGACCAAAGCCTCCTTTATGCTGATGGCAAATCACTAGATGACAATGAAATCTTCATGTAGCAAAAGATTTTGCACTCCTGTAGTTCTCCCTGACTGTATTTTAAGTAAGGTAAGTTTCAAAAGGACACGTATGTGAGCAAGAATACCAGTTAATTTCATAAAAGGGAAATATTCTGAATGTTCATGAAATAATATTTTTTCCCTTTAAAATACGTACATTTACACACACAAGCCACCTAGTGCAATCCCAAGATTGTAAACAACAGACAGAAAGTCCAATGTTATGGTTCCCATGGCAACTGTAATGTGCTTATATAAAATAAAATATCTTACATATGCACAGGGTCAGAAATATAATGGCCTCAAGTTTGTAGCATGATGCTCTAAGTCTGCAAAGTTACTCAAGATAAATTCCTAATCTAAAACGGAGAAGATTGATGACAGTTCTCTCTCAGGGGTCTTTTTCTTGATCCAACTCACAATCACATTTAGAACAATTCTCCACAGCTCAGATACGTTCTTATGTTTTTGCTGAAAGAGAAACTATTCAGAATTATCACTTAGACCTTTATTCAGCCTAGAAGTATTTCAGTGTTGATTGGCTACATACATTAAAAAAGAAACCTTGTTTTTTCTTTGCTCTTATGCATATAACTCTAAAATTACCAAGTATTAACAGTTGGAACTGGTGGGGAAAATGTTTTTCTTTCTTTTCCCCCCACTGGAAACTTAGGATATGTCTCTTCTGCAGACTACAGTGTAGCACACAGCTACTAAGCCTGCTGAGATAAAAGAAAATTTACTCACAGCATATGGAGAGTGTTTGGGAGAAGTTTATCTTCTCCAAAACCTGAGTGAGCTCACTAACAACTAACTGCTTCTAAGTCTATAGAACAAATGAGATCATCATGTGTTTGTAAAACAGCTAGGGCAACAGATTCAAGTCCAGAAGTAGTCCACTTCCAAGCAGTGTGGTAACATGAACAGTAAATAACAACTTATGCAACTGCAGGAAGTTTTATATATGAAGTTAATGATCCCACCTGAATTATATGCATTACACATTTATATGGACAATATTTTTTGTTTAAAACTACAGTTTTAAAACTGCTTAATATAAGTTTGGCATATGTCTCTATTAAAATGTTTGATGTAAAATTATGGTTCCCATGAAGCCAATAGCTCCATTTTGCACATGCTTCTTTTTCTCCCTCCAGGTAACATTATCCCAACAGGAGGTTTTAAATAGATTACAATATGACCAGGATTTCACCCATTCTCTAATACTTGAAGGGAATTCCTAAACATTTTAAGAACTAAGACTGCTGCAAAATGAAACGCGAGCAGCTAATAATACATCCTTTGTTTTACCCACACTTTACTAATGAAGGTCTGTATCTGTTGTGATTTCCTGAAAACAATTTTTACAGTGTCAGGAGAATGAAATAAAAATAATCATGAAGAGTACATAAGAAACACTTTTAACCATCTTAAAAGAAGCTCACATTATATTACTGTGGATTCCAAGTCCAAATGTTGGCAACAGTCAACAGGCATTACAGTTACTGAAAGAAAAGCTGGGGCGGGGGCGGGGGGGAATCTTCTGTTTTCACAAGAGTTAATTAGATTATTCAGAGTCCTGCAACAAGTGCATGTGCTGGTTTCAAGATGAACACAAACTTTTTCATTACTGTTGCACGTTCCCATACTATGACAGCAAACTTATCTGTAGGTATCTATCTTTGAGTATTTGCTATACTAAGGAAATCTCAAGTTTTTACAGTGTTACAATTCCAAAGATGAAAAGACTCTTCTGAACTTCATACAAATGGGAAGACAAGAATGTTATCTGTAAGTAAGAATGATCACAAGCCAATCCAACATATTTTTCTCTCCCATACTCACAGCTAGGGGATTGATGAGTGCATCTCAAAAGTGAGTCTTCAATCTCAGTTTAAAAATTATCGTATCTGGTTACAGTTCAAAAGCAGATACTTTCACACAATTTGCAGGACAATACAAGCACTGTCTGATACATTTGTTTTGCAGGTAAGGAATAGCTTCTCACTATATAGTTTTCTAGCGAAATTATTAGGAGAATTAAAAAAAAAAGCAGAAAGTAGTTACAAATGCCAGGGCTGAATGTTTATATTTCCAGGGCTGCCCCACTTCCGACATTCCTGATGAAAGCTGTATGCTGTCCCACTGCCCTGAGTCACGCTGGTTCCAACTGCTGCACTGATGTAATTAGCTTTGGTTGGTGTGGGAGCACCCTCGGAGCTCTCCTGTCCCTTGATACTCCAGCTCATATGTATTTGGACAGTACCTAACAGCTGCATTATGTTCAACTGTTCGTCCTTTTTTTTTTTAAGCTGTCACCAGTCTGTATTTTCAAGAAAAATTCTTCGTGACCAGAGGCTCATAACCATACTATATCAAATCACTTTTCACAAATAGAGGAACCAAATAGCCTCATATATCATGGAGGATGCCTTAGGTATTGTGGCAAGTATAATTTTACAGTAGAGATTTTTCCTGTAAGTCCTTCCTGAAATTCCATACCGGTAAGATGTATGCCTACCAATTATTGTCAACCCAAGCTTATCCCATTTTAGAAAACTTTCTTTTTAAAAGATCCTGAAAGACTGTAGAAAAGCAAGATAAATTAAAAAGTATATGAAGTCTCATCAATTCAGATTTTAATTATTCACTCACCAACAGAGTGACCTTTATACGGCACTCATACCAGAGTAAACAACCCAAACTTTTCAACAGTTCACACAGGTAATGGAGATAACTTAGTTTCAACTGAGAAAGAATTTAGAAGAGTATCCAACTCTAACACTCTAAAATGAACTCTTTAATGTGCTGCAGGGAAATTTTCTAAAACAGATCTTCATGCTTCTTTACAGTTAATGAACAGTCACTAGAAGGAAAGTCAGAAAATGTGGAAAAACTGAAGGCATAATATATTGCTCTTGCCAAGACTCCCACGCTATTGGCTCGAAATACCTAAGTGTGCTCACAGCTAAAACTTACTGTTCATAATTTGGCCCAAAATTGTTAAAGCTATGAGGCAACTACAAAATAATACAAAGTATTAAGAGATTTATTTCTTCCTCTATCACACATTATGGTAATAAAACTAACTACTTCTACAGACAGAGGGTAAATTTTCTATTTTTAAAGCTAGCCTTCAAAACTGGAGTAACTCAACCCAAAGCAAATATAAGTATAGAGCTTCATTTAACGAAGTTCAATTTATTTTTACAGCACTTACTGAAGGGAAAACATAATTTCATGCCTATTTGGCTTCTCTTTTGCTTCCCTTTTTTCCAAATAGTCAATTTTGCTCATGAACTTTTTTCTTTAAACAAAAGACTGCAACTCTTATGCAAAAAAACAAGAAACACAGAGTCCAGGTAGAACAAGAACCAGCTCATCCATACCTACTAACTACTTTAACATATGAATATAACCTTTATGCCTAAAAACATGACAACATTAGTAACAGGCAAAATACTCATGCACAGTCAGAAAAAAAAAAAATTATTGTTAGAGTGGAGGAGAACCCCAACCACTTGCAGATTACTTGCTTTACGCCATTTTTTCCTGTAAATTCCTTTCAGCATGTTGGACTAGAAATTTTACTTCAAAGTGGAAAAACAAAAAATCTCAAACCCCAAATCTGTCTGTAATCCACAATATAGAATCACAAACTATCTTTTTTTTTTTTAAAATAAAAGTACAAGTATAGCAATAACTTTAGCATAAAAAGCAGTGTTACATTTTAGGTATGCACGCAAAACTGGGAGGGAAGAGAGTAAAAGTCCATTTAAAGAATTCCATCTTTTTAAATATGGAGCAAGAAGGAAAAACCTGTGGGAAAACCACATAATCCTAACAGTAAGATGGTATCACAGCAAATCTAGACCTGAAATTCCTACAGAAACAATTAAAAAGAACCAAGAAGTGAAAGAGTGTTACATTTTAGGTATGCACGCAAAACTGGGAGGGAAGAGAGTAAAAGTCCATTTAAAGAATTCCATCTTTTTAAATATGGAGCAAGAAGGAAAAACCTGTGGGAAAACCACATAATCCTAACAGTAAGATGGTATCACAGCAAATCTAGACCTGAAATTCCTACAGAAACAATTAAAAAGAACCAAGAAGTGAAAGCCTGTAAGAATTTAATTTTTTAGGCTGCTTCGTGGGTTGTGAATCTCACAGAGTTTGGCAGAATAACTTCACTAGTAAGACTCCTATTGCCCAGTGATTTCATGTGGCCACTCCAACAAGCTTTGTGTCTGTTCTACCAAATCAGATCAGTCATCTGAGTGAAACACAGCAGATACACAAAGACTCGTATGCTGCTTATTATTATCGCTAGCACAGAGAGTAAGTCAGAAAGCTTTCAAGTTTTTGTTTCACTTCTTAAGAATCAACATAGGCCTCTTCATTGTGTAAATTACATTTTGAATATGCTGGAAAAGTGTATCTTCCAAGATACTACTAGATACAAAAGAGGGTTATACTACTCATTCTGACAAAATATTGACAATAAAAGGTTACAATTAACCCGACACCTGAGAAAAGCAACCAAAAAAACGTTCTTCTGAACATACAGCATTACTAACCCTTCCTTTGTTCATAAACATATGTTAGCATTTGATGTAAAGTGCTCCTGTATTTAGTTAGTGCAACTGGCTGTCAGAACAGTCAAAGTAGATGTTATTTCTATGACTGATAGTGAAATACTCAATCTGTCTGTATTTTCAGAAATGCCAGAAAAGCATGCAACATAAAGATACACTGACTACAGCTGCTGATACACCTCTGGCAGAAAGGAGGGGGAGGAGAGATGGGCGGAAGAAATCGAGCTCTCTATAGGTTCAGAATTAAAGTTAACATTTATATTAATTACAAAATATTAATTTTAATTCTGAATGTATTCAGAATTAATGATCAATTCTAAACCAAAAAAAGATTCAGACAAATACCATCTATTAAACAGAAAACTACCTGTGCCTGTCTGTTTCTTTAAAAATATTATCCAAGATTATTATTTTAGATATCACATTAATAAAACAGGATAGTATAATTTTTTTACCTCCAAATCTTTTTTGTCTCCTTAATGTGTTTGTTAACAGATGCCACCAACTGACCATAGCACAACTTTATGGAAATCAAGAAATCTTAATATGACTCCTTACATTAGCCATGCATAATCAAAAATCCTTGCATTACATTGATTTTACACACGAATCATAAAACCACTATGGACACTACATGGAAAAAATACCTGATGCTAACAGATGCTGAACTACTATACCAAATCATTAAATTAACTATGAAACACTCCTACAAGTTAAATCTCTAATAAAATCATTATTCTATCTGGAAACAGATATGGGGGCAATTAAGTTTTTTTTAATTGTTGCGTTATTAGCATTTGGCATTTCAGTAGCACCTTAGAAGCTATGAAGAGTGGAAGATATATTAGTGTGCAAACTTCTATCTCAGCAGAGTTAAGCAAGCCAGCAGAATTCTTGCTTCTTAAAGCTCAAACTACTGGCATCAGGAATGTAATGACACAGCAAAGATGGTACTGACGCCTACAAAATAAGCTTAACTAAAGAATTCAGCTATTATGCATTGCAACTATGTTGTTGCAACTGTCATCTGGAGATCTTGAGGTCACTTACCTGGTTTGAGAGAATCACCCTGCAGTAGTCTAAGTGAGCTGCTCAAATTTAGTATCTTAGTCAACTGTGGACCTGGCTACTTTTGTCATATTGCATTACCACTACCACAGAAAGACCATCACATCAGGAAAAAAAGCAGTGTACTTCAGCACTATGAACCTAACATCTCACAGAGAGAGATGGTTCAACGATTCCAGAAACTCTGACTTTTGTAATTAGTCAGACTGCTAATACGATGCAGCTAGGCTGAACCCAGGTAGAAGATACAGTGTGCCAGGCCAAGCAAAGCCAACACCAAAGCTTGCACTCTCATCCTTTGTTTCTGTGGCAAATTCTTTGCGTTTGCGACATCTTTAATATGTAACAATGTGAGGGGCTTGCACTGTTCCAACACGGACAAGCAAATTTCTCATGATTAAAAAAACCCCCCCCAGCCATGTTTCACACATCCATCTGATAAGGGTAAGTACTGCACTGTATATAGCTGCAAAAACTACATGCAAAATTAGAAAAAAATATTCAACATAAAAATCTTCTCTCTTCATACACCACATACATTAAATCCAGAGCAGAGGAGTCTAAATTTGCATATAAAATATCTATAAACAGTAATCATACGCTACATTAAAAAATATATAATTTCATGTATTTTCTATATAATCCAAAGCCTCAGTCCCACTTTCCTATGTCAGGAAAGAAAAAAGAAAAAAAATATTCAGCAAGACAACAGTTCAGTGCCTTTCCTTTATTAGCACTAGAATTTTTATGTAAGGGATATGCACAAATGAGACCCACATTTTCCTACTTAAAACATAAAGGTCTCTATTGTTCCATGTTACACCAGTGCTGCTATGAAAACTTAATTTCTCCAACTTTTTTTTCCCCTTGAAGAACAGAACTACTGTTCACTTAGCTGTTCCAAACAGAATGCATGCTCAAAGGGTGAGATAAGGGGAAAGAAAGAACAAATTACCACATTCATTTACTACTTTCTCCTTCTTCCTTTGATTATTAGCATGAAAGCTTCCTACAAATGCTCATAATTCATTAAATTATTTTAACCCAGTGCATATGTTCAACAGGTCCATATATTTGTCACATCCACTGAATTAATTTCTATGTTTGTGTAAAAACTATTTATAATGTTAATAATATAAGCCATAAACACATAGAAATATTACTGCAGAAATAATACTTGACATTAAAATAACAGAAAAATAATGCTAAGAATGCTTGATGTATATTATACATAAAGAGATTAAATACAGAGGTTGATAAGAAAAACATTTGTAGTCACCATTTGGAAGAAGAAAGACTTAGAAACATGCGGGTTTAAGCTTTTTCTG
Organism: Aptenodytes forsteri; assembly: GCF_000699145.1. Classification (NCBI taxonomy): domain Eukaryota; kingdom Metazoa; phylum Chordata; class Aves; order Sphenisciformes; family Spheniscidae; genus Aptenodytes; species Aptenodytes forsteri. The sequence goes on from NW_008795129.1 coordinate 8,383,447, forward strand.
ACAGTGAGGAAACATTCTGTGCATTGTAATTACTCAGAGTGCTTTACTGTGCCTGTTAATCTTTTGTTCATTTGTAGACAGAACTTTTCTATTTAAATAATTATTCAGTGAGTATTTATTACATTTATTTCTGAGTTTCTATATGTACTACAAAAAAATCTTCAAATTAAAGCCCTCACACCCCAAAATGCTACACATTCAGTATTATGCAGCAGCAGTGGTGGAAAGTGGTGAAACAGGCACGCGTGTTAAAAGCTAAGGAACTCAAGTCAAATTGGAAATGCCCAATGAAGAAACCTAAACACATCCTTCCCTTTTCATACCTATATAAATTAAAATTACGATAGACCTCAGATACAAAACATTCTCCTTTTTCTCCCCAAAAAAAGCTTATGATGATAATACAAATGTAGTGAGCAAGTATCATGTTAGGTAAATACATGGCTCATATTCATCCCTTCATGGGAGCGTGACCATGCACCACGCAGGGCATGTGCTGTACCAGGAAGTTTGTACTTCCACTGACTAGAATAGCAAATATCACAATAACAAACAGCACCACAAAGCTTTGCAACCTAGTACGAAAACGTGACATACGCACGTTCATAGAACTCTTCAATCAAATGGAAAAAATACTAGTTTCTAGGATATGAGGATATTACTACAGGGCACAATTGTCATGGAGGCTCCTGAGCCACCAAGTCCACTCTTCTGTTATCAATGACAAAATTTCATATAATCCATTTCATCAATTGTACAGTTGGACTCGATGATCTTAAAGGTCTTTCCCAACCTAAATGATTCTAAGATTCTATACAAGTAAGTAAGTTTTCCTCCACTTCAGTCCTACCGAAAGCTGTTGCAGAGTCCAAGCACTAACTGCTAGAAATATCTTCCAGTTTTCAACCTACATTTATTAAGGACCAGTTTATAAGCATAGTTTATTTGACCACACTGTCCTTTACGTTGGTTATTTTGCCCTCCCTAGAGCTTATTCACACATTTTAACAGAGAAAAATCACACCTCCTTTTTTCGCTAAGCTCGGTAAACCTCTCTTCTCTTACTCTTCTTGAAAGAGTTTCTCTTGCTATGATCATCCTGCTGGCCTTTCTTTCTCAGTAGTCACATTTCAGATGAATCCTTGAGAATCAGTGGTCAAAATCTCTTCTATACATTCTATAGACAACTGTTTAATTTCTACCATCACAGAAAATCTTTTACTACTTAAAATAATTTATTAAGGATCTGCTATGTCATTTCTAAAAAAATAATTTATGCATTCATTATTTCATTCTAAACTTAGAATTTTTTGTGTTACCTAATTTAAGAGAATACAAACACAGGCTCTTTAGGAAGAACAGGCAGGGGAGACGAGGAGGGGGTGTCACCCTCTACGTGAATGACCAGCTGGGGTGCATGGAGCTCTGCCGGATGAGGAGCCGACCGAGAGCTTATAGGTCAGAATTAAAAATTAAACAGGGACAGGTGACATTACGGTGGGGGTCTGCTACAGGCCACCTGACCAGGAAGACCG
>NW_008795129.1:8387125-8394492 GCF_000699145.1 Aptenodytes forsteri
ACAGGTTGCCCAGAGAGGTGGTGGATGCCCCATCCCTGCAAACATTCAAGGTCAGGTTGGACGGGGCTCTGAGCAACCTGATCTAGTTGAAGATGTCCCAGCTCATTGCAGGGGGGTTGGACTAGATGACCTTTAGAGGTCCCTTCCAACCCAAACTATTCTATGATTCTATGAAATCAGGGTAATATCAGCACATTAATATATGTTATTCAACTTTTTTTTTTTTATATTATTTGTAAGTGTAGAAGCATTATGGTAATATCAGCACATTAATATATGTTATTCAACTTTTTTTTTTTTATATTATTTGTAAGTGTAGAAGCATTATGTATATTGGTAACTTAGGGAAAATACTATGCTTTCTTTTTTAGAACAATAAAATTTTTCACTGTGATCTGATACTGCCACTTATCATTTTATACAATTGATTCCATGGAATTATTATATCATTAAATATTCATCAAATGTTTATATACACATATATGCCATATATATTCAACTATGTAATCTATAATATATATTAATACATCTATTTTTACATATGTATTTACAAATATAAATGCATCTTATATACCTTTTCTATTTAAAATATATCTATAAAATGTGTGTCTATTTTTATATCTGTATATAGGTATATTACATTCTTCTATATAAACTATATCAAGATATATATATTACATTCTTATATATAAACTATATCAAGATATAAATTTATACATACATCTATGTATAATTATGTACCTAGATACATTTTTATATATAGATGTATATACATACATATGTATTTATAAATTTTATACAGATATAAAGTTATACATTTTACCCCATGCCTATTTTAAACCAAAATGCATTTTAAAGGATGAGAACACGTTCTTCTAAAAAGTAGCGTTCAACATGAGGTTCAGCATGGTTAAGTGAAATATCCTATTCACTGTTACTAAGTGTTCACTAGTCGATGGCATTTTTTTGAATTAAAAGATCATCAGGGTATCAAAACTTTTATGGGGAAAAAAAACACCAAACCAACACTATGAAAAGCTTACCTCATACCATAAAGACTTCTCAAGAAAGGAATTACATTCCCATTTCATTAAGGACTGAATTATAGTTAGCTGTTCTGTTGTAATCCTAGAAAGCTTCAAGCCACTGTTGTTTCTCCTTTGCTCAACATAATTCCAAGCAACAGTTCCTATGTGCCCTGAAGGTAAAGTCCTAACAATTGCTCTCGTTCCAGTATAAACTGATTTTTTAACCTCCTTATCATTTTTACAGAAACGTCTTATTAATAAAGTAGAACGTTCCTTTTTGTTTCTAAAAAAATCCTCTTCCATCTCTTCTTCACAGTTATCATTACAGTCTTCAAAATGGCTCAGAAAGGGCTTTGAGGGCATTCTTCCAGTAAAGTTGTTTCCACAGAAGTTGTGACCTGAGCACGCCACTTTAACCTTTCGTGGTGCTCTTTCCAGACATAAATACTTATCCCTTAAAGCATCTTCATACAACTGCTGCCCATTTTCATTCTCACAATTATTTGTCAACTCCATTAATCTGCAAGTGCAGGCTGGGGAACCAGTGGTGTTACCATTGCCAACGCTGACTGGCTGCAAGCAGTCATCCAAAATGAAACTGTTGTGTAAACTGCACAAAGCCTTTGATATATTCCTTTCACTAGCACAATGAAAGTGAAAAAAGGCCATTTTATCAGTATCATTGCTGTCATTCTTATTTACTGCTGTCTGGCTTCTCAACGAAGGTCCATTCATTTTCAACTGAATTTCAGCAAGCATGGCTCTTTCCAGTGAAACAGGAATTCCAGTTTCCAGGCGTGCCTCTCTCCCTGCTAAAGGATCACAAGATTTATACAACTGGCTGCATGGGATATTGCTCTTGTAGTTTTTCTGTACAATGTTACAGTTAATGTTAAGAAATTCCACTGAATCAGGGACGGAGCTGTTCCTCTCCCAGAAGTTTTCACTACTATTGTCACTAGTCAGTTGTCCTTTTACCAGAGAGAATATTTTGGGCACTGAGCCCTGAAGATTTTCTTCTTCAAGTCTGTGTAAGTATGAGAGAGCGTGTGTGGTTTGCCTTCCCGGACTGGCAGTATTTCTTTTTATAACACTGGTGTCCAAAGCATTTTCAGTATTTTCATCTCCAGCTGACTGAGCAGGTATCACTTTACCCTGTACCACAGAGACGAGAACAGACGCTGTCATTTCCTCAGAGGTCATCTTGACACAGTCTTTAGTTGCTAGATGTGTGTTGGGGATGGCGGGGGGGCAGGGGGGAAGGCGTTGTCTACCGATCCTCACACCATTATTTCAGTGTAACAAAAGATTCAGTGCTAAATAATCAGGGAACACATGTTAAATATACATTGACTACTTGTTCTTTTTGAACTGGGTTTTAAAAAAAAGTAATTTTTTTGACTGTTGCGCTACTAGTCTTTCCCAGCCTTGGAGTACTGGCATGAAATACAAACATTTTTAAACCAGCTTCTTATTGTGACGTAGCCATTCAGCTTGTCTCTTCCCACAATTAATTCTTCTATCATATGTAGCACACACACTGTTGCCTCTGGTTGTAGAAGACGACCAAACACATAATCCATGTCAAAGATGCATCTCCCTATAGGGCATCCAAAAAGTTGGGTTTCTGTAAAGAAAAAAAAAAGTATATATATAGATATATTGAACAGAATCCATGGCACAAAATCCACCACCACCACCACTACAACAGAAAGAAATTTTTTTTATGCAAAGAGAAGGAACAGAAAACAACAGAAGTTAATTATACTGAGACCTAGAGAATTCCAAAATACTCATTTAAATCTGTCTTAAAAGTCTCACTTCACAATTTGGGGAAATCACAGTCATGTTTTACGTATTTAAATAGCTGTCTTCACTGTGGAAAGCTACATGACTGCAGAAAACTAGTTTTACTGAAGCTGTAACACTGAAATTGAACATACAAGATAAATACAAAGAGAAAAAAGGAAATCTCTTTTCTATAATTTGTCTGACTCATAGCCAGGATAAGTTAAAACATTTTTAAGAACAAAATCATTCTTAAACCTACACTGTCTCTTAAAACTAATTATTTTCCTGCTCAGAACTGAACTCTGTCACAACTACAATCATTTTGGTGTTATGCGGGTTTTGTTTTCATTAAACTTTATGTTGTTACCATGCAAGCATGAAGAAAACACAATATTTTTGCCAGAAGTTTATGACTGAAAAAGCATGAAGGCAAAGTAGGGTAAAAGACTGAAATATTATCAATAATCTTTTTGACCCCTTTACTTATATGCCTTAAGCTAAGAAGTTAACCTGGCCTTCAACTTTGCCATTAATTCTCAGCTTCTTTCCTGCAAATAGCATTGTAGAAATAAATCTTGGAATCAGAAAATAAGAGGTTACAGATAGTTCAACAAAGGAAAAAGAAGAACAAAAGAGATGGACCTAGATAAATCACGGTGAATTAAAATTAAACAAATATACACTTATATTTCAATTTATCATATTTAAAATTTAAAAACATTAAGTGTATTATTAAAAAAATGGGAAATGCAGAAAGTTATATTAAGGCCTAAGTTTACTAAAACAGTCTAAATTCAATAGAAACAAGCAAAAAAATATTACTTTGAAACTTCAGTAGCAAAACATATCACAAAACTGAGGCAAATCACTGGCTAGGTACAACAACTAGAGATTACTGAACTGATCAATCAAATGTTGACCCAGGCACTATCTACATAAGCAGAAGGGACTAACTTCTTCAATTCAGTTCATGCAGTTTAGCTAAGCATAATAATTAAATCATCTGTAGTTGATAAAACAACTAGGAATGATGGGGGAGAGAAAATCAGGAGAGCTTAATAATGAAAGTAATTTGAAGTGTAAAACCTATTTTGATACTCTTCTCAAGTAACTATGATTAACAGCTTTATTTTAAATCATTTTAGATTGTTGGCTTTCATTTTTATTGATTACTAATCTTCATCCAAAAGCAGTTCGGCACAAATCAAAAGGTAAAAACACACTCTTTAGTTAATAGGATATTTGATATGCTATTTTCTCACACAATGAAATGCAAAAGTGTAACTAAGTGTATCATTTTTCCTGGATGCTCATCAAAAAGGAAAAAAAAATTAAGAAAAGTTACATTTCACTACAAATCCATGGCTTAGAAGTTTGCTAGCCCATGAACAGCATTCTTTCTTCAGGCAGTAACTACAGTAAATGCATGAAAAACAAAATTGCAATTTAGTATTTCAATCAAGATTTCAATTTTATTGGTTTAACAACAGAAGAGAGATCAGGGAGGGTCACAAAGGAAAGCGACAGAGACTGAACAAAGAGCCACACGTTTTACATTCTCCATGCATTACAAAATGCACGTGCATGCCAGAGCAGCCAGAGGAGAGTGAAGATGGGAAACTCTCATCCTGTACAAGAGAGAGATTTAGCATCAGAAAGGAAAATAAAAGCTACAGTTCATAGAATAGTTGTGTAGTAGGAGATAGCAGTAGTTGGATAGAGTGGTGGGGACAGGACTTAAACTGGGGCCATGTTACCAACACAGTTCACGGAGCATCCTATAAAATACTGCGACAGCACAACTGTAGAGGAGATACAATGAGAAACCAACACCCAAGCAATTCTTTAAGTGTCTACTCCCTGACAGTCCCTATACCATTCATTTTAGTTCACTTCCTTCAAACTATTTCACTTTAAAAAAAAAAACACAAAACAACGCACTTAAGCACACACACACACACACACACACGAGTAAAGTAAATTCTGAATTACCTTATTCTACCATTTCCTATCCCTCTTCCCTGTCCTCCTTCCTCTTGAAATCCCCAGATAACAGCTTACGTAACTTTTTGCCACTACACACTTGAAGAAAACTACAAGCAATCCATCTAGAAACGTTCCCATCTTATTTCTTGTGGCAACCATTCTGTGCCTTCGAGTGCAAATCTACATACCATGATGCTGATCAAAGGAGAAAGATCTCGGAGGAGCTAGAAGGAGAAGCAGCTGGGTTTTTTTCTTGTTCTCTTACTCTTAAGTTTCTCTGTTACTATATCAACCTTGTAAAAGGTATAAAACACGTGCATGTATTAGTAATAGTCCTGAGTAGTACTGATTTTGAAGGATTTCTCTCATTTATCAAAGCATCTCAGTCTACTGATTCATCTTTCCTGTTTGCAACAGAAAAATTCCAGGCAATCCAATGAAAACACAAGCCACCAAAATATATTCATAAATGTACTCCCTGTAATATTGCTAAGCCAGGAATAAAAATTAATGGAATGGATTGTCACTGCAAAGAATATACTGCTTATTACACTGGTCACCAAATGAAATTCTTACAAAACATCACTCCACAAGGCAAAAAAGACAACATCATTACACAATTTTAACATCACACAATGAATTTGAGATCACAAAACTGACCATGCATGTTAACTTGAATTTTTTTACATCGTTCTTTATGGAGAAACTTAAAAAAAAAAAATCATATCACTGATTTGCTTCTGTAAACAGAAAGCTGCTAAAATCTGAGGTCCATTTATACCCGAGACTCTGTCCACAAAGCTCATTCTGAGGCCAGGACTGCTCTTCCACAGTCCTCCTTCCTTCAACATCATGCTCCCACCTCTCTCTTACGCTAATGTGTCTCCACACGTCCTCCCCAAACTGCTTCTCTCAAATCTTTTTCTTCTCTCTAGAAACTTTATCTCAAATCTTCCCCAACAGTGGTTTTGTTGGTCACCTCTCTCCTCAACTCCAGAGGCTACATGCCTGCCTATTTCTCTCTACCAGCATCACTCTATCTATCCGTGCCTGTTTGAAACCCATCTCATCAAGAGTAATGTCTGCTTAAGAAGCTCCCTGTCTATGCCCAGCTGTTCTCATCCTCTCATGACCATTGCAACGTGATAGGGAACTGATCCATCTCAAGAATTTTTTGCTCAAGTTACTTCACAGCTAGATCATTTTCCCAATCCAGTTCATATATGGTTGTACTAACGTGTGTGCTACAACAGCACAAGGGAGAAAATGAGCAGCATGGGGAAGGGAGGAAAATGCTGCTTAAGTTGGTTTACACATTTCTGCAATCTCCAAATGTAATTTGATGTTTCAGCTATGTCAGTCTAGCAGGTAGCTGCCACCAAAGCTGGCAGACTCGCTCCTCCCCTCACTCTTGACCTTTGGTCCCCATTTCCCCCATCTTATGCATATAGAGATCATGAGTCCACAGAGTTAAATTGATTCAGCTGGCTGATTTGTCAGGAAACAATTCTTTTCATCCAAATGAATTGACTCACCTTGTGGCCACATGATCACTATATTCCACGAAAAGGAAACATTAGGAATGCCTGGTAGGGACCACATGTCTCAGCAGTAGCTTCAGTTTAGACCATGTTTGCTAAATGCACCCTGAACGTAACAGACTAAGAGAAAAGTTATCTAGTGTACAAGTATGCTAAAGTCTCATGAAATAGCAAGTAAAAGTGATGATGGTAGAGCCTCTGATCTATGGACAACTGCAAAAATATCTGAAGCTACAGCTCTGCTGAACAGATGACAAGGGTTTCATGTGTCCCCCATTACACTCTTCTCAGTCTGCTTTCCACTGTAATCAACAGATTTCAATTCACTGTGCCCAGCAAATTCCTTAAACTGCTGGAATTCATTAGACATGTTATGAAGTGCGTTAACACAGCGTTATAAATGCTATCAAATGTAAAACTCACAAGCTCAACCAATAAAACAGTATTTTGTAACTTACTGTAAAATTGCAGAACTATCACTCCCTGTGGCTTCCCTTACTTGCCTATCTGCATATGGGTGGCCAAAGCCTAGATCCTCATATAAAATCCTCATACAAACATATACATGCATTTGCATATAACAACATTTTGAAATTATTCAAAATCATATACTTTCTGTTGCATATTCAACTCAAAACACACTGATTCACAGTTAAATCTGAATATAAAAGTAGACAGCTAAGCCTGCACTGTATTCAACACATGCTGACATTTTCTAAAGCCACTAGATTAGCTGATGAAATCCATTAATAACTACACTGGTTCATTTTACAAGGCTTAAGTTATGTCAGAAATGTAATGTGCTCCTTCTATCAAGTAAAGGAAAGTAAAACTATAAGAAACTAGATCCAGCGTTAGTGAATCATCCTGGATACAGAGGTCAGCCAACAAAGACAAACGAATAATGAAAATAAACAATCTGGCAACCTTTCAGCACACACATTCACAAAATGTATTAAGTCTGAAAACATGTGACACAAAACTAATTTGCCTCCAATTTTTTTTTTGTTGTTACACTGCT
>NW_008795129.1:8395232-8416399 GCF_000699145.1 Aptenodytes forsteri
ACCCTATATATACATGGTGACTATCTATCCTAAACAAAAGACATTTCAGCACACAAAAAAAACCCCAACAACCAAATAATTATATTAATTAATTCAAAATAATAAATATTTAGACAGCATCTAAGGCATAAGCAATCACTGAGTAAGAGATAATTGGGGAAACAGTAAACTACAGAAATAATTTGGCACGGTAAGTGGATACAAAACTATTGATCATCTCACTCATGTCACCCCAACAACTGTGTTTAAACAATATAATCTCAGTTCAAGCTCTTACGGAAACAACTGATTCATAAGGAAAGTTGTTTGTATACTACAACTATCTATTTACAATAAAAAAAAGCGAGCTTTTTTTTTTTAAAGTAAATAACCTACAGTTTGTTCCAGACCAATTCCTTGAAGAGAATAAGAAACCCGTATTTATTAACTCCTCTTTATTTTATCCTGCATCATGTACACTATTAGTTTTTCATTACAGTGCCTTATCTCAGAAGCAAGCAGAAGATACCAGTACAAGAACAGGGCATCAACATGTCGTCATCAGCTTTCTAAACCTTTCTTCTGCCCAGGGAACCACGGGCAAACAGTAAGGAGGAAACAGCCAGACTCTTAAGAATCACTCCAGATGTGCACAAACCCTATTTGAACAGTTGCAAGCAAGTTATAACAACATTTTATTTGGCACAGAGTATCATGGGGAACCTCAGATTTACCACCAGTGTCTGTGTTTCAACAACAAAAAAAATCTTGAAGAACTACAGTATTTATATATCCTGTCAGGTTAAGAGTCTTTTTTCTAATTTGTAGAATACTTATCTAAACATGATCAAGTATTAGATGTCTCAAACTATGCAAATGTCTGCCAGATGGTGAACCCTCTCAATTGCCTCATCACTGCATCAGGCAGAATCTGAAGCTACTGCCAGATACTAGCTCCACTCTTCATTTCTTTACAGAAATTCCTTTTCTGTATGAGAAGATGCACTGAGAGAACCCAAGACTTAATTTATCTTACTGTCAGGATCATGCTTTATTTCTTTCTAGATCTGATCTGCAATAAGCTGTTTAAATAAACTTTCTGTTCAGTGTTTACTTGAATTTCATGCTAAGTGACCTTATCCAAAAGCTGTAATTTCATAATCGACACTCAGACGAACGAGTCCTTCTATCTGAGATGCATGACAACTCTAACCATTAAAGGTGGGATTATTCTCCTCCATCTTTGAACAAGTACTTTTGGAATAATTTCCTTAACTTTTTGAAGAACTGTGAAAACAGTCTTAAATGGGTGAAAAATATTTTGGAGCACCGAGTCTCACACTCATAGGAAAATGGAGTGCAGCAGAATTTAAAACAAAAATCTTCAAGGCGCAGAATTCAACAAACTTGACGGTGGTAAGGAGAATCTCTTGGAAAGATTACATAAACTATAAAGGAACACAAAATAACTGACAATTAATAAAAGATATTATATAAAAGACAAGGACAAATAACGCTTATGCAGAAGAAAAATAGGAAATATAGTACCACGCAAAAAAGGACAAGATCAAAAACGAGGTTTGAGGTTTAAGCCAACCTACTGGCAGGCTCCAGCCAAAGGAGCTGATCACTCGTTGCCTGTCACCTTCAGTGAGGTATTTTCACCGTCTCCCAAACAGGAACTCCTGCAGGGAGGGGAGTCAACTGATCCAGAGAAAAACTAACCCAGGAAAAAGGAAAGACTAGTCTTCAGGCAGGATTATCTGATGCCACTCACAACACGATCATACAAGTTGACAGAGACAGCACAAGCACAAAGCAGGGTGGAGACCAGAGGGAGAATCCAAGACCAGAGGAGAAATGTATCTGCAGCATCCCACATTGACACAGCTTTAATGAGTCATCAAAATACATCCTAAATATTAACCTATATGAACACAGACAGGTAAGTATAAAAATTTAAGAGGTTAAGGCAACACAAGTTACAACTAACAAATAAGATAAAACACAACAAAGCAAAGACCATACGGAAAGTTCCTTTACTTAAATGTAGTAAGAAACAGTAAGGTTGGTACTAGCTGAAATGTTCAACCATTTTTCAGAGTTCAGATGTTATCCTCTGCTTCACTGGAATTACTCACATAATTTATTATTTATAGTTTCAACACAGCTAGAAAATCATCTTGCTCTGAAGGAGATCTGAAAACTCCACTACCAAAAACAAATACGTACCACTGTGATCTTGAAAATCAGGAGCATCAACTCAATTCTCCACAGTTCTTTTCTTCAGAGTCAGTAACTATAGTTACTAGATGAATCAATTCTTTCTCTGCCCCTTATCAGATCATCAACAAATTAGAGCTAAATCTGTTTAAAGGTAATAAAAGAATTACACATCTTAACCACACTCTCTCAATTTTTAATCAAAGTTTCTCTAGTGCAACTGCTGCACAGATTTAAGAATACCTGATTATCTAAACAAAGAGAATATATCCTCAAAAGGAAGAGTGTAATTCTAACTTTCTTACAAGGTTGCATTTTCACTACAGGAAATTCAGCTGAAAACATAAGAGGGAAGACACATCATAAGCCAGGCAAAACTTTAAAAGTTAAAATGTAAGGAATTCCTGTTAGAAGAAATGAAACAAAGACTGTAAACACCTCCAATAAACAAATAAGAACAGGAAATGCCATTCAGTAAAGCAAAATAAACGAAGTAACCTTCTTGATCAACAGTGAGAATTATCATGATAAAATTAAAGTCTCTTGTAAAAACAAAGGATAAAAAAGGCAGAAAGGAATCCTAGATGAGGGAGCTGACTTCTTTAACATCTTAAGCAGTATCAGCTGAGGAGGACCACTTTCCTACAGTTTCACAAACACATTTTCATTTAGTCAACTTGCAAGACTTGTTCAGAAAAGCTTTGGTCAACCCCCCTACACCATCCTCAATATCTTACGTTCACTATATCCATCAGGATTAAAAAAATATGTATTTTTCCCATCCATATAGTCTACTGAAAATTTTTCACCTTGAAGTCAAATGTGAGACCAAGTGACTGAACAGCAGCTGAAACCTGTCTCAGACATGCAGAAATAAAAAACAAGATGCAAGGGACATGGTTTAACTGGGCAGCAAGTTTATTAACCTTTTCACCTGGCAATGACTGGCAATCACTTGCACTATGCAGATGGTGATTTGTCCTTCCACAGCTGATCCCTACACCAATTAGTGGGTCCTCATCGCCCTCCTTCTTTGCATGATTACCAGCCTAAGGAAATGGGGGTGTCTTTTTCATGTGAAAACAGCAGAAACCCCAATACTCCTTTCCAGCTTCTGTATAAACTACCTTTTTCTAATTTCATTCTAACTTCAGTTTAGCCCTGAACTGAACTGCTATAAAGGAACATATGCACTGGACACAACGTGAAAAAACAAGGGCAAGTAACAGGCTTGTCTCTTTCAACCCCAAGCAAGTGTCTGGCTAGTTAGCTCAGTATTTAGTAGGGGGATTAATTGACCGTAGTAATACATGACACTTGCCACAAGATCAGAACTGCCTCACTCAGGCCCACCAAGGATCTTGTACAGGTCTGCAGTGAACAGCAAGTAGCATACTCACAGCACTGCCCACATGTTCTGTATGTATCCAAGTACCAACAATCAATCATTCAGATCCTTTGAAACACCTACAGCTTCAAACTGGGAAATAATTTAGCCATCGTCCCATTTCAAGGCTTTGTCCACCTTTGAAGATTTTGTGGTTCCCCTGGACTCAATGCCATCATTCATATCTTCGTTTTATCCTCTAACAAGTTCTCAAGTTCTACACACACATTTTCACTTGCGTGGTTTCTCCTTAGCCAATTTACACCATTTCTCCTCAGTTGATAAAGCACAGTAAGTTCCTTCCCTAAGGCCACCCAGTGTTAAATATATTGGAAAATAACACGAGGATCTTCTACTGATGGGAACTCTGAGTAAAGTCCCGCAAACAGAAGCGAAGAAGCAGAAGTGAAGGGGTTTTGTGCACAATGAATCACAACTATAAATTATTTTAAAAATATGGCAAATGGTGTTTCTGTTAAAATACGAAAATCATTGTTGTCATCACAATACAATTAATAAATACAGGAAAAATGATTGTATGTATTTCCTGTCATTTGCCAATCACTTCTGTGGCCTTAAAATGTTAATACAAAATGGAATGCTTACATACAAACATTACTGTTCTGAGAACTTGGCTATCACATTCAAAATCTGCCACTTTGAAGCATGAACTGTTTATGACTAAAAAGTCAACAGTAACCTGGGACTACATACTAATGTCATTTGTAAACATGGTATACTTCCTCCATTCTAGTTTCTATCAAACTCTCTCTTCAAAGAATCATTATCACAAATAAACTCAGTATGTGAGCAGGAAAAATTGCATTCCTTGAAAGCCAGACAAGTCCCTGAATGCGAAGGGAAAGTAAGTAGGAAATTGACTGCAGGCCTTCACTTGCAAAAAAACACCCAACCACAGATTCACAATGGCACACCAGTGACAGAATTGGGTGTTTCATGCTCTGATCCCATTCTCTCCCTACTAGACCTGTGAAAGATGCTTTCAGAGATGCTACCTTGACCAAAGGATACTGTTTGTCTAAGCCAGTTGCTTCAAGCCTTTAGAAGTTAATGCCTTGGTTAGCCAGCCACCAGCCGAGCCCTACAACAGGTTGACCCTTTCAGAGTAGTGGACAAGGTTCAGACATCACAGCACGCCAACGACACTGCACACCCTGCCTGGAGCACCATCTATGCCTCCCAGCAAGGTTTCTCTCCCCGCACTAGGATCCAAGCTTCAGCAGTGATAGAAACCAGCACACCAGTTTCTACAGAAGTAGGTTTATTTACCTGGACACTGCAATAACAAGTACTAATTCGGAGGATCTACAAGCCTTAGCTCAGCGGCTTGTAACTAAGTGACAGTTCAGCCTCGAGGTAAAGAACCATTTCCCAAATATCCTAACACCACCATTATCTCTCATCCTCCCTTTTCCTAAAGTAATACCAGAGAGGTTAGCATCACAAGGCAGAAATCCCTGCCCCTCCAGCAGGAATCTCCAGGCCTGGCAATGCCCTTTCTTATCTAGTTCCAGTTAACAACAAAGTGCCACTGGTAGATAGCCTTCATGTCTGAGCTCATCTAGCATTTCTGCCCAATGTGAAACCACGCCTTTAAGGGACTTAAAGTGGCACACTGACGTGTATTTCAACAAACTGCAATTGCATCTTGCCATAAAAAACTGTCACCTTGCCAAAGTTTTAAAATTACTCCGAACCAGGCCACACAGAAGCAACAAGAACACCTCAGGTTCCTCATCTTGTTCGTTCTTCCTCAGAGCATTTTTCTTGTGTGAGCACCCAAGTATTCTCTCATTTCCCTCTCTCTCACTGTCCTGCAGTGGCTGTAATTCTAGCCACACTGGTGAGAACAGAACAAACCTATAATAAAAATATTTCTGACTCCTAAAATGTCTGATGGTATGTTAGAGGCGCATACATCACTACAGTTTATCTTCTGTAAACCCAAGCTAACACTTTTATTCACATTACGCTAAGCCACAGTAGTCCTATTAAAAACATTACTTGAATAATAACTTACATATTATTGCTCAGCTGTCATAACTGCAACAAGAGTTAAGTCTGAAATGTCAGTATATGTTTCAAATAAAAATGAAAAGCTAATTTGTATGTGAACAAGAGTTCAGTCATTTGTTAATCTATGCATTTACACTTTAGTTCTAGAAAAGCAAAGAAAAATATTTCAAATGCTGAAAACTAACATTATTAAATTACTGCACCACTCTTGCACTTGCTCAAAATACATTTTCTTTGTATACCATTCCTGACCTATTCATACCATTCATTCAGGAATAATATTTATTCTCTTATTATTTTTACTTTCTCTTTTGAACATCTGCTATTTCATCTGCATATTATTATCATGCCTAATAGAGAATGCAAGAGGAAAAAAAACAGGCTTTTTTCCTTAGAGTGTAATTAATTATCTGCTTGAGAAAGATGTCATTTTCAGAAGACTATTGATCAAGCATCCCTGAAAATACGTTAAACAATTTCTATACTACTACTACTGTTCTAACGTTTCCAGATATTACACACTGTGACACTGAAAACAGCACTACTCAAATACAGCAAACAATATTTGCTCAGCAAATCAACACTACATTCATTTTTTGCCTACAATGGCTTTATCAACCGCATCATTCTCTGGGAGATATCTGACTCATTCAAGCCATGAAGTAATCTCTACAATGTTGGCTCTTGCCAGAATTAAATGTGCAAGCAGCAAGCCATCACACAACTGCGAATTATTTTTTTGTAATGTTGCAAGATACTTGCAATGACATAAGAGGTCATTACCAACGTAATCAATTTTAAGTGCTCATTTTAAATTAAATGTTATTTCTCTGGGAGATATCTGACTCATTCAAGCCATGAAGTAATCTCTACAATGTTGGCTCTTGCCAGAATTAAATGTGCAAGCAGCAAGCCATCACACAACTGCGAATTATTTTTTTGTAATGTTGCAAGATACTTGCAATGACATAAGAGGTCATTACCAACGTAATCAATTTTAAGTGCTCATTTTAAATTAAATGTTTTAATATTTTAAAACTCTTGTAGCATCATTGTAATTCACATTATAAATACTAGTAATTCAATCTTATTCAATAAATAAATAGGATGGAAATACACCCAGGGTCAAAATTAGGAGGTTTCTTTTATAATATACCATCATGTCTTCTAAGATAAATGGAACCAGACACAGAGAAAACTGCATGTTCACAGCAACTTCCATGTTCCTTAAGCTCCACTTGCATTTCTTTAACAATAACTTCTTTGAAGGAGAAACATGCCTGAAGATCAACACAGCATGTCTCCATATATGATTATGACACATTTAGGCAATCCTTTATTTGAGGATCTTTACACTATTGCAATGAATGTCTATATCCTTGCTGAGCAAATGCAGATTTATTTGCTTTTCTTGGTTATCTTTCAGAGCCTCTATGAAAGCAGTCCATTAAGCATTTCTGACTACTTGTGAGATTCCTGTTTAGAAGCTGTGGCTTATAATTGTGCATTTGGACTTCATGCTTTCTTTTGGGATAAAACCTTCAGCAAGCATTCAACTTAAGTGCAGTCATCATAAAACAACTCACTCTTGGGTAGCACAGTCAAGCTCCTTGCTTCAAGAATAGCAAGAATTTGGAATTCTAAACATGAAAATCTGCTCCCTTGGTAAGATGGGACTTTATCCCAGCTTTTTAGTCTACTTCAGTCTTCACAATATAGTTAACTGGGATAAGAATGTGTGGCAAAAGCTAACTCTATACTTATCTAACGCAAACAATCACTTCTTCAAAGTTCGTTACATTTCTATCAGCTGAATAGATGAAATGCAATTTTAACACAGTGAAGTTGTTGGTAAAATTAATGGACAAGTATTTCAGAGGACATTTAATGTCCATGTAGAGTATTCAGTAGCTAAAGGTACACTGAAAAACAACAGAACACACGATAACCAAGCATTATATACCTTAGTTTCTTCCAGAAGCAATGAATTCTGAATAACCATGATGTCTAAGGAGATGCCACTTCCAACTGAAGCTTTTCTTACAGCTGGGGTATTACTAAGGACTTTCTCCTATATGGACCCTCCGCTAATGTGTGAACTCTCAGAGCAACTTCTTCACAGCCAGAACGATTTACAGAACTTCTCTTCTGTACCTGAGTAACATTTGCATGAAATTTGTTGAGTCTTTAGCATCTTTGAGATCTGCACTTTTGTAATAAACCTCATTGCTACAGGCCAAGTTAAAAGTTGGAAGAAAAGACATACAGACACCCAGTGTGACTTTGCAAAGTCGTTTCCATAAGAAACCAGGCTAAAAAATGCAGTCATAATTTGGAAGAGGACACTTCCTTCTCTGGAACACCCTTTTTTATTTTGACATAAGCAGCAATATGTGCCAGAGGCTCTGCTAGTATCCAAACAACACTGCTTCATTAAAATCTGAAAATGCTACTAGGGAATCTTGTTGGGTTTTTTACTCTAAACTAGATTCACATACGTTCCAATATTCATATGCCTCAGTAATAACATATTATGTAAAAACGAGCATTACATATATAGGCTACATTTTCTCAGTCAAGCAGAAAGATTAGTTTGCATCCACTTGATTGTGCATCCCTGCTGCTATCACATTACTTAATATCCTTATATTTAGCTCAAAAAGGTCGTAGAAGGGAGGAGGCATATACATATGCCTGATGTATACCCTAAGATTGAGCAGAGGAGAAGGGAAAGCACCAGAGAGGGAACAGTCATTGCCACAGTTAAACAAGTGAAAGAACCCAACCACAAAAGGACTGTAAAAGATAACGAACCAGCGAACACATGCCAAAATGCTCAAGGTTATTTCTGTTGTAACAGTTAAAGAAGATGAAACCACCCTGTTTTCTGTAACGTACTTGGGCATGATAATGACAAACCAATGCTGCAACTAGCACAACGATATGTGATGTTAACCCAGGAGGGGATCATCGCAGATGTCTGTCAGAGGGAGCATCAGGCCCCTGAGGACACCAAGTCCTTAAATGCCACAACCGGCCCCACCTGCAACCCCCACCAATGGGCCCAGGAGCAATTTCAGCTCAGGATTGTCCCCCAGCCCTGGGCTGAGCCATGTCGTTGGCAGCTCTGGGCCTGGGCCTTGTCCTCCACTACTCCTGACCTTTCCACCAGACTTGTCAGGTTGACATCAGACCTGACTCATCCGCTGGTGCTGGTCTCGGGATGAGTGGGCTACGGCAGAGCCTCAGCCCCCGGCTCGTCCTCCCGCTGCCCCTACTGCGGCTCCCCGACAAGGGAGATCGTTGGCCTCACCGTCAGCCACGACCACGTTCTCACCGCAAATGATAAGAAGTTCAGGAAATTTAATGATCAAGTAACACCTGAACAGCACAATGAATATAGACTTTTGCACATCGCCAGCAAGGCCAAGAGCAGGGATGAGGAGGTTACTCTGAAACACTGAATCAAACACTATCAGGCCAGTACCAAGGCAGCAAACTGAAAGATAAAGAGCAGCCCAAGGCCTTGTAATCAGGCTTCTCTTGCGCAAGACGACAACACTGACTTCATCCCGCTGAGGGGACAAACCTGTAGACTAGATGCAGGAGGCTCACCTGCAGGACTGATCATTCAACAACGACCTTAGCAGGCAGCTGAGCGCGTTATGAAGTAATAACTGGCATGAGAAAAGATCCCTGAGAGGAGGCAAAGCAGCAATGAAAACTAATGGTCTGTGCAATCTACGCAGTTTTGAACAAAACAATGGCTGATGCTAGCAACAGTGCTCTGCATTCAACAAAAACCTATGTAACGTTTCAAAACAGTGTAAAAAAAACCAAAACTGTTTCAAGACAGTTTGTAAGGTGATGCGTATCAGTGGCTTGCCACAACCGGCGAAGTTCATTCATGATATGTAGAGAAAGTGTTTTTAAATGGTAACTCAGGGAGGGTATCATCACCTGTACCAGTACTCACAAGGTGCAACAGGCAGTCTGAAGCTCTCCATTTTCCCAACTAATATCTTGCATACTATATGGAGTTCTTTGTTTAAATAATAACAGTTTCTAATGCAGATGGTATTGCTTTCCCGTACGTCACTTTCTGGTTGTTAGGAAGCCAACAAGAAAGAAGCAGATCATGTGTGAGAACTGAGGCGAGGAGAAAATAAAATAGTACCTATACATCTAGAATAAAGTTCATGGATAACAGTAGATGACCTATGAAGAAACAACGTATAAAACCAGCATACGTAAATGAAAGCAGACTAACCTGTCCTTTGAGATTTCAAATTAAATATTGTTCATCTGTCTTCTTAGGCATGCTACTGCCACACCTCAAAACAGTTACCTCCTGCTCCTGCAGATCTTTTTCATTTCTGTCCTTTCCAAATCAATTGCATCCCTTAATTTTTTTTTTTTTTTAAATCAGTAGTCCTCTTATTTTATTATGAACTTATCTTGCAAACTGTTAAGTGCCTCCTTAGACCTGCTCCTGTTAATTTAGCAGGGACTATGTCACATTCAAATCCCCTATATATTCAAGACATCTTTTTATTGACTTCCAAAGCTATCAAAAATTATTTATTGAATACTGCTTTCCCTTTTTACCTACCTTTAAGAAAAATAAAATCAGTAGAATGAAATTTAGTTTAGGAAAGACAAGCTCTACCTTCAAAATCAGAAACTACTGTAGATCTCTCAAAGTATTTGACAAACTTAGAACAGTTCCTGAGAGTAATCTGAGAACAGGTTAAATTAGAAACAGACAGTGCACTCCTCACACTGAGGTCTTCGTGGATTCTGTATAGTTTTCTGGCTTTATTAACTGTTCATTAACGCTGGCTGTTTTTATTTAAGCATTCTAATGCTGTTATAAAAGCACAAACAGCTATGGAAGTACTAACGCTAATAGTACTATAACGTTTCCACATATTTTTGAAAATACAACGTACGCATTTCATCACTTCTTATTTTACATGTGACCTCTCTGAAAAATAAAACTATACCCACTGCAGAAAATATATCATAACTATAGAGAAAAAGCCAAGTCAGGTGTACGTTATTTATATAACTGTGTAATAGTTGTACATAATTCAGGTGTGCATAATTATCACCTATAATAACCATAAAAACCAAAACACTTGCTTGGTTTTCATGATTCACTCGTCAGAAAAAATTACATAGCAACCTCAATATAGTCCCAGGTACAGGTATGGTAAGAAGAATGTGCAAGAGATATTATTACCATACTACTTTTAAACTCAAGATTCTGATTTTTAATGCTTTAAATTCAAATATTTGACAGTAATGAATTAAATATTTCAAAACTGTACCAGTACATATTAAAAATAAGCCTAAATTTTATGGATAATTTCCTTTGTAACTTAATATTCTTACTTTACTTCATATAGTCACACATCATTCAATGGATTGTCAGATTATCTGAATACTGAAAGTTTTAAAGCCCTGTATGGGCGAGGACCAGGTACTGGAAGTGCCTACACCCTAAACCACAATAAATAGTAAGATACTAGATGACAACAACATCTATGCACTTTTAATTATACACTCATATGTACACCAAATATTAAAAAAAATTAAGCAAGCAGGTCTTTAGATTTAGTAGAAAGAATAACAGAGACAAGTCACATGCATAAAAACCGTATTACTGCAGAGATGGGATTGTTTGGCTGGTATTTAAGGCTGTAACTACAAGGAAAAAAAAAGTACAGTCAAACTGACAATCAGAGGAAAAAGCCCAGGTTGATCTATACAAGTTCACTGTAGATTAGAGGTCTTTTCCTGGGGACTTTGGGCCACATCTAGCAAGCAAGAGACAGACAAATCCTACCACGAATAGGTCAGGGACTCAATACTTGCAAAAAATCTGTATGCAGAAAGATCAGAGCTTCCCTTTTTCTTTGACAGAGGAAGGGCCCCAGCTTTCATGCTTTTCTGGCAAGTAGAGGGAACACGGCCAACTTTCTTTGCATTTGCTGGCCAAGAGCTGAGACAGTCTCTGTCTTAATTCAAACTTTAAAACCTTTACTGGGATGCATAGGGTTGCTACCATAATAGAGCTTTACTGTAAGCAAGATGGGTAAGGCAGGAAAACCAGGAGACAGAGGCTATCGAGTTTTTTTTAAATTATCCATTGATTTCATGTAGTCAAATGCACCTGAAAATGTTTGGGAGAGTTTTGTTAAGTGTAAATTCAAGCAAGAACAGCAAGTGAAGGGGTTTGGGTTTTTTCTTGTTTGGGGCTTTCTGCTGTTCTCAATAGTGTCCTCAGAGCTCAAGGGAACAGAGAAAAGCTGATAAAAGACTGAGAATGGCATTATAAAGCAAAAGAAAAATAATCAGAGCACCATGTCAAGTCAGAGGAAGACACAGGAGTTTAGAGCACAGTGACTCATGTACAGATTAGATACTTCATTGGCCGTCATAGCTCCAATGCTGTTATACCAAACAATTTTGCCTTGCTTTAAGTCTGCGCACACACCTTCCTCAAATATTTTTACAGCTCTCCCACTAACCTGTAAGTCAACTCCATGCAGCTTCCTATAAAGCACACAGCTGAGATGAAGTTCAGGGGTGCACAGAACCTGTTATACAGGATAATACTGTTCTGTTATACCTGTGGTACATTATCTTTTGTCCTCAGAAATTTTAGCCTCAATAACAGCTTTACGCACCTAGCCAACAGGACAACTGACTGTTAAGAACAAACATTCTCATTATCAACTTGCATAATAGAATAAAGAGCATATGGAACAAAATGAGGGGGTGACACAGACACGGAGGTAAGCTTTTGGCAAAGTAGAATGACATTTGCAAATTTTAAGAGAACACACAAACTCACCTCTTCTGGAGGGGTGGACATGAAGACCTCCTGAAAATCCTTTACTGTCTACGCATCTCTACCATTCCTACGCCTATCAGGTAACAAAACTCCAAACAGATGTTATGATCTGAACCTTGAAAGGGAATTCAGGCAGGCATAGTAGTCTAATACTACACAGACATTTGAAAGATGTTACTGCATATTTTAACACTGACCTGTTTTATAGCCTGCTGTCTAGGGAACTGTTTATTTCTACAAACCACTACTGAACCTGGCTTGCAAATCTAGAATCACAGTTCAAATAGTATGGAGAATTAATTTCTAAACCGACTTCACAGTACTGCTAATTCTTACAGTCATATACTCAGAAAAGGCACTGTTTTTCTAGAAGCCCCTAGTCGTACCATTATATAATTACTCATAATCTCAGCTTTAAAAACAGATCACTTAGTTATAAAAACAAGAAGAAATGGGAACAATAAAGGCTTAAGAATTTTAAGACAAAAAGGAAGGTTCCACATGTATTACTTTTAAGCCGAACTAATCATAGAAGGGGAAGGATAATGAGGATTTGGAACTTGATGGACTGAACAATTGGTGCTGACAACACACGTTTTCATAAATCAGTTTGTTGGCATGCCCCCAGAATGGATTTGATTTGAGTGACTAGAAAAAACTGTGAAAATAGATTTCAATTGTAGGTATTATCCATTTATTAATATCACAAATAACCCATTCTTTTTTCTGATTCTAATCAGAATACTAAATACTAAAATGTTAGTATTTCCTTATCTTGGAAAAGTAGGAAGGACCATTTACATCCCAAAATGTTGCTGATTTCCAAGAAATTCCTATTCCTTTATACAAATGAATCTACAAAAATTTAACGAAGGCTTCCTACTTTCCCTGATCTCCTCAAGTTATTATATCTCCTATTACACAGAAATAAGATGTTTTAAGACAGAGTTCCAGAATTTGCTGTGTGAACATAATCACAAGAAAACATTCTTCCAAAAAATGTTCATATTTTAGTGACACAGAAATTCAGTTAAAAATAAAACATTTGCCATAGCTCAGAATTTGTTGGAACAAGAAAAATTACAGTTGATCACTGGAAAAAAAATGCATTTAATAATTTGAGAGAGTCATAAACCCCTCCTACTCATGGCCCTAAACTAACGTTTTAAAAGAATATTCTTTCCTTATAGCAAATCCAAAGTGTTTCCATAACTATATATAAAAAATTTAATCTGGGCAACTAGATTGGTAGTTGACAATATCTGCTTAACACAAACAAGAACGAACAGTATTAACATTATACTCTTTCTCTATAGCAAAACTGGTCACTAAAGCTAGATTTTTAATGACCACAACATTCTGATACCAGGGTACTATGTACACACTTTCATTTTATTTCAGGAAAGCCAGATGAGAATGGAAACAACTGAATAGTGCATTTTGGGATTCAACTGTATTCCCAAACAAGTTTAAACTCTAGATCTTCATCTACAAATGTTTTCTGGTTAAGTACCAAGAAGGCTAGTTTGTTTAGATAAAAAAAAAAAACCCACACCAAAAACCTTCTCCTTCAACTTCACGCATCTAAAAAAAATTTAAAAAAAAAAAAAAATCAACAAACATTTCTGTTTCATACTGCAAGTTAGTTCAACCATGTAGTAGAACCTTGTAATACAGTCTCTGAAATCTCTTTTAATAGGGGTCCAAGAGGCAACTGGATAGCAAAAACTGTATTTTTTTACACACATATTTCTGCCAACATGGATTAAGTAACAGAATAAAAACAACAGCATCCAATGTTACATGGATTTGGGCTAAGCTAATATAATTTTCAAAAGAGGCAAGAAGAATGTATCCAGAAATACCCTGACAGATATACTACAGATCCAAGGTTTACTGTTCCTTAAAAGAGAAGAATTATATAAAGTCAACATCATGACTTTTCCGAAGTTAGGAAACCTCTCAACCTTTCAAATATGAGGTACCACTATACATGCAGCTGGTATTTTTAAATCTCTGCTTAATTAGTTGCATGGTAACATCTTTACGTTAACTATTCCATAATTTTATCTGTGACAGAGGTATATTACATAAAATATATACCCAAAAATGTAGGAAAGGTATATAGGCTTCTATGACATGGTATACTCAGAAGAGCCTGTACTCACAAAGATATAGAAGGCAAAGAACTGCTTTTAGATAGGAGTCAGGAGTACAGACAGAGCACTTTCAATGCTTAGGAAAGAAAAAACTCTACACTTTTCCCTCCTCAGCAAATTACAATAATTCTCCTTATAGACTATAGACTGGGGAGGAAGGCATGACTGAGCTGCTCGGCTAGATACCGGCTCACCGAGAGGTCTTGTGGGGAGAAAGGGAACAGTGTTGTTAAGCGATACACTTGTTGGATGAGTAGACTTCGATGTGTGTAAACACACAGTCAACCTTTTATTTGATTTGACCCTTTCAGCTGACACATAGCTTCTGCAGGTGTCCAGTCTGCAGCAATACAAAGGTATTCTCACTGAGACAAGTATCTCTGATAGGAACACACGCTGAAAATAGAGATACTTCCTGCTTCCATGCACATAAACTCATACTGCATGGAACTGAAAGCATGCAACCATTGTATTTTCTCTTGTGGAAAGCAATCTGTAACTCCACATACTACAGTATCAGGTAACAACTGGCAATATGCTAATAACATACCGCGGTTATGTCAAACCAAAAGTACTAAAGACATAGAAGAATGAAATGGCATCACCCTCCCCGAGTATCCACCACTCCCTCTTACAACCTAACCCTGGGTAACAGGACACAAGACTCAACACTATGGAGGAGGGGAAACTGGAAAACATTTAGAGCAAGAGCAAAATTTGAAACTGGATGAATTCCTGGTGGGCAGGGAGCACTGAGCAGTAATTACCGCCCTCCAACAATGCCCTCAAACAGCTGTATCTCACAAGAAGAAAAGACCATTTTGAAAACAAGCAGAACAAAACCAAACACACAGAACTGAACCATTAAGTGTACCTACTACATATTGGTAGACATATCAAGACTATTCAGATGAATAGTATATTTAATTTGGATGGTATAACTTGTTGGAATTGTTGTACAGTGACAGATGATGAAATAGTGATAGCTACTTTATAGATTTGTCCTACAAAAATAAAATAAAGAAAAAAGCCCCATAATTGGACTTACATATTTAAATTACCCAGGCTAATGATATTGGAAATGCCTCTAAATGGGATTGCCATGGAGGTTTTAGTTAATGACACATATGAAACCATCCATTTTGATAAAGTTTCTCCGATTTTGATAATGTTTCTCCATATTTCATTTCTATGTCTACTGAGTAAACACCACCAGCAAAGTGGAATTTCTTGTTTATACTTTGCTGAATTAAAGCACAGAATAAGAGCAGATGTATATTCAAATCAATAATAACAGCAACATTTTGAGTGGTTATTAAGATTAAAGTATTTCCAACATAAGCAGCTGTCCAACTGCTCGATTTTATTGTTTCTATTTTTGTTGTCTCTTCCATAAATTCACTATTAAGAAAAGCAAAAACAAACAAAAAAGGTGCAATCACAACAAAGCAAAGGTAATTATGCAAGATTCTCCCCTTCTTGTACATCCACTTTGTTCTTTGGGGGGAAAAATAAAAACAACAGACTATTCACAAAAGTAACAGCTACACTGGAAAATTTCAAGGGCTTTAAAGGAGCCACATTAAGAAATATTTCTCATCTAAAAAATGCAGAATTACTGCAACAATGCAGAAGTACCACAATATGAAAGACTTCAAGAAGCATTATCTACCTGGTACTCTGACACCTTTGCCACTCAAGATGTTAGAGAAAAGCAGCCCATGGTGTAGCTAAAGAGCGAATGTGAATTACGGAACCAAACAGGGAGGCAGCCTGTTTGTCAGCCTCTCCTGCAGTCAGCAGCCTAGGGGGTTGCAGCCTTGGATAGATACTCCTCTACTTTTACTGCTTCCCATAAGCCTGTTGAACTAAAACGGGTGCACAGAGTGAGCAGAAGCTTGAAGCCTTCACAAGAAATACCTGCAATTAGATTATTTTCCCACAGCTTTCAGTAGAAACAATGCATATGCTCACAGAACATCTGATATATTTGAAAGTCATCAAAAGTGTGAATTTTTCTAGTAGAAGTTAGAAAAATACTAACCAATTCTTAGAAATCTCTGCCCACCAATGAAACAATCTGATTATAAACGCATTTTAACATACTTGTCCGAACCGAACAGTAACTAACTGGTTGAAAATACATCTTTGAAAAATGTCAGAGTGTGAAAATTATCTAAAATTAGACCAGAAGCAGAATACTGTCTTCAGAAAGCAATTCAGCCTGGATATTAAAACACTGGCTTTTCTTTTTCCCTTGCAATTTGGTACATAGCTGTAATCCAAAATAATCGTAGCAACCCTAAAGGAATTAACAAGGAGGCATTCACGTCAAGAAAGTTCCTCATGAGGAAGTCTACAGGTTGTTCTTTAATGGGAACTGTTGGTAGTGCACAAAGCAGTAGCTACTCTGCTACATGATCCCTGTTTATCTTGCTAAATTCCAAAGGGAAGCCAAGTTGGGTTTCCCCAAATACTGCTGAAAGATAACTGCACTGCTACAGAAAGAAATTAACCTAATCCAAGCAACAGAGTTTTGTACTTGGAGTAAAGGAATGCATTATGAAAATGTTAGAAAGAAGATGCAGTGTAACAAAAACCTCAAATACCAGAGATCGCTGCAGCAGCATTCTTGCTGTATGCTGTAGCACAGACAGAGGAAAAATACTGTGGGAGGAGAGGTCTCACATCAGAGCATTGTCTGAAACAGCAGACAGCAAGGTCCTACTACACAAGGCAAGGTCAATGCAACTGGAGAGTCATCTGTTTAAGAAAACACACTATTATTAGATGCAAGTTATGCAGCACTTGTGCATACTAACAGAATAAAACCATTACCCCAAAAATAAATGTTTTCAACTGGTAGCTTCGATTTTGCACTCAATGTTTCCGCTTTTGTGTCTCATTTAAAACATCCAAATGAGTAACATAAAGAATATTGAAAGTACCCGAGTATTTTTTAATTACTTATAAAATATTACAACAATTGAAAAGTACAATAATATATTTAACTTTTTTAATGAGGTGGCTCCACTGAAAATGTCGTAACAAATTATTAAATATTACTTACGGACAGCAATGTAGAACAAAAAGTACCCCAGAGTTGACAGCCTATTTAAACTATTATGATATGCCTCAGATTACTGCAAGTAAAATATTACAGCAAACATACTGGCCTACAGAATACACTTCCTTGTACAAGACTCAAGCCTGCACTGTCTCCATACTCAAAAGTTATGCTGGAGTACGTGAGAGTTTCAGATGTAAAGAACACAGAAGGCAGCTCCCTGGGGCATGTCACATATTCCACAAGGTGTGTGTCCCTGCTACTTTAAACCATTCACCGAAAGAGCTGGCATTACCTGTGGCACCATCACTGACACTTGATAAATTGGAGAAATATACCGGGCTCTGAAGGAAGGATAATTCTGGTGGAGAGTTGAGCTCATTCCTTCTAGCTCTTGTAGTTTACCAGTTTTCGGTAACTGATGGCACATCTAGCTTTTGTTTGAACATGCTGGATTATTTATGAATGACTGGGCAGTTAAGAAGAGAGTATTGCGGATGGCCTAGGTTAAAATCAGTGACATTAATTAAGTCTTGCACAGAGATGTCAGCATGACAGAGTATATGAAACCACCAAGGACCAGACTTTGATCCCACAGTGATGTATTTACAAATTAACTCTGTTAAGTAAGACCAAAATTCTGTGCTTCAAAAACAGAATAAAAAGATTAGAGAGCTCCCAATATAGGAAATGCAAAGAAAAACTGTCACCACTTTATCCTCAGCTCTTAAACACGAGTCTCATGTCAGTAGATGGATGTTTTGCTCAAAAAAAAAAAAAATCAGAGAGTGAAATATGACCAGTATCTGGCAGAACCATGACTATGGAAACCCCACCCACAAGCAGATATACGTATAGGTTTGCCAAGACAAATAAAGCAGTATGCAGAGTAAGCTGGACTGCTCTCATATAATATGTACTCAGCCATGTAGGCCCTCAAGTACACGTGCAACAACTCTCTTCTAAATGAGATTAAGAACGCTCAAGAAGGGACAGAATTAACCTAAGGAAAAACACAGATTTCAGGTTAGCATGAGCCATGATGAAAAGTATTACTTAAAAATTAGTCAGACTGCATACTAAAGGTACAGACAGCCATTAACCTGCTGTCTGCATAATCAAATGATAGCCATTACTCAAATGAAACCATCAATGACTGCATTGTGAACAGTGTCCACGCTGGAGCTGCATGATTCGTTCCAATGTTTCAGCTACTGGTATTTTCGAAAAGTATATAAAACAAAAAAGATGTGAATTATTGCTAGTAACACTATCATTGCCATTTATAATGTTTAGGGCTCATAGTCACTTCATGAGCCAATATCCATTGTGCGGTAGGTGCTGTGCAAACAGAAAACAAAACAACAACCCTTGTTCCAAAGTGCAGTCTTTAGTGTTTTAAAAGAAGAAAATCTTAAATTCTTCTGTAAATATGCAGGCAAATTAAGCTGATCACTAAAAAAAACTTCGTTTTAATGTTTAATGAAAAATCCCTACGCAAATCATGGACTTCTAATGAAATAATAGATTAAATGCTTTTTGCCTCCTTTATAACTCAAGTCTTCCTTTAACTAATTCTTGTTTCAAATCCAAGAACTATTGCTAAATTACAGCTGCTCTTCTCCAAAAAAGAAGAGCTGCTAACTTGAGCTAAATGTTTCCAACCATTGTAAGTTTACCACAATTCTTGATGAACAGTTACAACTGTCACTTTTCAATATGTGCCTTGCTTCTATACTGGATTTTGGTGCAGGTTATAGTCACTGGATCTTAATATTTATATTTCTCTTAAATAGAACAGCCCTTTGATACAAGAAATACTCTCTTCTACGGGTACTTACAAATAGTGCTCAAATTGTTTCACAACATTCTTTTGGATAACCTAAATATAGAGAATTTCTTTTTCTCATTTTACAAATCTCCAAAACCTCAAATTATCTTATCATCTCTTTCATGAACTTGTTCTATGTTTTCCAGTAAATATAGTTTTCAGAAATTTTTTATTCTGCAGTAGGGCTTTCATGTTTCTTGAACTTAAAGTTTTACTTTGGGTTGTTTTTTTTTTCCTTACTAAATTGTTGGAACTCCAGCTTGAGCACCACACTTCTACTGATTAAGGTGCATCACATTAAATTAACGTGAGTTGAGAGGAAAGGAACTGCACTGTCCGGTCTGCAGTCACAAAGTCTTAGTAACAAACATCTTACCATGTGTGAAAATAGGAATGAACTCATTACCATATACTAGATTAATACCTCAATATGGCAGAACGTGAATAAATTCTATTTAGATGACTAAGAAAGATTCTAGCAATCCTTTGCGAATTTATGCACAGACTGGACATGCTCTTTTATGACTTGGGCATGTCTCTCAAGCATTTCCTAATACACAAAATGTTGTGTCTGTTTCTGGTTTCACCTCATTTGTTTCATTGCTCCCAGATTTGTTTAGGTGTTTTTCATTTTGTTTTTGTAACGATCACAAACATCAGTTGTTTACCATTGACTTTTCACAGGATGAGATACACAAATCAAAGATGATTATCTGTGTGGAAACACACAACTTCTTAAGCTACATAATGGTTCCTGCTTTGCAATAATTGCTAAATGGCCTTTTCATAATTGGCAGGTTCTCTGATCCCCTTTCAAATATACAAGTATATTAAACATACAGGATTGAAATATTTAGCAAACTTTTGTCATATAAATACAACAGCAAGCCCAATTCTGCTCCTCACACAAGTGCCTTACTATGAAACACGAAACGTTTGTTCCTTGAAGTACAGCTGATCCTTTACGCATTTCTCTACCACTCCACCCAGCTCTTACACTTCCTTTATCAGCAGCCTAGTTCGCAGCCACCTGTATAGGCTCTTCTCCGTATCACCTGTGCTGGTGGCATCCCAAGAGTGTGCAGCAGAACCGATAAGCATCGCACCCAGCCACTTTGGTCCTGATCCTACAAACACTTCAGTGAAACTACTATTGTAAGTGTTTGCAGACTTAGAGTCTTTGTAACTCAACCGCACTTCACCGAGCGGGCCAAAGAGAAGTCTGGAGCTGGAAGGAATGCATTCGCCCTTCGTGCCTGGGCCCGCAGCACCCGCGAAGAGTGCTTAGAGCTTGCAAGAGGGGCTCGCCAAGACCAAGTGGGGAGAGAGAAACATCACCCCTGCCGCTTACAACCGGAGGCTTCTTCTGACACCACATCTCCCGTGAGCTGCACTGCTCTTGTCTGATTACAATTAGGCAGGCTTTAACGTAAAAAAATAACAACTGCTTGTACAATCACAACAGGTAAAAAAGAGAACAGTGAAAGCAAGGGATGAATTTGTAACAGTTTATAGCATGTAAGATAAGGGCAATCCACTCCAATTTGCTTTTGCATTTGGGATTTTCTTGAACCCTCCCGGAGGAAGAGGGGGAGCCCTGAAGCCGAAGGTCAGGCGGGCAG
>NW_008795129.1:8417886-8419343 GCF_000699145.1 Aptenodytes forsteri
CCAACCTCTGCCCCGCGCTCCGCTGCCAGCCATTATCTCTGGGAAGAGGGAGCGGAGCCTGGGGAAGGGGAGGGGGAGATGGAGCACTCTTTCTGTCGGCGCTACGGAAAAATACGGTTTCGGTGAACTCGGCTCTGCATCGTTGCGCGCGATCTTTTCCATGCAGAGTAGAACAAGAAGAAAAGCAGACTCATAAACTTTCATTTTAGAGGAAGCACTCTCATTTTTTAAGCAGGCGAAAGTTGGCCATAGATAACACGGTTTTATTTTGGACATTTTTATGTGAAGGGCACCGATTCTCATAACTAAGGTATGTGGAGATTGTGTCCCGGTACATGGTTGTAAAACTCACAGTTAATTTACTTCATTCTCTTCCAGTGTAAGGAACTTGTCGTACTATTTTCTAAGGGAAGAACGAATCCAAACGCTTGAAAGCCAGATTTATTACTATATATTCTACTCTGTTATCTCAGCAAACACTCCGCACCTCATTGCAACAGTTGTCTTGTGAGGATAATACAAGTGCAATAGTGTTGATGCCCTGTAGATAGTAATCACAGCGGAGAACGTCTATTAGCAGTTCAACAAATACATCAAAAAAGTCAATGAAGTTACCCACTGAAAGTCTACAGAACTTACATATTTTCAAAAAGTGTCTATTTTGGGGTTTTCTTTTAACAAATTAGGTCAGCTATAGTGTTATATATATTATATGTATTCACTTACTACTTCCTGGCTTTACATTTATTATCTGCCCTGACTCTTTCAGTGGCTTACAGGTTCTGATTATCAGAATAGTGAGAGAAAATACATCCACTGTAGTAAAGCACCTTGATCTTTTTAGCAGTGTAACATCAAAATCATTTATTGCTTAGGAGACATGAGACATGGCCAGTCTGAACTAATTCAGTTAATTAACTCATAATGTTGATCATTCTATACTGAAATGATCCTTTCTTCAGGAAGGAGATCTTAAAGGCGCA
Source organism: Aptenodytes forsteri (assembly GCF_000699145.1). Lineage (NCBI taxonomy): Eukaryota > Metazoa > Chordata > Aves > Sphenisciformes > Spheniscidae > Aptenodytes > Aptenodytes forsteri. The sequence continues at coordinate 8,418,870 of NW_008795129.1, forward strand.
GGAGCCAGGCTGTCCCATGTGCCAAAAGACGAGCTGGCAGGGAAGAAGATGGGCCTGGCTGAACAAGGAGCTTTGGCTGGAACTCAGGAAAAAAAGGAGAGTTCATGGCCTTTGGAAGAAGGGGCAGGCAACTCAGGAGGACTGCAAAGATGTCGTGAGGTTATGCAGGGAAGAAATTAGAAGGGCCAAAGCCCAACTAGAACTTAATCTCGCTACTGCTGTAAAAGACAATAAAAAATGTTTCTATGGAAACATAGTGACAAAGGATGAGGAAAAGGCTGAGGTACTTAATGCCTTCTTTGTCTCAGTCTTTAATAGTAAGACCAGTTGTTCTCTGGGTACCCAGCCCCCTTGAGCTGGAAGACAAGGACGGGGAGCAGAATGAAGCCCCCATAATCCAAGGGGAAACGGTTAGCGACCTGCTACACCACTTAGACACACACAAGTCTATGGGGCTGGATGGGATCCACCCAA
>NW_008795129.1:8420743-8427530 GCF_000699145.1 Aptenodytes forsteri
GGCTGCCCAGGGAAGTGGTTGAGTCCCCATCCCTGGAGGTATTTAAAAGACATGTGGATGTGGTGCTTAGGGACATGGTTTAGCGGTGGACTTGGCAGCGCTAGGTTAATGGTTGGACTGGATGATCTTAGAGGTCTTTTCCAACCTAAACAATTCTATGATTCTATGAAATACAGTACATGTTGGATAAAATCCAGGTCCTACAGAAAATGTAATATTCCCTTTGCCTCCAGCGTGGCCTGGATTTCATTCACTGCATATAGTACCCCAAAAGATGCCATAATACAATATTTTGCAAAAAGTAAAATTTGAGTAGTCAATCTTTTCTTTGCCAATTCATGTTCTACCTGATCTGTATATTTTTCAGTACTTCCATATATTCATATACTGAATATTGCCCAAAAATACATTCAATTAGTAATACTTTAGTGTACTTTACATTTTGTTAGTGTCAGAGGCATAGTAACTACTTCATAACAAATCATGCAATAGGTTTTCAGCACTACAATAGTGACAATGAATTATCCTCTAAACACACAGGCAACAGGAACCTTTCCATGGAAGCTTTTTCCAGTTTCTCTCTGCTTTTCCAGTTGTTTTAAAGAGTGCAGGAAAGTTATTATCATATTATTCCAGTGGAAAATATGTATAAATTTTCCTTCACAACGTGTTCACGCTTTTTTTTTCAGCTTGCAAAACTCCAACAATAAAAGGTATCCTGTACTGAAAAGAAAGTGATACATTTTACAGAATGGAAAATTTGGAGAAATCACCATAGTCTTTTGTCGAGTCAAGGATAAGACATCTGTCTAACTTCAGGCACGTGTCAATGGGACAACTTAGCATACCAGGGATCAATAACATGCTCAAACAATTTGTTGCATTAAGGATCAATTCCGGAGATTCAGCTCCTCACCTGTAAATTGAAGATTTCTATGTTTCACCAGGACACTGGAAGATTATTTAATAACGGTAAGATTTTCAAACAGTATGATGATGGAAGATATAAAAAAAATAACAATGTGAAAGTTATAAGTCAGATACAACGGTGACAGGTGCTCTCTACAAAATAATTAGATGTTCATTTCCTTCGGGGTGACATTCACTTCTCTGAATACTGTAGGAAAGAAGAAATGATCAAGATTACAAAGCTGCAGGACTGCTGACGTAGCTGCTCTCTTCCTAAAATGTATTTATGCAATTGATAGTTCAGAAATTGCGTCCCTGAAAAGCATTGCAGACCGAGAAAATTTTAAATATGAAGGAATAATGTGCCTAGATACATCTAACAAAATAAGTTGCTACTTAATATTTTTAATGTGATTTCCTTCTTTAAAAACAAGTCAGAAGTTATACGCAGATCATGAGAAAGATGAAATTGCATCCCAGTTACACATTTACAGTTGAGACAAGCCATCTTCTTTCCATTCCAACGGAAGTACATGATCCTCTGAGATGCTGCAAGCAGATTTACTTGGGAAGAACCTAATTTCCTTGGTGACACATTGGAAAGCTGCCTTTTAGAATAGTTACCTGGGTAATCTGTTTGCCTCCGTTACTGCGAGATTCATCGGTTTTGGACTCTCTTCCTGGTTGTACACACAATAGAAGTAACTCCCCTTAACAAAAGTCACTGACCTTCTTTCAAAACTACTTTGTTCCCAAGGCGGGAGAAGTCTGCAGGCACTCATTAGCATCCAGGACTCCACTTCCTCCACAGGGGACTCCCATGCCCGAGTTTTGCAGAAGTGAATTTTGAGCTGCTCGACCTCAGTGCTGTACAGATGAAGAAACTACTTTTTGCTGCACTGGACTTGTGGGTCACAGTTTCTTTTTAACATTCTTGGCCAAGCAGAAAGTGCTTTGAGAATGCTTCGATTTTCTTTTCTCTCTCATTGTACATCAGTGTCCACCGTGTTTTCAGAGAACTGTCTGTTAGTCATTGCATCGTACCCTACTCCATCAGGCTTGACCATATAGAGAGACAACACATCCAACTCAAACTCACCATATTGCTAGATTCACTAGCAACATACAAACTCAAGGTGGAGATTCAGATATGAAGTTTCACTAATCTAGGATTCTACATACAATGTTTGTATGTAGAGAAAAATATAGGACTTTCAGAAAATATTGATGTGTCTCTTAGCTCTTACCAGCTAACAGTCTCCTACCGACCATGGATTTTGGAGTTTGGGTTATAAAATTGATTTAGAGATGAACTTCAAAGTGATGCATAAATATTAAATTCCACACATTCCTGCAAGATGGTAAGTATTATTCACATTATACAGAAGGGGAAACTAAAGCAATGTGAGTTTACTTGGGCGATTTTCCCAACGTCAGTAGCTACAGCGGTAGGATCAGTTCTCAAGAATACCTGGCTTTTTTTCTGCGCTCAGTCTGAACTATACATCACTTGCCCAAACCCTGCAGTATAATGTATAAAGGAATATTTTGTCTTTAATTGTGGTATTCTGTAGCAATATTTTCAAACAATTTATTTAACAAATTACATAAATCACTTAAATATGCTTTTAATTTAAAAAAAATAGCCAAAAGATTTTTCCTTGGGCTTTGCTCCAAAATTCACCCTTCAGCTAGGACTAAAGAAAAGCATGCACGCTTGCGCACATGCAAACAGAAATTCTGAAAGAAAATTAGAAACACATGAAAATAAGGACTGAGAGTGTTTTCTTAACTGCACTCTGGTTTCAGTACAGCAAAATTTTCATTGATAGACTAATGGATAGCAGTTTTTCTTGTGAAGGAACACATAGGCCTTATCTGCAATTAATTCCTCCCTTCCATTAGACCAATTATCATTCTACACAAGTACAGCCCATGGACACAGGGTAGTGACTGCTCTGTCGGGGCAGCTCAGCTCTCTCTATAAAGCACAATTCTATTTCAATCATAAGGTGATTCTGCCCTATGAGAAGAGTTTTTACAGAAAGACAGTTTCAGTTGACTACTATTATTTTAGAAAAAGTCTGATTTTTAGACTATTTTACTGTGATTGCTAGATAGTACCAGTACAATTTCTATACTGATTCAAAATAATAAACATATGGAAGACAAAATACTTGAATTTCAGAAATTGTTTTTAAATTATTAACTCTGGACTGGAGGTTTCTTAACAAGCCTGCTATTCTATGAACGTTCCAGGGGCTTTGTAACTATATTAAATATTTAATGTCACTTTACGTGATGTGAAGTCTGTTTTGACCATCTGACTATTACAAACACCAGCAGTCACGGAGGCAATTCTGAAAGCCTAATGAACATGCTCAAAGACATTCTGACATTTCAATTAGGAATAAAAAAAATAAACTAGATAAAATATATAACTGTTTAAAAAGACTAATAAGCTGAAACACTTAATTTAGAGTTTTGGAATTGACATCAGCTGCTCAACTTTCAAATCATTAGTAAAGTCATCTTCCAATTAGTCTTTGGAAGAGCTACGAAAGGTTTTGGAGTAAACTTAAAAAAACCCTACACATTATTTTCAAATATCTCTAAGACAGAACATTTCTAATAAGGATAATTAATTACAAATATGGAATAATTGCATTATTGCTTTTTTGGCTATACAAGTTTTAGTCTGACAAATTTCATATTTCAGTGGAGTAACTCCTGATATAGATCAAATTAAAGGAAGCCTTTTATGCCTCAACTGTATTCCCATCGTATTGTGTAGCTATATTTTTAGTATCAATTTTTGCTACACCATTATTTCATGACAGTTTTATCACAGTTAAAGACTGTATTAGAATACAGGTCTTCAAAACACCGGAGGAATAACTTTTGTTTACTTCATATTACAGTTCAGGGACAATGGAAGTCAAACAAAGTATTAATACTAGTAATTGAATAAAGTTAATAAATTGAATAAAATTAAATACACCATAATTTGCTGTTAATTCTCCCTAAAAAATCAGAAGATGGAAAATATATATCTATTAAGGGATTAATCTATGAGAATTTGGGAGTCAAGAAGTACATAAATATTAGTGATATTAAAGTGGCAAGTAATAAACACTGACATTCCAAATCAAATTATACAGCCATAATGAAAATGTATTGAGAAGCCTGCTTTATTACTTTCCTCATACAGTTACAGATTTAAAATTCCTCAAATGCACAGTAAAGTCTTTAATACATTTATAATGCTAAAATATGTTGTTTCTTGAATTAAATTACATGGTCCAGCCAGTATGGAATATTGTCCTAAGCATCTAAACAATAAAGCCTGATTTATCTAAGCTCATTAGATATATCTATCTTCGTATAAACCCATTAACTGTTTAGGTTCACCTGATTAATCCTGTTGAACAGTATTTTATTTCTAGGCTTGTTTCTCCTGATTGACATTTTCAAGGAAACTTTACCAAAAGGCAGTTGTTCTATCGCCTCATAACTGTGCCTTTAGTTTGAATACCAAATTATTGTTGTACTCAGGGATTCACTTCCTCCACAAACCAACAAATGAGCTGACTTACCCGTGCTCTGTCATCACTTTAAACAATCAGCCAGGACAATGAGTTATTCATGTCATAACTTATAAAACCTGTATTGTCCTTAATTCTTATGTCTAAACAACAACCAGTCTACAGGATCAATTTAACATTCAGTTCCGTTACTGGCAACCTGCCATAGTATACATTTGACCAAATCCAAGAACCAACACAAGAGGTTGTTTAGGTAACCAACCAGAACTGTTAAAGCCTTAAGATATTTTAAACATTTGTTTATTTTTCTTTTAATAGCTGAAAAATTTGGGTGCCAACACAGTGGGCAATAATACTAGAAAACATGTAGTTACAAAGTATGTTAGTATTTTTGCTCTTCTTAATGTTAAGGTACTTCATTTCATGTTGGATGATTCGAAGTACCCTCTATGTAAGAAGTTTAACTCAAAATCTGGTAGTGTTTTCCAGTGAAATTTGGCAAAAATTGTTCCTTTGCAGAGATATATAATACACCCCCCACCCCACCCCCCCGAGAAAATCGGTTTGTTAATTATTAAAAACATGGAGGATATAGGGAGGGAATCGCATAAAGCTGCCAAGAATTTTGTTGCCTTTTTCCAATAGGCTGCTCTTTTTTTTAGGACTTCATTCTGTTATTTGATATTAGTATAATTTGTCTTTTGTGCTACAGAAAACATGTATTCTTACTATAGCCAAATAAGGCCATTTTATGTGTTGTCTACTTATTGCACATACACACAAAGTTTAATGTCCACAGCCATTTTATTTTCTGCTGCTTCTCTAGATATTCGCAAAGGATATGTCTGTAGATGAAAGATTATCAGCTCAAGACTAAGATTAATCTTTAATTAAAATCTTAACGCTTGAAATAAACAAATCCTACTTCCTAATGCTATACAGTCTTAGCATCAAAATATGAGATTTTTACATGTGTGTAATACACAACCTTCTTGAAACTAGTAATATCAGAATAAAAGTACATTTTGCAGAAACTGACATCTGTTTCAAAGTACAAACCTGGATATTACCTGATTCCTCCAAGACTACTTGAGAAGAGACATTGTAAACCTTATAAAAAAACCCAAGCATATCTAAGTTACTTCTAGCTTTCCAATAAAAACTCAAGTTGCTGCAATTACTAACGCATAAAGGCTGCAGAATGGACCAAAGTTTTGTATAATGTTGGCATACACAATTCAACTGAAAGTTTGCCTCATCCTGAAAGCAGATATTTAGGTAATGCTTTTTACAGTCTAACGCTGGGACGGTAAATTTTATGTGATAAAGTCTAAAGATAAAGGAGTTATAGAAGCTTTTTTGTCATTCTTATGAATTAGAGTTTAAATAAAAATAACTGGCAACTTTTGCTGTTCAATCTAGTAAAAATCTATTTTGGAATTCACATACTCTGAACGTCTTCATCATGTGTTTGTTTCATATTTATTGTATTCTCCTACCTTATGCAAGTACTTGCAAGAAGGCATCTTACAAATTTTGCGGAATGACCTTGCATGTAACACACTTCGATCTGCTACTAATACCACTAGTTGGCTGAAGGATTCCTAAAAATGCATTTGCTTTTGGGAAACGGATGTGTTCAGGAATAAGGGCACTCAAAACTCAGCACACAAAACTTTAATAACTGGTTTTGGGAACTAATATCCTAGAAAAACAGGTAATACACACACAGAGATTTGTATGACCGTTAACCAAACGGTGTTTAGACAGGGAAAAGGAAGTTCATTGACAAGGTGAGTAGCAGGTGATTAAATTTAAAGGAGAGTTGAAAGCGAGAGCGTCGTTCATAGGGCTAGATCAATCTTCAGTCTTCGCTGGGCAATTTGTGAACTACGTCTTACAAGGAGTTAGGAGAAGCCTCGCTCCCACGTCACATAACACAGAGGCAACTTCATCCTTATCACTCTTGCATTTTGGGATCCCTGATTTCTATTGCAGATGGATGGCTTCCAAATAGAAAGCATAATTCAGCCAATGTTCAGGAAACTAAGGCGGTTTTGGTTATACAACGGTGTTTAAAAGAGCCTGGCCCCTCGTGTGTCTTTTTCAAATTTAGTTCTTCAATGAGAATGTAATGCTGTTCTTTGTTTTTGTCATTAAAAGCTATTGAACTGAAGTAGATTCCAACATGTATTTAAACTGTTAGTTTATTGCATCTGTCAAAAATAAAACTGAATCAATTTTATAAAGAAACCATGTGATTGGACCATTCAGATATTCCAATGTGTAACCAATTACTTCCCCCCCCCCCCCCCCCCTTCTTTACCTTTATT
>NW_008795129.1:8427566-8444146 GCF_000699145.1 Aptenodytes forsteri
AACCCCCATCCCCCCCCCCCCCCCCCCCCCGCAACTTTGATTAGCATTTGCCTAGCGCATGGGATTCTGGACATGTAACAAAAGGTCTTGCTTTGCCCATAATTTTGACATTTGAAAAAAAAAAAGCTCAAGAATAATCATCTGACAGTTAATATGTTAATATATCCATCTTTTCCATCAATGATGGAAGACTACATTCTGTAATTTTACATTTAAAAGCAATCCACTTTTTAGATTAAGTTCCTTTGTAGTTCTGTTAATATATTGACTTTTACTGTCACTGTGCTTGTGCACATGCTGTTTTGTCATAGCAACATATAGTTATACTACCAGCAGCATTTGATTGATACATAAATTCAACATAATTTCTTTGATACTTACAGACATAAAAGATGCGTGTGGTTTTGCCACATCATCTTTTTTTTTAGAAGTGCTAACAATAGAACGAAAAATAATGAACATATTGCTCTAAACAGTAGGTTTATGAAAAGGAAATAAGTCCATTATTTGCCCAAACTATTCTGAAAGGTCATGAATAGTAATTCACATTGACTGGTAATACACGGCAATTCTAATGTAGCATTACACTAACAAATTAATTGAAAAGGAAAATAAAGTGAGAAAAATTGTTTAGCACTGTAATACCACCCATGTTTCAGCCTAGTAGGTACTTCAATGCTTTACTGAAATTTATAAAAGGTAAGTAAATAATAATCCACTGTTTTCTACAAAGTCAGGTTGGCTGATTAGGTGTTGAAAATGTGAGAGTATGGGAATACTTGTGGTTAGTCCTAATGGTTATTCAGAAATTAGTATATATGACCAGAACTTTCCATGAAAGTAGCCAGACAATCAGCCTGCAAAAAGGGTAATCACTACTTTGCTCTTTGCTCATGAAATGAAAAAAAGGACATGAACTTTGCAATATCTATTATAGCCTTCTTCCCCAAAAGGGGACATCATTAAATTTACTGTAAATTCTAAAAATACATATTTTACAATCAACGTATAAAGTTCTAGCACTAAATATTTAAAACAAAAAAAATTGCCGTGTTCCATTAAGTGTCACATCAGGGCATAAAGTTTCACAGCTAGTCCTGGACAACTCAATTCTGTGTAACCTTAAATACAACAGAACCTTAGTAAAGTGTTCTTTCTTTTATAATAAAAACAGAATAAACTTCAGCTTCTGTTTTATATGCCAGTTGAGATTCTTTGCAGTAATTCCTTCCACATCTGCTCTGCAGCTTTCAGGTTTATAAAAGCAGTGTCTCCCAATTTCCTTTCATCAAAATATCCATATGCTGTGTTTCATAGACATGTTGGTACACTTTAACACTGAGGCACTAATTACAACTTGGAATCTTATGCTAAGGCTAAGAAAATAAATACATGTGGTTATGAGGCATCTAATACTGAAAATACCGAACCACCTAGCCAAAAATTCCTCAAAGTGTGATAACATACCAATATAAGTACACCTGAAATTATCACAAAAGGTGTAAAAATAAGAGAGGCAAAGACAAAAAAAGTAAAGAATAAAACTAAACACAAGCACCATCAGATTCTAAACTAACGACCTAAGATCACGTGCAGAAATATTGCCACCCAGATTGACAGTAAAACTGTTGCTAAAGAACCAAATTGTTTGGGAAAGGGGCCGGTGTGGGAAGAGCTTGATAAACCATTTGTCCAAAACATAAATTTCTAGGATTTCTGAATGTACAATGTCGGTATCTCCTGGTTTCACGTTTGTAAGTTGCTAGTCTGTTGTAGATGTCATTGGCTTTCCAGTGAACAGTCCATCGATGGGAGCATTTGAGGGGACAGAGAGCATAAGATGGATGATCTCCAGATCGTGTTAATCTTCACTATATGCAGGATTGGGAGAGTTTTGCATTGTCCTGACCAATCTGTAGTGCTGTATTCCCTTTTTTGTGTGCTGTCACTGCACATCTAATACTCCCGTCCCCTCAAGGGTACAAGCATAGTAGCCACCCTCACTTCCACATCTGACAGATGACAGTCTAAGCACAACTGAGAAACAGAAGGTAGCCACTGTTCTTTACAGCAAATTGTATGTAAGCATGGTGTGATCTATATAAAAATTGGGGGGCCTAAAAATATCCATTAACCTCAAGAGAAAGAGAACTAGGCTGTAATTTTTAAAAGTGCAGTGTAATCCTTCATGCTTCTGTCTAGAAGTTCCTAATGCACTAAGAACATTTACATGGGAGATAGGAAATGCAAATAACGCTTTTTCAGTAGTTACCTGGAATATATTTGTGAGCATGCATATGAAAGAGGAAGTCTGTCTTCTCACAAAAATCGATCAGTAAAGACTGCAGAAAAACGCTTTTAATCCTTACATGAAGCTCTAAATATGCAATGAAAGGAGACAAAAGGCAAATTAGAAAAAACATGCTACAAAATATCTATGGACCACAAACCACAAAACTTGAAAAGACAAGAGCGTCCTCTAGAAAATTTAAAAAAGCTGAATCAAATTAGCAAGTATATTCCTTTCGAGGAAAACTATATAAGCTTGTTGATCAAAACACTGACATCTAGAGTGCTACAGGCTAACTGATATAAAGGAGCATCCATTACCTCAAAACCAAGGTTTCCAGGTTTCAATAAAGGGATACTAAAGAAGCACAATTGTGGGTTTAACACTAGGTTTTTTATTTTCTTCCACGCTAACCCTGGGATACAAGTTGTAATCTGCAGCAAGCAACACACGGTCAAGGGTATTCTTACATAATAAGCAGAGAACAAACTGCTCCTTTTCCTCCTTAAATCTGTGCCCAATCACACAGGCAGGGTTCATCGGGACAGTTTTGCTACAGACTACTTGCCAGTGAGAGAACAAAGATTTTCCCCCACACACTTTTCCTTTCCCTCGTCTTCCCCCCCTCCCCCTTCCAAGTGAACATGAGATACAGGAGGCTGTTCTCTACCATAAATCATCTTGACCCAGCTTTAGACATTTACATGAAAATTTACAAGTTCTGCTGATGCAGGAAACATGGTTAATCTGTAAATTTTACAGTTTGCATAGCTTAAAAAAAAAAAATTCATACCTTCCTTCCTTCCCTGAAAATACAACATAGCCTAACTGTGCTGATAACACCATAAATTGAAATTAGCCACCTTTATTACAGATTAAGAACAAATGAATTGCAAGGTAAATACAGCTGTGTGGTTCCAGCAAGTAAAGCAGAATAGTGAGAACACAAGCAAACCAGGCTTCTGGGGTAGAAAAGGCTGCCTTGCTATTTGCAGTCCTCCCGCGGGAGATTTCAGATTGTAGTATTTCTTTATCATTCTCCATTTCTAATAAGGAACAAAAAGTTTTGCCATATGGCAAGAGTAAAGAATGTCGGCTAAGTGTTTTCGTATGGACTTCCTACATATGTTACTACAAATAGTAGAACATAGGGCCTTATTCATATTATATAAAGATGGTGTTTAATGAAGAAATTGAACACACATCTCTTACAAGGCATTGGTTGGCATGAAATATTTCTGGTAAAGTGAAAAAACGATACAATCAGGATTACTTTTTAAAAGCATACAGCTTTTTCCTTCACTTCCTGATCAAAACTCAATAGTGACTGAACAGTTTTTATGGTAATATAAAGGAATATTTAAGAAATAAATTACAAATGGGAAAGTAGAAAGTAAATATTAATATCTGATTCACAATGCACTTTATATGAAATAAAATGGATTTGCCACATAGCCTTTCCAAGTAATATTAAAAAAAATTTTCTCTTTTAACATTGCTTAGCTTCCCAAAAACTGTCCAGTACCTCCTATTAAATAGACCAACACCTACCAGTGCCAGCTAACACCAGCAAAAAATCCTCCAGCCAACCTTCCAATGGAAAACAAGTTGTTAAGTGTTTTTTCTAGCTCACTGTAGTAGTTAAATGTATCACCTCCTCCCTTTCTAACGTTTCCCTCCCTTAAATTAAGTTGAAGTTGGAACAACCATTCCCAACTCTACAGGTTTCAAGCGTGGTGCATCTGTGCTCAAAAGCTTGCACAACTTTCCCACTTAATCTGCTGGTCTGACTGAGGAGGCTCTTCCAGCACAGCTGGTCCTGTCCATACCCCTATGCTGTGGTGACCAGAGCAACACAGTTACTGGGAAACCCTGGCATTGGATATATTTGGCAGTAGGGCCCTGGGGATGAGGTGCTAGAAGATGTATAGGGCCTCACTGCCTCAGCACCTGCACCAAGAACCTGCTCAAGAACTATGCAGGGGTCTCACCCCAGCCCCAAAATAAAAGTCAGAGTGGAACAGAAAATATTTTCGTAAATCCCCCAGTCAAACAGGAGAAAAACAGGGGGCAATAGTTACAACATGCTGATCAACTGCTCACACAGCATATCTGCTCTATTTCTGTGCAAAATTAGAACCATCAGCCTAAATTCATCCTAACTCATCACAAATTACCCCAAAGAATTTAATAGCAAGAATGTACTTGTCATCCCCCCCCTTTTTTTTTTTTCATTAAAAGAATGCTGACTTATGATAGATACACAGAGCGTATCATATCCAGCAACATCATTACTGTTGAGATGTCTAATTTCATTACAACATCCCCTCCCAATTCACTGACGTTCACATGAGGGTGGCAGGCCCACTCTCCCCTTGCTTTCCCAGCTGAGTGCTCTGGGGCAAGACAGAGCTTACAGAATTTCAGAGAGCACACTGCTAAAGTCCCCCTGTACCCTCTAGAATGGTTTGCTCTGAGAGGGGGTGCAGGATGCAGTTTAAAACATCAGAGAAGAGTTAAAGAGATTATTCAGGGGTTTGCTGAGCAGCATTCTATGTAGTCATTTAAGTGCTTCGATAGCATTTGGACTCTATTTAGATATTTACATTGTGTACATCACACTGTATCGAAACTTTTATTGTCTAAACCTGTGGATTTGGATTTTTAACAGGGTTTAGTTTAATCTGACACATTAAGGAATAAATTAAGAAAGCTAGCCCCACCTACTGACAGAACAGTCACAGTACAGAGTAAAAACTGAACTTCATACTCGCTGACCAGAAAACATGGGTTTTCTTTCCACCTCTTTCACACAAACCCCAGAATCACTTTATACCAGCAGGGCAAGAACTCGAATCTCTCATTTTCCCTTTGCTCAATACGTAAGCTCAGATGACAAAGTAGTTTCTCATTATCCTGTCCAGAATTTACTGCTCCTTGACAGGATAATGTAGGAACTTCATTCAGTAGTGTCAGAAAATAAAGTTCAATATAAGGCTAATTGAACAATCAAAAGAATCAGCCGAAACCTATTTGAATGGTTCACCTGCATATCGTACCTCATGTATTGCTTCCTGTGCTCATGATTGTAAAAACACTTTATCAAGTCAGTAATGAGCAGTGTGAGTTATCCCCTAAGTATTTTGCAACTTCAGCGAAGTCTGTTTTCCAAGTAATAACAGGAATGCTTTTTCCTTTGAAATCCTTTGATCCCTTTTTCCCTTTGCTTTTTTTTTTTGAGTGGGTAGACATAATTCTAGAATTTTGTTTCAAGAGTCTTAGTATTTAGTAATAGCCCTCATCTCTTCGTGTGCTATGTCACTATCCATTTGTAAATAAGGAAGATTTTAATGTTGTCTATCCAAAAAGCTCTTTTTCCCCTTCCCTTAGAGCTTAAATTTCTGTATATTATATATTTGTAGTTGTTCCAGAGAACCTACAGAACTGCCAAGAGAAAGTTGCAAAGTTTCTCCACAAAATTCTTTCACAATTACTTTTCTCCTGCCTATGCCTGGCACAGTAAGCTCTCTTGGAAGTACTTTGCTTTTCCTTTACTTTAGAGCCTGAGAAACAGATGGTGTCAAGTCATCCTACAGTAAGTTAGTTTTTTGAGCATATAAGGTGAAGAAGAGGGTGCTGGATAGACAGGCTAACGCTGCTAGTAATTCCCCTCTATGTAACTCATCTTCCCTCATGTATTTTCCCTCTGCAATGCTAAGTCAAGTCACACCCAGAAATAAAGATTCATTACATGCACAAAGCTCTCAAGTAGGCTAATACCCTTGTCCAGTTCTATCACCTCCTGCTCTTACAAATCCAGACAGCGCTGCAGGAGGAAGTACTGTTATACGGATAATAAAAAAATTACTACAATCTTTTTGTAATATTTAGCAATGGTGGTGATTTTGCAAATGAGATAATCAGTTATTTTCTTCTGCTTTTTCCTCTTTGGTGAAAAGTTAATTTAATTATTGAAACACTAGATAATGGGAAGCACTGGGGTGAATTAAGTATCACCTCGCGACAGAAGGGACAAGACCTGAATTCAAATCATGATGTATAGAAATAAAACAAAAAACAAACAAAAAACCCACAAAAACAAATTGCCACTTGGACACAGGAAAATTTAACATTACTGACCTGTCAATGCCACAGTGTTTCCAGTTAAGAAATTGCTGTATGGAAGCTGATGGAGCTTCTTTTCATCTCTAGCTTGTTGCAAGGCATAAAAAGTGACGCAGCATGCTAATCGTAGCAGAATTTGAGGCATATGTTCATATTTAATAGGGACTGTTTGGTTAACAGCTCTTTCATAAAGCTTTTACAATCACTATGTTCAAATATGTTCTACTAATCAATGCAAAACCAGAGATTAATTCTTCAGGTTCATTTTATTAGCAATGATGAATATAAATCTCTTATGAAAATATTCTTAACATTTCAATATATAAGAATTGTCTATAAAAATATACTACTACATAACAAAGCCAGTAACTTCTACAAAACATATCATTTAACATATATTTAACAATATATAGGACACAGTAAAAATCCTTTAATTAACGCTGAGGGTATTTTTATCCCCTTTTTGTCAAACAGTAACTCACATAACATAGGAAATTACTCATTCTGATATACAGAAGTGTTATCACCATAGAAGTCTATGTATGTTCCACCCTGAAGTTACCTGCATCTGCAGGAACGTAAAGCCACAACTTTTCTTTGGATGGACGGGCAGTTATGACCACAAAAACATTCTGCTGGTAACTGCAACGTCCTGCTGAAGTCAGCGTTGCGCGTCTGCTGTCAGCATTGCCAACCCTGAATCCACGCAGGGACAGAGATCATGCTTCCACTACCCTTGCGAGACTGATGCCACAGATGAGCCTACCATGGTTAGAACTGGAAAACAGACTCTTCCTGGTTAACTACTGCTAGTTAGCAAGGAAATAACTTTTAAGAGGCTGCCTCTCTAGAAATAAACTTTCTTCCAACAGACTGCTCTTGAACAAACGCTCAAGGAAGAGAAAATACTGCAGGGGGGAAGTGTTTATACTAAATGATGATCAAGGGTAGTACTATCCATCTTCTCATTATCAATTACAGGAAGAGCCATCTTAGAACAGTTTTTTGGAATTGGGAAAGAGCCTAGTTTCAGGTTTCAGAAGAAAAATGACACATTTGAACTAGTTATTTCACCAATGCTGTTAAGCTGAGGTTACTTCATGCCTGGTGTTAGACAAATGCAGGAAATTCATTTTAATTATATAGACTGCCCTGGTCTACACAATGAGATTGTCAAATTCTTAGTGTAGATGTATTTAGGGCACTTTTAGAGCATACTTTGACAACCAACTTAACCTGAAAGAAATTGGCTGCTGCACAGTGACAATACATAGCTTTTTCAGCCGTCAGCTTTATATCAGAGAGTCGGGTACATAAGGCTTTAAGGCTATAAAGTCCCACTGAAAACAACAGATGATTACAGTATTTTGCATAGTAAAGAACGTAAGAAACATGCTTGTGAGGCATCAGTAACAACTAAATCTTTTTTGTGTTTATGTGCAAAACAACCAATAATTAATTATTACTCTTTCTATTCAGGATCCACTGAAATCAGTACATTGAATTAATATGTTAAAATTCAAGAGAAACAACTTCATAGCATAGCAATTGCAATGCAACAATATTCCATCATATTACAAAGGAAGGACTTCCTGTTAGAAAAGTTTATTTATGAAACTTAAAAATACCGTAAAGATCACAAGAGGACACTACAGGCAATGAACATTAATAATATATTTCTGACCCAAAGCTTAGAAAAATAACATTTGACCCTGAGAAACTTGCTGTATTAAAGCTTAAAAAAAAGAAAAAAAGTATTAAAACTTAAAAAAAAGAAAAAAACTTTCAAAAGTAAAAATCTATCCCAGGAAAGGGAGGAAAAAAAAAAGAAAACAGAAAAAAGTCAGACTCTGAAAGAATCAAGGCTCAGCGAGTTTAATTTCAGATTCTCAAACTGCTAAGCTCTGGAAGAAAGAAAAGTTTGACCATCTTAACAGGAATTGTAAGAACTATTTTCAATTTAAAAAAACCCAAAACATTTTAGGGTTTGCATATTTTTGTATAATTTCATTCTCTTCAAGGCTTCCGGCTAAAATTTAGGTTTTCAACCTACATTTGAGAGAAAGAAAAATTAAAAACTTGAGGTGGTTGAAAAAACTTAAAGCTTAAATGCCTTCCATTCCCAAAATCATCTGGAAAAGCTAGTTATAGAAGCTAGCTTGTCATGCTTTATGACTAGAGAAACCCTAATCAAGTCCTTCATTCTTACACCAGTGAAACAATTCTCTAAAAGATGGATCAAAATCAAAATGATGTTCCAAAAAATACAATGTTCTCCAACATAGGATCTTGTTTAGATTATTATTTTAACAATTTAAATATTTAGGAAGGTTTAGGAACAGCAAAAGGAAATAAGTAGATGGAGCCATAAGGAAACCCCATAGGTTTGGACAAAAAAAAAAAAAAAAAAAAATCTGGGATTTTTGGCACTACAGGTATGGAAATATATCGAAAGAGTTTCTGCAAGAACTTGAGAGAAAAATTACCAATTGCTCTATGAAGTTGTTGATTTCAGGTCAGCTTATTTTCTACACTTACTTATGTGTTAAGGGCAAGAAAACAGTCCTTTCTTCAGTAGACTGTTCTTCTCTACTAAGTGTAAACAAGACTCATTGAAATCATACGACCTAAAGATTTGTCGATGTAAGCTTCCACATTATTTTTCTTCTGTACTGACAAAGCAGCATTCATACACTGTAATTTAAACTTATCTGATTCCCCTTCCAAATGTTTTCACACTGTCATCAAGTTCAGGCTACTCTGGTTTTGCCCTCTCCAACAACCTTACTAAAAAGTTATGTAGCTGGATCGGCTCCCAGGGCCAGCTCACCACATAACCACATAATCACGAGCACTGAGCCAACGGGAGGGAGCAGGACTAGCTGACAACCCAAGTTTACATCAACATGAACTGCTTTGGAACCACACCTTTGTAAGCGTCAATTCAAACACATGCATATTAAACATGAAGTGAAGCAGTAAAAAATGCAGTCTATTTTCCTTCCCTCCCCTGAAAGCTGTTGCTCACTGGTAGTGATGGCTGAGCAGCAGAAGAAACAATCCCAGTTTACCATTTCAAGTATTAAGCAAAATGGGTGCCGAACTGGAATTTTATTATTACATCAGGCTTTAAAGAGATGTAAAAGCAGTTTCATACTACTCCTGACCTTGTCAGCAGTAGCTGAACTTCAGCCTTCAGGAGAAGCAGAGAATGGACAGCTATGAGCAGGAACTGATTCTATCACTCAGGTGGAATCTCCTCATGTCCATAAACATATATAGATTCAGGGTGCTGGTTTACGTACAGAATCACGCACAAAGATGGCTCCTCACATCCAGACGCATCCCAAAGTACTATGCACATTCCAGTCTTTTGGGACTCAAGTCCCTAGATCTGCCCTGCCAGGATGCAATGCTTATTGGCAAAAGAAAAGATATGTGACTAGACATCTGTAAATCAAAGTAAGAAAACATCTGCCACCTTTAGTGGTGTTTTTTTTGGGAAAAAAAACCCAAACGTATCAAGTCTACGCTTTAGTGGTGGTTTTTTTGGAAAAAAAACCCAAACGTATCAAGTCTACAGAACACAGCATTCTCCTTTAGAAAAACACTGGAGTCAGTAAATAATTGAAGACCACCTCATGATACAAAGGACCAAATAAAGATCTAAGTTAAAATTTTCTTTAAGCACTACTGAGACAAGACCCAAAAGTATGTAAGACTAACATATATTAACTAAACATATATTCCTCCTCAAACGTGAAGGACACTAAAATCAATAACACAAGCCTTTTTTCTTAGTATTTGTTGCTATCAAGATAAAGCCCATAAAAGTGAGATGATGTGTAAGAGAAGTGACTAAGTGCAGGTTTAAAAGGGCCAGCTGGAGAAATGGGGCTGAAGCTGCCCACTAGCACTGCCTGATGACATGGAGGCTTCCACACTACATGAGATGTGTACGCATAGCTCCACCCTCCCACCAAGCTCTCCTCAAACCTGTTCTGTAGAATCTCTGCTATGACATTGGCCAACCTGCATTTTCTGTGAAACTGCAATTACTCTGCACTCTTGTAAGTTCTCAGGAAATAGGCAGATGCTTTACTGTAAATCCTCCTAACTTTTCGAAGGCCAAGACGACTTAAACTTGGTCTCATAAAGAACTTTTGTACAAAAGAATCTAAACAAAAGGGTCATCAGCAGCATTTAAAATAACCTATATTAAATACCTAAAGAATATAATCTTTTGCATAGAATAAAGAAAAGTGCAGCTACAGCATAACATTCCATACCACGAGAAATGGCTAATTTGTAAGTGGTATACAATTAACTGTTGTCTCTCATCACCGAGACTGCAGCAACTAAAGACACGCTTATTGGGAAAATAACATTAAAAAAAGGGATTAGGTTTTTTTCATTATGTCTGTAAAGCAAGTGCAAACATTTAAAGTTCTTTTTAAAAGAAAGCAAAGCTGATAGATAATTTTCACAAGTTAATTTTCTCTTGGTATTACTTGGAAAGATGAAATAGCCTTTGTTCTTTTGGAATCCAAATTAAAAATAAATCCCCATTTGGCATATGTTTTGTGCAAAAAAAAATTATAAAGCTTGTAAATGTGCAAGCTTTATCTGTTCTATAAAAGTTGGATGTTTATAGGATTATAACTCTTCATTCCCTTCTAACTTTTGTACTGCAACCCCTTTGGTAATCAAGCACAGAATAGTATTAAATAAGCCTGGGAGACTGATTTCCACTGCTCAGAAGTATCGAGAAAGGGTCTAAGAAGTAGAGAATCAGGAATTTTAGGAAAATAAATGCCAAAAAACTATTGTCCACTTTTGATAGGAAGCAAGCAACTTTTAAGTATCTTTCTATTTCTCATATATGCATGCCCAAGTATGAGAAAGCATATACCTAATCAGTTGTTAAAACATCTTCAATTTTGGTTGTTTTTTTTTTAAAAATCCACATATTTTATTGGATATAACTTGGTACTACAATTTGGTAAATGAGAGATTTAAAATAAATAAAAATAAATATTGTATACATATTTCAAGATTTCATGTTTCTGTAATGAATTAGTGTCTGTATTGTTAGATTTCATTTTGTTTAGCTTTTTTCAAGCTTTGTCGCCACTTACGCATGGCAGTTCCAGAACTACTAGCTACTACACAAAGGGCACCACCCACAGTCCACCAAGTTGGTAGATGATTGAGAAAAAGAATTTGTAAAATAAAAGCAAACACCACATCCATTGTTTTCATTATGGCTACAGGTCCAGCTTTCTCTATCTGTAATGCTTTTGTGAGAAATATCTGACCCCCTAACCCTAACAAGCCTATTAATATTAGAAGAACCCTATCTTTACCACAATATGGTAAACGCCACTCATTCATAACAAACAATGCTATAATACATCCAATTAAACCAATGACTGCATAATACCAAATTGACAAAAAATAATGCACAGATTTTCCCATCTTCCTTAGTATAACAAAAGTCGAAGCTGCAGATACAGTGCTTGTAACTGCTGCTATAGTTCCTTTAAGGTGATCTGTGTAACTTCCTTCAATCCCCGTAACGTTTGACCCAAACAGAAATGGTGGTCTGGCAATAAGAACCACTCCAGTGATTGCGAAGAGGGTAAACAGAAGATCCCAAACACTGTATTTCTCTTTGAGAAAGATCCATGCCAGCAACGATGTAAAAACAGGACTGCTAAAAGTTATAACAGTGGCATCAGCTAGTGGCATGACTTGGAAAGCATAGTAGAGAAGAATCATTGCGCTAGAGCCAAGGAATCCTCGGAAGAAAAGAAAAATTCTTTTACCTTTTGGTCCCAAAAACCCTGTTCTGAAAAACAGAAATGTCACATTAATGTCACTGGCTTGCTTATTTCATGACCAACATCCAATCACATTTAAATGTACACACCCTTCTAGACTGTACACACCTTTCTAGATGAGGGACTTAGTCTCAAATATCAAAATATTTTTAACTGTCTGATCACAGACCTATTTATTCCCATCACCACCCCCAATCGCATTCAGAGTCCAGAACCTGTTCTTCTAGCTATTAATTTTTTTTCTTGCAAAATAACCCAAGCGTTTCTACAAATTAGCTTCTATTTTTTAAGAACACCACTTCATGGAAGATCAATACATTTGATATAATCCCTGTAGAAACCTCTACAATTCAGGGAGTCAAAGATTTTCAGTTTTCTGAATTGTATTAAGAAACTACCAACTAATCCAAAACAATGCAGTTATGCAATTGAAGTCTGAATTAAAATAATATTGCAATCTGATTTAAGTGAGTGATAATTCCAGATCCATTTTTAAGAAATAACTTTACATTTAAACATTTGCTACACTTACTTGTAGTATATTAAACCAGGAAGAACGAATGCCATTTGGAAAACACATCGAAACGCACTCACTTCCACTGAATGTACATCTTCTATTTTTTTAAGAAATAAAGAGGCCACTGAGAAAAGGAAGGCAGACAGTACGGTATAAAACAGACCAAGTCCTGGACAGGCGGCTTTCTTCTTTGTTCCTGCAACAGATAAACTCCAGTTAATAATGATCTATTAGAAGATTTTGCAGGTCAGGTGGCTCTGCATACTGCAGTGCTCCATACATTTGTAGCTATTCTTGTGGTAGAGGACAGGGGAAGCAAAAGAAACAAACGCAAATACTACGTGTATTACCAGACCTACCTTAAAAATATGTTTCACTGACCATCACGGCTCTCCTTTTTTTCTTAAAACAGGAGACGAGATGAACTCTAACACTTGGGATACAAAACCATTCCTACACTTCTCACAGCTCTACATGAGTTAGTAGGCTTTACTTCTTGGAGGCATCAGACTAGTTTGGGCGATTTACTGTAGGACTGGTTGTATGATTCTGACCACTGCCCAAGGACCAATAAATACAACTGACTGCAAAATGGTCCATGGTCAGATTCTGAAACACTGAAACTTATTACCTGGGAATCATCTGATTATTAAGTAAGTTAATTAAGGTTCCTAAGCAACAATTTAAATTTCCTTTCTCACAAACACACACATAAAAGTTGCGTACAGAACCTCACTTCTGTTATACCTCATGTTTATTGTGCAGCTAAATCACTCTACACTTGACCAAGACCTACCGAAGTTTTATATAACATTTTCATCTTGCTGTAAGAATCCAAATATTTCCTTCAAATAAACATCAAATATACATTTTTAAGCAGAAGAAATTTAAGCGTTTAATTTTAAAACATCATAGGCCTGTTTAAAGTACTGATACCTATCACAGTTCCATGAAGACCTTAGTTTCACCTTAGTTTATGCTTATTTATCAGATTTTCTCTTCCTGAAGTAGTTTTCCAAGTCTAATGGTTTCTATTCAAGCTTCCTCATTGCCTTAGGCCCTCTTCAGTGACATACTCTTCCTCGTTCCACTCATCTTCTCCCCCCTCAACTATGAAAAAAAAAAAGGAAAGCAAACAGAGAGGGTGAACTGCTGCTGACCTCAACACCGTCTCCAAAGAAACCAGCCTTTTTTGTTATTGAATTTCTGCGTAAGAGGAACAGTCTTTCCACTGAACCTAGAGGTGAACACCATAGAAAAGAGAACCCATCTAAAAACTAGAGTGGGATGTTACCTCACTATCTCTTTTCTTTCTCTCTGCATAAAACATTGGGAGTTACCCTTTCTTCTACAACACCCTCTAAAGATAAGAGCGAGAACTCCATGTCCCTCAGGCAGTGTTTTGATAAAAGGGTGCCTGATCTCACATTAGTGTGGGAGCCTGTGAGCTTTATGGATCCTCTAAAACATAATCAGCAGGGCACTGCTATGAGTTGCTTAGCAACTAAATATGATTTTGAGCATTTTTTTGTTTTGTTTTGGGTGTGTGGTTTGTTTTTTTTTTTAAATCAACAAAACTTGTCACAACCCATTTTGATCCTCCTTGAGATTAGCACTCAAGGCTGAGAAACTGCTTCTTAGTACCTAAGAGCTGAGGCTGTGGGCTGATACAGTGTATATAGCATTGGTTCTGGTTTTAACAGTTCTAGAGACCCAGGCTTTACAACTGCAACCAGAATTTAAAATAGGCAGAAGGCCTGCTTTTCAAGGAATCCAGCCACACTACAGCTGAAAATGAGTGACAGTTTCTACCAGAAATATTTCTGTTTAGCAACAGCCACTTACATAAAAGTGACTATAAAAACTACCACCAACCAACACTGGACCGGGACATCTACCAACTATGAAAGAGCGGATTTGAAAAATGTTCTTGAATTATATAATGTCCTAATCCACACAGTCATGCAACAAAACTGCAAAATCAACAACATCTCTAATATTAAAGCAAGAGGAATCAGACTGGCCTATAACTGAAACGGGAAATCCAAACTCAGGCTGGCTTATGGATGAACACAGCACAAACAGAACTATTAACTTTTATTTCAGGCATGATAGCTTGTCTGGTTACTACAGAACGAAGCCAATCTAAATAATAGAAGTGTTGAAATGGAAAACCAATCAAATTAAAGCAAAGTAAGCTGAAAGGATCTTATACCCAGAACTAAGCTTTGGATTTGAAGGAACAAAGAAAAACCAGAAGGATTTTTGTAAGCTGCCCAATATACCAAGCCTATCAGAAACAGTATCTTGTAATACTAGAATTTAAACCATCAACATCTCATATTGCCAAAGCATGTACTCAGTGCAATGAGAAAGTGTTTTATTTCCTTTTAAAAATAAAATGGTACGAGTTCTTCCACCAAAAACAAGAATTGCAGTTCTGAAGAGTACTTATTTCAAAATATGTTCCAAGGAGAAGTTAGGTTAAGATAACATTCCCACCCCACAAAATATTAAGCCTCCAAACACTAGCCCAATGCCATCAAAATATTCAAGCACTCATGCTTTTTTTAAAAAGTATAGCAGTCTGAAAATAAAAAAGTTTCAAGTAGTACCCAAGTCCTCTTTTCTGAGGACAGATTTGAGATTTGGTTTTCCAATTTTATTCCCTGGCCATCTCCACAAGTAAGGCTTTCAAACAATCTTCCACTCCTGTTTTAAGTCCTAGTCAAATGCCTCCCACTGCACACCATTTTTGTTTGCGTTTTAATGCCATGCTTTCCTGCAAACAGTTTTTATACTTGCAAAATGCATACAGTGAAGAAAATTACACTTCTCACATACATGCATCTTGAGAATAGTAGCAGAGGCAGAAGAGTACTGGCTATGGGGAACGTGGTCACTGAGAAGATGATTCTCCCAGACCTTTGGGAAAGCCAGAAGAGCGTGATCTGTTCTTCACACCCTAAGAAGCAGAACAGCTCTCTCACAGACTTCAGCAAAGCGCCAGGAGCACAACAGCCTGCATATGAACTAACCATGGCCATGCAGACAAGATCTAGGCATGATTCATAAAGTTCAGCCATTGACTCAATTAACGTTTTGCTAGACAGACTACCAAAAAAAAAAAAAGTCTTTTTTGGTGAATAACTGCAAGTTTCTCAGGATTTCAAATACTGTTTTTTCCCAAGCTTTGCCTCAGAAGTGATACTAATGTGAATTTCACTGGTGAAGTATGCTCTCTCTTTTGGCCTCTCCACAGCTCACTAGCTAACAAAGATTGCCATTTTATCCATTTTCTGCTGGAAAGTCAATTATAGTCCATATTTAATGAGAAACACATTATCAGGTAAGTTATTTAAAAATTACACATGCTAAAGTACTTAAAATAATTTTTGAAGTTGTTATTTGAAGATGGCATTTATGTTTTAAAAAGAAGCCACATTAAACTTACAAAAACACGTTGTGTATTTCACAGTAAGTTTGTGGCTTTAACAATTCAAAGTGACCAAGAAGTGAAGCATGGATTAAAACAAAATAAAGACTACGCTCACACTAAAGCAAGAATTACCAAGGAAGTCACAGTTGCAAGTATATGGACTTGTTGAACAGCACCGATGCCCCTTCTCAACGTATTTACAGTGCCAGAAGTTCACACTGCTAGAAGGCACATCGATTTACCCAATCCTGTCAAGTCTTACTTTAAAACTTCGACAGCAGGAAGTACTGTTTTCCCGAGGGATAATCGCTACCGAAGCGCTCACAGCCCTACGCGTGGAAGGCACCGAGCAGCAGCCCGCCTCTG
>NW_008795129.1:8445445-8458894 GCF_000699145.1 Aptenodytes forsteri
CTGCTGCTGAACTTTCTGAGGCGGTGCGCTTGCAGGGAAATAAAACTGGAAAGGGATGACGCAAAGTTATTTTAGGGGCGTTGTTGCGTCATCTGAGCGCCTGAGATAAAAGTATATAGCTGTTACTGTACGTGGGACTGGTACCTCACGGTATCGGCTCATCAGCCTGCTCATAGGCAGCATCTGCACGGAGATAATTGAGCTCTTATTACAGCTTCTCCATATTCTGTGTGTCACAGTTTGAAATCTTACTGGTCCAATCTCCTCACCGATTTAAATAGCTCGGCTTTCCTTCATGGGCCCATTAACGTTTAATTGCCATGTCAGTGAGCAGTGGCAGCAGCGGCAGCAGCAGCATCTCTGGAAGAGCTGCTGCCTGCACCAACCGCATTCATAGAGGTCAAAATGGAGCTGGGAACCTGGTGGGCGTTTTAGTCATTCTGTGTGCATATGAAAAGCCTTACAGGATTGTTAGTAGGGTACAAAAATCGCTTAACCACCTTCTCGTGGTATGTTTTCCTTAAAAAAACAATGCCGCCTATGTCTTTGGGCAGGGGAATCGGAAAGGGGAGCTGGTGCTAAGAAACACAGAGTAGCCCCTTTTCCTTACACATCAAAGAGTGTGGAGAGAAAGCAGCAGAATAAATTTCAAATGCTAAAATTCTTCCCTTTTGAGCAAGTTGAGCTGTTATCAATAATTAAAATAGGAATTTCTATTCAAAGAAGAGATTTATGCTCACACCGATCTTTTAGCTGCAGAAATTAATCTGTTTATTTCTTTATTCTTAACAAGGGGAAATGTAATCTATAGCTTTAGTGAAATGAGTACTAAATGGTAAATACGAGCTAATTCACAGAAACCGTTTAAAGCTTTCCCTCAAGCCAGCTCATAAAAGCTATTTCAAGCTTTCCTTGTCTCTGATTTAGCACACTTTATAGTCCATGCTAACCCACCAGAGGCCATAAGTATTTCATTAACTCGGAGCTAGCATTTGATTAATATGACCAGAATTATTTCACAAATTATTCTTAACTAAAAATTAGCTGTGTTATATCAATTATTAAAAAAGAGAAATCAATTTAAAAGTTTGTGTTGAAATCAGGATTAATTCTTTCTAAAGATTTACATTATCTGAACTCCTCTTGCTATAAAACAAGAAAATAAGTAAATATCATCTGCTGCACTAGATATAAACTACTTTTCTTAAAGCTCCTATCAGCATAGTCCTCTACAATGTCTATATTGAAAGCTTTACTAAATCTTTCCTCTGTGGAGATGCAATGGCAGCTGCATGTCTCACAAAGGGGAGAATCAGGCCAGCAAAATTTCCCAGACACCCTTAATTAAGAAGTTACTTGTGTTGGTTTTGGCTGGGATAGAGTTAATTTTCTTCACAGTAGCTGGTATGGGGCTGTGTTTTGGATTTGTGCTGGAAACACTGTTGATAACACGGGGATGTTTCAGTTACTGCTGAGCAGTCCTGACACAGAGTCAAGGCCTTTTCTGCCTCTCACCCCACCCCACCAGCGAGTGGGCTGGGGGTGCACAAGAAGTTGGGAGGGGGCACAGCCGGGACAGCTGACCCCAACTGACCCAAGGGATATCCCACACCATATGACGTCATGCTCAGCATATAAAGCTGGGGGAAGAAGAAGGAAGCAGGGGACGTTCAGAGTTATGGTGTTTGTCTTCCCAAGTAACCGTTACGTGTGATGGAGCCCTGCCTTCCTGGAGATGGCTGAACACCTGCCTGCCGATGGGAAGGAGTGAATGAATTCCTTGTTTTGCTTTGCTTGCGTGCGCGGCTTTTGCTTTACCTATTAAACTGTCTTTATCTCAACCCACAGGTTTTCTCACTTTTACCCTTCTGATTCTCTCCCCCATTCCACCAGGGGGGAGTGAGCGAGTGGCTGTGTGGGGCTTAGTTGCTGGCTGGGGTTAAACCATGACAGTCCTTTTGCCTGATGCACTTCCCTATCCCTCAGAGTTTGATTTAATTTAGAGAGGGAGGTGCAAATAAACCTGGCAGCCCACTGCTTTCCCAAGAAACATACACTTTTCTCTACTCCAGGGCAGCTTTTACAGGTCACTGTTCCATGAATCGCCAAGACAAAGTTAGAGCTGTCCTTTCCCAGAGAAGTTCTGGTGAAAGACAGCAGTGGAAATTCAGCCTCTCACCAGCCATCCTGGGGTGGCAATCCCACAGGTCTCTAGGAGGAAGACCCGGCACGTCCCCTGGCCAGCGAGCATGAAGCAGGCGTGCAGAGTGCACGCACCCACAAAAAGGTCATCTTCACAGTCACTAGGTGAGTTACCTCTGAGGCCAGCAACAGCAGAAGCAGCTGGCTAGCTTGAGTCTTCAGTGAAGAAAACCAGAGCCTAAACATTTAATCCGTAGTACAGACGCAGAACAAAATTTAGTGAGTTCTTACGATTTCTGGCTATTTGTTTATATACTTTGTTAAAATATGCAGATTATGTATTTATTTTATAATACTGCCACTATGAAACCCAAAGTAAAATTTTTAAGTGCCACAATACCAAATACTGTGCTGTAGAGTTTCAAAGAGACTCTGCAACAACCCCGTCTGCGCCCCCCCATGTCTGGCTTTGAAAGGGAACATCTAAGGGCAGTGTTTGTTTATGCCAAGATACATAAAGTGTTCTGTTTGCTCCTGATAGAACTGCCAGGCTTGTCTCAGCTTGAGAGCTTCCAAGTTCTGCTTGTAAAATACAACCCTCTTCTCTGAGTAAGGAGAGCACTTCCAAAATGACAGAGCAGTTGCAGCTGCCCAAACTAACCAGTAGGCAAATGTAATTTAGTCACGCTGCCCTAGATTGGAAAATTAAGGAGCTGCATGAATGTGATAGGTCAATGTTTTATGCAGCCCTTTCAAGTATAGATTAAGCCTTGTCTGCCTAATACTGTGCTCAGAACTAGCTGTTCCTTTCTCCAGCACATCGCCAGCTTGCAACCAACAGTAGAGCAGTAAGGACCTCCTATAGTATCTTCCCTGAGTGCAAAGTGCATAAGAAAAAGCTTTAGTGAACTTGGGCAATTTGACCATTGAAAATTAAACTGCAGCACCAGCTAGAATGGCATTTATCTGGTTTCCATAATATCATAAGCGCAGAGAGGGAGCCACCTTCTCCTGTGTAGTCACCACTCTGCACACACAGAGTTTTCTTGGGTTACTCTTTTCAAAGGAGGAGTATTCTCATCCTCATCCAGAATTTAGACAGTTTTTGTCATTACAAATGCCAGGAACAAGCCAGTGCTTCATTGCAAGTTGAGATACAGACCTGACAGGTACTTAGTAAAGTACTGTAATGAGTCACTGGTCTGGGTCTGTGTGCCTGGTGAGGGATCTTTTGGTGTTTGGTTTCCATCTCCCTGCCTGCAGGTGCTGTCTCCGACTCCTCAGAGTGGCTTTTCAGAAACTCTAACAGAAACAGGCACAAATGACAAAACGGTTGTCTGAGTTTTGAGAGAACCGTGGGAGTTTTCTATGAGATTATAAGAACTTTATCCACTATCATACAATTTCTTTTATCGACCACTGAGATACACTAATAAGCTTTTTGAAACACTGCTGCTTCCTGGGGGTTTAGTGAGAGCTAAACCCAGGGAGCCCTGGAGTTGAACTAGCCCTTCCTCGCCTCACCTAAGGGCGGCACTAAGGGTTCTGCAGAGCCCAGGCGGAAAAGACGGCAGGCTGGATTCCTGGGTACTGCACATGGAACACCCTGGTGATGTCTATCCCAGTTAGATCTTAACGTAGCTGTGCCATTATGTACTACTTAAGCTATAAAAATAGTAGAGGATTTAAATCAAAACAGAAATCCGTAATGACGGCTTTTATTCTGTAAAAATGCTAATTCTGTAAAACCGCTTTTAAGATCTTAATTTGGGATTTAAGTTGTCTAGCAATAAATTCATTAAAACTAATATAGGCTAGTGCAAAGGAAGTAACAATAAATAATAAACTTGCATTTGTTCTTTTCCTTCTGAGAAGGTTTAACAAAAAATAGATGGGAATTACTTTATCAGCTTGTGAAATGGATCCAACTCTTAAGTGCATTGTAATAACCATTTACCTCTGCACCCGAATGCCATAAAACAGATGATTATTGCAGCACCAAGGAGTTTCATTGTCCCGGTCATACATTCAAACTTCTGGTCAACCCAGAGTTGTTTGGGAGTCATAGAATGGCTGAGGTTGATGAGCACATCTGTTGCCTTGAAAGGTTGTCTAGTCTAACCCCCCCTGCTCAAAGCAGGGTCAGCTAGAGTTCAGGACTGTGTCCCTTGGGGTTCTGAATATCTCCAAGGATGGAGACTGCACCACCTCCCTGGGCAATGTGCGCCAGTGTACAGTCAGCCTCACAGTAAAAAAAAAATTAAAAAATTATGTTTAAAATGAATGAGCCCTTGCAGTCTTGCAGCCCAGTGAAGATGTGGTCCATATGAGCTGCTGCCACTCCATCAAAATTCCAGTGCATGTCTTAGTGGTTTTTACGTCCATCTTATGTGCTAGAAGAGACCCATATTTTTCAGCTTCCCTGTTAAGGTGGATGGTGAATGATACTCAGTTTTGCCATCACCACAAATTGCTTCCACATATATATACACAACTGTTGTACAAATGTTTAATCTTGTGTCAAAGAGTGTGTTCAGAGTATCACGGTTTTCTTCCTCCTGAGTTGGTGGTTGTACTGAATAGCACTATAACAATAGGAGATAGGCTAGAACATTGTAATAATAGGGAATCCTGCAATTACGGTCAATATAATGGAGAGATCCTGGGGCTCTTTTTAACTGCGTTTTTCAGATTGCACTATTAGCAGTTGCTGTTCAGGAGACTGAAAGTATTGAGACAAGTACATTCAGGTAGGAGTAAGGAGTATATGTAAAAAAAACCTTCTGTGATTTTCAGAATGGAAGTTGGGGGTTTTTTTACTTCTGAAGAATTCAAAAATAATGGATAAGCAGGACAATATTCAAATTCTGCTTCTGAACTTGTTAGTGTGCTTTCAATCCAGTATTAAAGGTGTGCTGCTTAGTTGAGTTTGGTCACATAAAGGTCATGCAGGATTGCGTCTATCCTCAGATGGCTTAACTACAGCGCTTGCTAAGCAATCAAGTCTCTGTAGCTAGTATTCATGGGAGGATAAGTTAAAAATAATTTTCCATGTACACTGAACACTGTAAGCTTAGTGTTTTCTTTCTTGCATTTCACATAAACTTCTGAAGAATTTACGCAAATCTAGATGGTGATCCTTAAATTAAAAATATTATGTCATTTTTTCATTCTCTTTAGGCACGTGGAAAAGGCTGTTATTCCAATATATCTTGGACAAAAAATCTTTTATTTTAATCTCTTAATAAAAAAGCCATCTGATTCCTTCTCTTTCTTTCTCTATCATTTTGTGTACACTGAAGAACATAAACGTCTAAGCAAACCAATAGAGTGAACTTTAGTAGCTCACTGATAGACAAGAAAATGAACAGCAGTACTGGTTTTGCTGATCATAAATGTATTTGCCACAGGCCGGCAGTACTGCTGATCATAAATGTATTTGCCACAGGCCAAACCACTGTAGGTTTTGTAAAGCACGGTGGCAGGTGGCATTCAGGGATTTGCCCTGGTACTCAGAGGAAACAGCAGCACGTGCTGTCTCACTGGGGTGAAGTTCAACAGATTGATGTTATCATGTAACGAGTATACCATGCTAAAAAGGCAAAACTTACTGAGTTAGTCTCAATGAACAGGGTTTTAAACTGTAACTATATTTACACACCCTGTGTGCCTCTCTCTCAGGTGTATCTCAGGTGCATACACATATATGTGTAGGTACTTAGTTTATACTGTGACACAGTGAAGGTAATGAACAGAATTTCCTACATGTTTAAAACTAGCAGTGCTTGATAAAACATACATTGTCAAGGCTATTACTTCCACTTCTTTAGGAGAATCTATATTTTGAATATAAACTTGGCAAAGCAACCAATGTGAAAGCCTGAATTTGGAAAAGTCTCTTCTCTGGCAAAAGAAGCGTGGGTGGTGGTTTATTCAGGCACATTGTTTCATTTGATTGGTTAGGGTATCTGAGTCCTTACTATGTGTAAAAAATTTCCAGGAAAGTGCATACAATTTTTTTTTTTTATACTAGAGGAACATGGATTTACTGTAACACAGTAACTCCCATCATTCCTTTTTCAGTTGTTTATTGGTGCCATTTAAGCAGTGACGAGCTTGCAACCTTGGCATGTTCCCTTTCCCTTACTGTGCTTTCTGATCTGATGTGTCAGTACTATTGCTAGGAATGCAGGGCATTATGAGATTAGCTATAAAACTAACTAAAGCTCTGTTCCCTTTGAATAACTCTTTACTCATACAGAGTAAGATCATCCAGTGCCTACAGAAATGCACAGTGAACAAAAAGAAAATAAGATAAAATGATCAAGGAATGCAGAAAAAAAACCCCAAACATTGATGTCATTTGATGTATAGAAGAGAAGAAATGAGCATGCATTTATCTATGCATTGCCCTGGGTAGGTGCTTCTCCTGGTAAGCATCTCCTCCTGGTAGCTGCTTAAATTCAGATATTTCCAAAATAAAATGCTTTATTTTGGAAATATCTAAATTTAATGTTTTGACATTTTCAGCCCCCAACATCTTTTTAATTTACAATTATTTCCCAAATCCATCCCAATTTCTGGATCTTTTAGAAAATCGTGTTTGGCAATTTTGATAACTTTACTTGGTTTTTTCCACCTCTTTCTTGGAGGAGTTCTTGGAAATC
The DNA here is from genome assembly GCF_000699145.1 of Aptenodytes forsteri. Taxonomy (NCBI): domain Eukaryota; kingdom Metazoa; phylum Chordata; class Aves; order Sphenisciformes; family Spheniscidae; genus Aptenodytes; species Aptenodytes forsteri. Next base: position 8,452,255 of record NW_008795129.1, read on the forward strand.
GCCTAGGAACTTGTCCTGTTATTTAGTGCAAATTGCCACTTACATATAGCAGAGATTACTATATAAGCTTGTTCAACGCAGCTACCAAAGCCAAAGGTCTTGGAAGAAGGAAGGGCAGATACTCTTTCAACTGTAGACAGAGAAAAGAGGAGTAGGCAGCAGGTATCAGTTACCATTCTGCAACATGCTTGAAGAGAAATAATGTCATCATGAAATACATGCTCTTTCTAAATTACTCAGAGAATTAGTAGTAGACAAGGGAAAGTATTTTCTTCCTTCTTCATAGCAGTCAGCGCTGTGGAGAGCAGAGAAAGAGAAATAAAAAATTCTGTAACTTTAAAGTTCGTGGTGATTTTCCGGAGATTTCTTTTCTGGCAGGCAGTGCACTACAAAAACCAGATAGCAGAAGTACAGCTTGAGTGCCATTGAGTGTCAGAGCTCCCAAGGAGGAGTGGAGGAAAGTGGAAATAGCTCACAGTTGCCACGGATCATTTTTGCTTGATTTGTTTTGCTCTGTTCTATAATGGCTTTGTGGCTGTTAAAAGAAGATAATTTGTTCAATTATATTTTTTCACTGTCACCTTAACTGGTTTTTTGCAGCAATAGGAATGACTGAATGTATAGTTTATCTTCATGGAAGGGGAGGGAACTATTTCAATCAGCCGCATTTCTTGGCACTTACACAGTACGTTTCCTATTCTGTAAGCTATCTGCCTGGGGCTGCTCTGCAGGGCAGGAAGGGGGAAACTTCCTTACTTGCAACTCCTATGAATTATTAAGCATTCGTTTATGTGCCTTACTTGAAGGAGATTATTCTTCCTTGGCTTCTACTTTTCCTCGGAACAAAAATTACATACAATGTACATAACCTTGTCACAGGTGATGGATCAGTATTAGTGTATTGGGACTCTATAGTACATATATATATTTATATAGATGAATGATATATTACTTATATAAAACATATTTATGTTCTGTATTTAGATAAACATATGGTATTTATAAAACACTAACATGATTCAGCCTGTGCACCTCTCATCTTGTTCTGACATGCTAGTGCAATGTCTGCTCCTCTCAATTTGCTCGTACTGGTATGTTGAGAGGGGAATGATCCGATATGCAACCCTAACTGTTGTTGTTATGGGAGGAATAGCTTACAACACAGGTTTTAAAACCCTTTCCATTTGTCAGAGTCACAGATATAGGTGGGGTCTTTTTTGTTTTCGTTATTTCTTAAGTGAAGTCAGTGCTCCTTCATTACCTCCAGGAGCTGCAATGCAGAACAGCATTGCTCATTATAGAAAAAACCCCTGCTGCTGCCATGCATGCAGAATGTACTGATTCTAGGCATTTTGCTGTCCACAAGAATACTTCCTTACAGCAGGAAGCATGGATTCTTTTCCTTCCTTGCTGGAGGCTGAGAGGATATCCTGGAAAATCATCGTGCTGTATTTCCCATACTCTTTTTTTTTATAAGCATTGCTTCTGGCCAAGTAGACAGGACATTGGAGCACATGAACCCTGGTCTAACTCCCAATGGTTATTTTTATGTCCCTGTAACCTCAGCTAGCTCAGATCCTGCTAACAGTGCCAGTGTGGCAGCCCCTCAGGAATGGGCTGACCAAGCTTTTGCAGAGCGTGCTGGTCTCTGCAATCTGTTCCTGGCTCCCCAGCAAGTGGACACTAAGTGAGCTTGGGTTTGATGCCACATGCAAGCTGATTACTCCCTCTGAAATACCGGCAAAACGGACAACATTCAGAAATGCAAGAGCTGGCGTCCTCAAGACCCTGCTGAGTTGTCCTTGTCTCTGGGAGGAGTGCCTCGGTCTGTGGCTGTACGTCAGGGAAATTGTCACTGTTGAGGCATACATGGAGCTTGTTCCCTTCTTCCAAGGGTGGCTTCTGGGCTGCCTGTTCCTTGTGCAGGCACAAGGAGGGCTACAAGGTACTCTCAGACAGGGAAACAGAACTTTGCGATTTACTGGCTTAAGAGAGCTCTGGTTGTATACAGTGATATCACTGTAGCATAGTTTATTTGTAATAGTCTTGCCAGGTACACTTTGCAGTTCATGTTATTGAATTAACTGATTATTTTGCAATTTTACCAAGTTACATTTATGCATACTTTTAGACAACAGTCACAACCACCCCAGTAGTAGGATTTTTTGAGAAGCGGTTGCAGTTAGCTTCCTTTTTTCTTATTCTTAGATCCTTTGATAGTGTCACTGCTCTCAAAATAACTTCATAGAAATTCTGAAATGAGTTGTAATTCTGGAACAAACATCGATTTCCTATTTGGTTCAAGCTAATACAGTATGATTATCGTACTGCTGTTGCAGTTTGATGTACTCCAGAACCCTATATAGAAAGGCAGAGCTTTCCTAGTGGCTGCTGTACCAGATATTTTTTCTTGGTCTCAGCCTTGAAGTGAGTTTATTGTTATGTTAAATAATGCTAAGAAAAAGTTAGAGATAGAGTTTAAGACTGGACTAATGCCAGTGCATATGGATTATTTAAAAGCAGTGGATTTTTATTGGTGTTTGCAGTTTATAATCCAGGTAGCTAATGTCTCCAAATGTAAACATTAAAAGGATGTTCTCTTTTCAGTAATGTTCTATATATCGGAAAATTTAGACATTCACAGGTGCAATTAAACTTTCCAAAACCAAACAGATTTCCTGACCACAAACTATTGTTTCTGTCCTAGCTTCGTCCTTTTTCTTCCTTTGTTTTGCACTCTGGAGCAACATATTTACTGGTATTCTTCCTGAATGGGCAGTATCATTATGTTATTGTATACGGAGGACAAAAGGGAGCAGGATAGGGTTTTCAAATTTCACAGTTATTCAGAAATTGTGAAATTTGGGGTTGCTTATTTCTTTGTTTGTTTGGGGTTTTTTCCCAAATTGGTGATCTGTCCTTGTGTTTTAGAAATTACTCCCTCACAGGACAATGCTATTACCTGGTTAATCATAAGGTACTTTGCAACCAATATTTCTACAGCTCTAATATTCAACTCTTAATAATAAGCTTATAAAAAGGCTGAGTTCTGTTCTTCCCAAGGGAATCTATGTCTGTCAGGACTTACATAGCTGAAGCCAGCCAAAGTTGTGCAATTACATTTTCAAGCGCTCGCAAATAGTTGCCAAAATCTTCTAATTGTTGACATCCTCGAAATATATGTTGCCAGTATCTTCCAGATTTTTTCAGTGTTCGTGTTCTCAGTATTGTAAATGCTTCTGAACAGCTAATTCATATGTACATCTTACATATTTTATTTTGTGAATCTCAGCAACAAAGTTGAGCTAATTTCTGAGCAATGTGTCTCAAGGATTGAAAATAGGAAATGCCACTGGAGCACATTCATTATCCAGCTGCTTGGCTGTCCTCTTGTCCAGAATGGCTACAGCCAGATGCTTCTGACAGAAGTGCAAAGATCCTCCTCTTGCCTAATAACTAGAAATTATTTTAAGTACTAAAAAAATAGAAGTACAATTTTTATGTAATTTGTCCATGTCTGACAGTTTTCTGAATGCCATGTTCTCGTTCTGACCGACTGCCTATTGCAATGAATGCCACGGTTTAATTTGGGGGAGAGTATTTTGGTTTATGGCTTGGTGTGTGCTGAAGTCAAGTGTCATCTTGTTCCACACCTTCAGTGAGTTTTACCACATTTCTTTGAGTCCTTAATTGTTCTGCAGTGTGTTTTTTGGGATGACTACATTAGTACTGCATGCAGTATCTCAGATAAGGCAACAGCATTGATTTGCCGTAACATGTAGTATTGTATTCTCCCTACTATCCTGCACATGTTGTAACATTATTTGCTTTTTCCTGTAGCTGTATATTGAGATCAGCATCTTGCTGAGTTGTTCACAACAATCTCAAGTTGCCTTTCTTTACTGCTAATTTTAAACCTTGCAAGCATTTCTTTCCTACGTATAACATTTTGCATTTCTGGACCCTGAGCTTCACTAGTCAGCCTGTCCCGCTTGTTTAGTTACCTACTTTCTCCTGAAATTTTACACTTCCATTTTTGATTATCATTTCAGGTTTTTGACCAGATATAAATGTGGATCTTACTGGTCTGAAACTCCGCTGATTATCCCATGAACTTTTTATAAAAATAGACATGATATTTGTTACTTCCAGTTCTTTTGCACATAAATGGTTTTTAATGAAGGACTGTGTATTCTTAGCAGATCAGCCTGTTTATTCTGAAGCTCTTTCAGCTTTCTTGGATATTCACCATCTGGGCAGGTTGACAACTTGCTAACATACTGCTGTCGCTATCCAGGCCTTCGAACAGGAAGTGAGAATGGGTCAGAAAGTCCTTTTTCAATTGAAATAATTCAGTAGGAAGCATAAAGTAAGGCTGAGTTGAAAACAACTTTTGAGAATTCAAAAATTGAGTTAATGAATGAGAGATTGGGAATAGTAACATAATTATTGCCATCATCCACTTCAGTTTATTTGGAGAATAAATAAACAATTATATGAATATAAATATGCATATTTGGGGGCAAATTGCTTTCTATTGTAACAAATTCGAAGACAGAAGTATTACACTAGCATAACTAATTGGAGAAATTCAATGTCCCAAAGCACAAATACAACACCACTTCTGTATAGCACACTGGAGGTCTTTGTAGCTATAGTTCATTTCAGGAAAATTCCTGAATGGGAATAGGGTTAGACTGGCCTCTGAGCACTTTGTGTAAGTGGACCATAGACAGAGACATGGCTGTAACACCAGCCATTAGAATTCAGAGTCATCGGTCATGAAGAAAAGTTACCATTAGCAGTAAGTCAGGCAGCGTACCGCAGCTCGGTCTTGAGGAATCAAACTCCCCAAGACCTCAGCATTTAACGGTTGGTTCCCGACCACAAAAACATGTTTAGCCATTCTAATCAACAGGAGTCTAAATCACAGCTTTACTGCCACGCCCAGGTCTCCAGATCAGCAAGAGTGAGAGGGGAAGGCTTGCAGGCATATGAAAGGTAGCTGCGAGTGTTTGCAATACGCATTAACAAGTTGGAGAGAAGGCCTGCTAGGCAGCGGGGGAGGCATTAACAGCTGGGCGCACTGAGTGTTTGGGTTTGGATTTTCCATCTGCTGAACCTGGCTTAACTTCTGTCCTGCTCTGGCGGGGCCCTGGCCTTTTCGGTGGGTGATGGCCTGCTTACCGCTCCATTCGTGTCACCGCTGCTGAGATTGTTGTAACAGGGAGATGTCAAAAGGAAAAATTGCCACAGATGGAAATCACGGATGTAGCGCATTAAGTTTGTAAGCCTCTCGCTCTATTTTGCAAGAACTGGGTGATCGTCTGGATTTTCAGGGGTCCCCGCTGCGGAGGAACATATTATTTGTTTCATGGTAAGGAAAATATTTCCTTGAAAGGGAAGAATTCCGGACTCTGGAGACTTGCTGTGGGCTTATATTCTGTTCCTAGTTGTAACATTTTGGGCATCCTGACTTCCCTGCTTTCTCTTGGTGCTATTATCAGTAGTGTTCAGCAACAGTCTGAGGACTGTTTGTTACTTCTATGGTTTAAATATTCTTTATTTTCCATTGAATACTAACACAATCTATTGTAATGCTCATATACATAAATACAGCTGTTAGATATTTAGCTTCCCACTAGAACATATCAAAGCATATCACACATGTTATTAACTATGCTAATAATTGTTTCCCATCCTCAAGTGTACTTTGAATGGCTGTTATCACCCCTTCAAATAAAGTTTAAAAATAAAATAAGAGAATTAAGAGAAGTTATAATTAAAATGCAACTCCAAACCAATACTACAATTTGTCCCTATTTCTGTTTGTTTTGTTACCTTACCGAACGAGATTTTTCCTTACTGAATTTTATTCTTAGTAGGAAGAGTGCATTTTGGAATATTTTTTCAACAGAAAATAAGTAGAAACAAAAAACCTAAAAGTCCTAGACATACAACACACAAACAAAAAAAAGCTACACATGGTGTAATATCAGGTATTCTGAATGTATTTTATACATCCCTTCCAGAGAAGAGGAGTGTATATTCTTTTATATTTGTGCTCCATTAAAAATATAATGAAGTAGTTGTAGGAATACAATACAATTCCATTAACAGTTTTTTCCATCTTAGACATCAACATGACTAAGCAGCATCAAGGACCAGCAGTATCCATTAATAACCTTCAATACTGTCTTCTGTAATACTTTTAGTACTTTACATACTCTGTCAGTCATAAACAAAATGATTAGGGAGTTTAGAAAATCCATTACAACTGCAGAAGACAACCAGTCAGCCGCAAGTAACATAGACTTCGCTGAAAGAAACGGATTTTTTAAACAACGTTTTAAAAAGTATCAATGTATATACAATAGAAGGTTTTATTTTAGTTTTTGTCTGGGACTCCCACTGACACCAGAAGGAATACTGAGCAGAGAACCAGGACGGAATATGGCCTTATACTCGGAGGAGCTGTTAAAATGCCCAGTTTCTGAAATTAGGAAGAAACAGCACAGGGAGCCACCTAATGAGCCTTTACGCCCTTCTACGTTAAGGATTACCAATTCTGTTCTAAAAATACGCCAATTCCTTATGTGGTGCAATGAAATGCTATACTTGCACAATAAGAAACCGGCTG